>NC_138528.1:123507210-123864710 GCF_964234715.1 Podarcis melisellensis
TTTGTGTGCTGTTTTATTCAGTTGCTGAAACTGCTGGATAATGGAGGTCAGAGTGTTTGGGCTATTTATTTATTTTTAAGCATGTCTTGTTAATGCCTATCCCTGCTAAATGACAGGATGGTAGACAGCTTGGGATTTGATAGTGAATTTGGGTGTATTTTTTCTTTTCTCTTTTAAAAATGCAGTTAAAGGTGTGCAAAAGCATCTCTGAGAATTTTTTTACTAATCTCATTGAAACTTTTCACGGAGAATGGACCCAATTTCTCTTGCAGGATGGTCAGTATTGAGCAGCGGCTGATTTGCGGAATCAATTGCGCCATTTCTTCCCAGAGAAATGATGACTGTGTCATTGGCTGCTTTCATTGTTGTGAAGGATCACCCAGATCTCCTCTGAATATTGTTTTAGATGAAATATGGTGGTGGTGGTGGTGCGAAATGAAACAATGTTTGGTTCCTTCAGAAATAAGTCCAAGCAATCTAGAATTCCAATACCTGGGAGGGAATTCAGATGAAAATAATTTTGGAAGCATCTCTGATCCTTGCTGTGATGGAATAAAAGTAGGAGACAAGGGAGTGAGAGATCCCGAGAAGTCCATTCCATAGCTTGGCTTGAAGGGAGAAAGGATTACGTAGACCAAATTCAGTTCTGTAATTTTGTTTGTGCCTTCCCTCCAGTGGTGCAGTGAGATAACTTTAGACTCTGAATTTAATGGTTTTGCAGACTCTCCTCCCTCTTTAGATGTTTGCGATGTTTACGGGCTGTGGTGGGTTGCGGGGGGGAGGGGACAGGATTTTTTTGTTATTTGATTCCATTTATTAATCTCTTTCCATTAAATATCGCACAGCGATTTCACAGTAAAAAACATCAACAATAAAAACAGTTATATATAGTAACTTATATAAAAAACATTTCCAGGTACAAAAACAATACAAAATCTTTTTTTTTGGGGGGGGGTGTCAAATCTAATACAGTAAAAGGTAAAGGGACCCCTGACCATTAGGTCCAGTCGTGACCGATTCTGGGGTTGCGGCGCTCATCTCGCTTTATTGGCCGAGGGAGCCGGCGTACAGCTTCCGGGTCATGTGGCCAGCATGACTAAGCGGCTTCTGGCGAACCAGAGCAGCGCACAGAAACACCGTTTACCTTCCCGCCGGAGTGGTATCTATTTATCTACTTGCACTTTGACATGCTTTCGAACTGCTAGGTTGGCAGGAGCAGGGACCGAGCAACGGGAGCTCACCCTGTCGTGAGGATTCGAAGCACCAACCTTCTGATTGGCAAGTCCTAGGCTCTGTGGTTTAATTCACAGTGCCATAGGTGGATAAAAACTCTTAAAAGGCTTATGGGGAAAAGAAGGTCTTCAGTAGGTGCTGGAAAGAAAAGAAAGATGGCGCCCAGCTAAGATGTAATGGGAGAAAGTTCCAAATGGCTGGTGTCACCATACTAAAGACCTGGTTCCTCTATCATATGGAATGGAACTCCTGGTGAGATGGAATCTGCACTGATGAATTAGGTATCTAAAAGGGGAGCTGATCTCTTAGCTGCCTCCTCCCAAACTGTATAGGCTTTTATACACCAGAACCAACACCTTGAACTTAGCCTTCAGCAGCAGCGTAATAGGGCATCAATAGTCTGCCCCAGTGAGTGTTAAGTATAGTGATTTAATTTACTGAAATTGGGAATGCTTAAGGTAAAGGAAAAAGGTAAAGGACCTTTGGATGGTTAAGTCCAGTCGAATTTGACTATGGGGTGTGGCACTCATCTCTGCTTTCAGGCTGAGATGGCCTTCATCTGCAGACAGCTTTTCTGGGTCATGTGGCCAGCGCGACTAAACCGCTTCTGGCACAATGGGACACCGTGACGAGTGCCAGAGTGCACAGAAACGCCGTTTACCTTCCTGCCACAGTGGTACCTATTTATCTACTCACACTGGTATGCTTTCGAACTGCTAGGTTGGCAGAAGCTGGGACAGAGCAACGGGAGCTCACCCTGTCGCGGGAACTCGAACTGCCAACCTTCTGATCGGCAAACCCAAGAGGCTCAGTGGTTTAGACCACAGCACCACCCGTGTCCCTACTGGGAATGCTTAAATGCATTACTGTGTGTTTAATTCTGGAATTTTCCCCAGTAACTCTCATGTGATTGGTTAATTTGGTCACATGGGAAGTACCTTATTACATTTTCCATTTTGTTTTGTGTATAAGTGAATTGACTGTAATGGCTGCATTTCTATGAAGATGGAAGAAGAAACAGTGTTAGATAACTCTCTAAATGCAATAGAAGAAAGGAAGCCTAATGTTTCTGTGTGGATGTATGTGACAGAAGTACAGAAGCTGATATTCTCCCAAAGAAGCCATAAGGAGAAGTCTGCTGGAAAGTGGAAACCTTTCAGAAGGAACTGCAAGTCCTGAATGGGTCATATGCAGAAGGCTGAGTTCCAAGTACTGGCAAGAGATAAAGACACAGTTTGTTTGAATGTCGAAGGAAGAAGTTGCAATCTTCAAGTATGAAAAAATAAGCCCAGGCTTGGATATGTATGTAAATACTTTGCATATATTCTTTTTTTAGCTATATGTTCTGCGAGTAAAAGCTTTTGAATATTTTAACAAGTGTATACCTGAAGGAGCATCTCCACCCCCATTGTTCAGCGCAGATACTGAGGTCCGGCGCCGAGGGCCTTCTGGTGGTTCCCTCACTGCGAGAAGCCAAGCTACAGGGAACCAGGCAGAGGGCCTTCTTGGTAGTGGCACCCGCCCTGTGGAACGCCTTTCCACCAGATGTCAAGGAAATAAACAACTATCTGACTCTTAGAAGAAGGCAGACCTGTTTAGGGAAGTTTTTAATGTTTGATATCTTATTGTGCTTTTAATATTCTGTTGGCGGCTGCCCAGAGTGGCCGGGGAAACCCAGCCAGATGGGCGGGGTATAAATAATAAATTGTTGTTGTTGTTTTAATTTCAAGAAAAGAGTCAGTATTACACATAACATTGACTTCCTAGCTGCAATTTATCTACTCTGCCAACAGCGAACACCTACATTTTGCACTAGCTACAGGGTGTCATTGGGGTCCCTTTAGCATAGCTCTTGCTCCCCCCCAGCCTTTCCCATTTTTAAATAAGCCCTTGGTCTCCCCACCTGCAGTTCATTGGACCCTGGTCTTCTTACCCCAAATCCTGCCCTGGAAGAACTAGCTGCTCCCCTTTCTCCATAGCTCTCCCCATCCCTGGCCCCCTTTAAAACCACCTCTTCAGGTGGCTATGAGGAAAATGTAGACTGTGACATTTCCAGAGCCTTGTCGATGATTTTTGATTTCAACTCTCTCTGTCAAAGCAAACTATCTTATCATATTTCATAAAACACTTGGGGAAGTCAGTAATAATAACAGGCTAAGTATTAATTGTGTTGGTAGTGGATGCCATAGTATGGAAAATCATTTCTCTCCAGTGGAAGTCAAATTGTTCAGCAATTATCACAGTTGTGCCGCTATGCACCATTAATTTTTAAGCTTGGGAACAGATACAAGCCTTCAGTTAGCGGCCAATATTTAGTGTGTGTGTGTATCTCACAGAAACCCTAAGAAATGTTTCCTTCTGTCTTGTTCACTGAAACTTAAAAGCAATTAAAATTTATTCCAACTACTTTTCTTTTTTTTGCAATGGAGAAAGTGAGAAGAAGGAGTGTGTGCTTTAAATTGGCTAATGCTTATGAATATTCTTGTGGAAAGAGGGTTATACCTGGGAAGACACAGGTATGAAATCCAGGAACACTGTCAATACTTACATTGGGTTAATAACCCAAAAGTAAATATCTAAGTAAAAAATCATGCATGGCTGTTTGTTCCACAAGAAAAAATGTGCACCACTGATTTTTCGTAGCAACTTATGCCTTCAGATTAAACCTCCCATGAAAGAAGCCAATACAAGAATTAATTGTTTGAATGCAATGGGACAATATTAAAAGGTAGAGGAACAGTGGAAATTCAAACCCATAGGTCTCATACATACCTTCTAAGAGCACGCAGAAAGTGTTAACAGTGTTGCTTGACTCTAATGAAATCAATGTAGTGCCTTCCAGTTGTCAGCACGCCCAATCGGGGATGAACGATAGGAATTGGAGTCCAGTAACATCTGAAGCTCAACATCAAAAAAATGAAGATCATGGCCACTGGTCCCATCACCTCCTGGCAAATAGAAGGGGAAGAAATGGAGGCAGTGAGAGATTTTACTTTCTTGGGCTCCATGAGCACTGCAGATGGTGACAGCAGCCACAAAATTAAAAGACGCCTGCTTCTTGGGAGAAAAGCAATGACAAACCTAGACAGCATCTTAAAAAGTAGAGACATCACCTTGCCAACAAAGGTCCGTGTAGTAAAAGCTATGGTTTTCCCAGTAGTGATGTATGGAAGTGAGAGCTGGACCATAAAGAAGGCTGATGGCCAAAGAATTGATGCTTTTGAATTATGGTGCTGGAGGAGACTCTTGAGAGTCCCATGGACTGCAAGAATATCAAACCTCTTCATTCTGAAGGAAATCAGCCCTGAGTGCTCATTGGAAGGACAGATCCTGAAGCTGAGGCTCCAATACTTTGGCCACCTCTTGAGAAGAGAAGACTCCCTGGAAAAGATCCTGTTGATGGGAAAGATGGAGGGCACAAGGAGAAGGGGACAACAGAGGACAAGATGGTTGGACAGTGTTCTTGAAGCTACCAGCATGAGTTTGACCAAACTGCGGGAGGCAGTGGAAGACAGGAGTGCTTGGCGTGCTCTGGTCCATAGGGTCACGAAGAGTCGGACACGAGTAAATGACTAAACAACAACAACATCTGGAGAAAACACCACATCGGCTATTCTTGGTCAACAGTGACAAGCCAGGCAGAATTTCATCTCCATTCTCAAGATCAGCTGGTTTCTGCCTCTCAGTGTGTCTAACTTGAAAGAGATGACATCATGCTCAAATTCTAATTTAATGTGGGATTTAACCATGGAATCAAGTAAGCAGATTTTCTGGAGGTTTTAGTAACCTTTGATTATTCAAAGCACTTTAAAGGGAAAATATGCCGTCTAATGCATTAATTAATGGTACGGTGTGTGAACATCTAGATTCCAGAGAAAAGGGAGCAGGGCAAATGTCTGCTTTTGAATTTGTGTAAGTGTTTTCTTCTCTGCAGAGGTGCAAAGAGTCTTTTAAATATATGTGTTTGCGACAGAATGCATTGTGAAATGAACTCAGTCAAGTACTTTGGCAGACAGTTGGGGTCAGCTCCACATAATTGTTCCATGCGCTCAAGAGGTGACACATTCCAGGTGGCGCCGCTATCAAAGTTTCGCTTCCTACTGGTGGGAGAATGCTGACTTTATTGGTATCTTTGTAAGAGTTGTTTTATTTACACAAACAAACAAAAATCAAACATAATAATTATGTTACAGATAGGTAGCCGTGTTGGTCTGCCATAGTCAAAACAAAAAAAAATTCTTTCCAGTAGCACCTTAAAGACCAACTAAGTTAGTTCTTGGTATGAGCTTCCGTGTGCATGCACACTTCTTCAGATACCAAGCTCATACCAAGAACTAACTTAGTTGGTCTTTAAGGTGCTGGAAAGAATTTTTTTTAAAATAATAATTATGTATTAGTGAGTGCGTTGAGATCCCGCTGTACTCCCATGTCAGGATTCAAGGCGGCTTAAAACATTTAAGAATATGAAATGCAAAGTCATAAGCTAGTTCAAATACATTAAAATACACTTAAAAGGTAAAGCAAAGTGACCCCTGACCATTAGGTCCAGTCGTGGCCGACTCTGGGGTTGTGGCACTCATCTCGCTTTACTGGCCGAGGGAGCTGGCGTTTGTCCACAGACAGCTTCCGGGAGGTCATGTGGCCAGCATGACTAAGCCGCTTCTGGCAAACCAGAGCAGTGCACGGAAACGCCGTTTACCTTCCCGCCGGAGCAGTACCTATTTATCTACTTGCACTTTGTGCTTTCGAACTGCTAGATTGGCAGGAGCAGGGACCGAGCAACAGGAGCTCACCCCGTCGTGGGGATTTGAACCGCTGAGCTTCTGATTGGCATGTCCTAGGCTCTGTGGTTTAACCCACAGCACCACCTGCGTCCCTTTTAAAAGTGTACTAGATGTCAATCAGCCAAAGGCCTGGTTGAAGAGGAGTGTTTTTGCCTGGCGCCTAAAGGTGTATAATGAAGGCACCAGGCGAGCCTTCCTAGAGAGAGCATTCCACAGATGGGGAGCCACTGCAGAGAAGGCCGGTTCTCATGTTGCCGCCCTCTGGACCTCTTGAGGAGGAGGCACACAAAGAAGGGCCTCAGAAGATGACCTCAGGGTCCAGGGAGGTTCAAATGGGAAGAGTAGGTCCTTGAGCTGTGTAAGGCCTTATCTGGCTGCGTTTCAGTTCAGGAATTGTCCAGAGAGTACAGATTAAGCAGATTAGCCTTTGAATGCGAACTAGTTGAGATCTCTCCCCTTTTCCTAGTTGACATACCCTGTTGTTGACCATGTGGTTTATAAGCTCAGTGAAAATCTCAGGAAATACTGTTCAAGTATCCATTAAAAGCCAAACTAGATGGTACGTGCAATTCCGTAACCTTTCCCCCAACCTCCCCCCTCCCCGTTTAATGTGAACTGTACATTGTAAAAACAACCGTGATTGAACCCTGGATCTTTCCCTCTGTGAGTGGGGAAACAGCTTGGAATGATGGTGGTGATTTTGATTGGACAACAAAATGCATTGCAACAAAATGATAGTCCGGAAATAATTAATTCTGGTACAGTTGCTTTCTTAATGCATCATCTCAGGAGATATCCATATAATATAGGCGGTAGTGGTTGTTGTTGTTTTTTATATAAAAATTATTATTATTATTATTATTATTATTATTATTATTATTATTACTACTACTACTATTATTATTATGCCCTACGTGAGGGAATTGCTTGCACTGGTGCTGGTTTCAGTTAGCAAAATGGTAATAACCTCTTAGGAAAAAGATTGGATTAAACATTTATATCAATAGTGTCAGGGAACTGCCATCGGAGAGTCAGGTGGTGGAAGGGCTCAAGGAGGCTAGGAGACCTTTGGATGCGGAGGAAGGAACCAGTAGGGGGAGAGGGAGAGTTCCTGCAGAAACTCAATCGGAGGAATGGCTCCAAGATGTTTCCAGTGAGAACAGCGGAGAGGGCTCAGGACCTCCGCTGGGGACGCCCACTCCGCGGAGGAAACTGTCACGCAGAGAATCCAGAAGGAGAGTTTCCGTCAAGGAACTCTTATGTTGGCGTAAATTCCGGAAGCGCCCACTGATGGATTCTGCCAGCGATTGAGGTAGCCATGCACCCATGGCTCCGCGGACTGGGAAAGTTTAGGAACTGATGGTAAAGCTTGGAGGGCTTAAACGCTTACGCACGAGCAGCCCCCTTTTCCCATTACAGCAATCCGTCAGTCCTTGACGCTGCTTGTGCGAAGTAGAGGCATCATGAGCAACCCAACCGGAGCCGGAGGAGCAGGAGGAGCTGGAGGGGGACCAACTCTGGAGGAGAGAAACAGAGCTTTGGAGCACCAGCTGGCACTGCTAACTGCGCGGCTCGAGGAAAGGAGGGCGCAGGATGCACAGGGGAAACCCACCCACATCGCAAGGAAGGTACCGGGGTTGGTACAGAAATTTGGGGGTGATCCAAGGAACTACCAAGCCTTTAAGACAGAGATGCAATATACACTAAACCTGCAACATGATGACTTTGCTGATGAGGAATCGAGAGTGGCTTTTGTGATTGGGCACCTCGAGGGAGGGGCTAGAGATTGGGTGAGGCCCCTGATGGCAAATAATAAGGACGCCTTAAAAGACTTGAGGAAATTCTTTAGTGCGATGGACTTGATGTTTTCCAGCCAGATTGAACAGGGCGTGGTACGCAGACAGTTAATGGCATGCAAACAGGGAAATCAATCCATCCGAGAGTATTGGACACAGTTTACCATGATTATACATAAATTGGAGTGGGATCTGTCTTCGGACCCGATACAAATGCTGTTTGAAGAAGGCCTAGCCCCAGCGGTGAAAGATGAACTTTCCCGCGCGCCCCGTCCATGGATCAGCTGACCAAGGCAGCGCTTGCGATTGGAGCGCGCCAGGAGGCGAGAGCGCTGGAGAAGCAGGAAGGGAGAGGAGAGCGTTGGAATGATTTCCGCATTCCTGAGATGCCGGTGCAACCTTCCCCGCCAGTGGAACCGATGGAGATTGGAGGGGCGAGTGCGCGCGGAACTTCAAATGTTAACGAAGGGCGGAAGAAGGAAGGGAAGAGCGCCAAGAAATGTTTCCTCTGTCAACAGCCAGGACATTTTGCCAGGGTCTGCCCACAAAGGAAGGGATGGCAAGAAATGGTGGGGGCTGTTGGGAGTGAGGAGGAGGGGGTTAAGGAGCAGGTAAAAGCCAACGCCTGGCTGCCAACAACAGGGCACAGCAGTCAGGCGAAGGAGCAGTGAACGTGCCCAAGCCTGAACCCCCAAGAGCTGCTCTCGTCATAGAGGTGCTGCTAGAGCTACCCAACGGACATCCACTCACTATAAAAGCCCTCTTAGACTCAGGCAGCTCCTGCAATTTCATGAGTAAGGAGTTTGCGTCAGAGCACCAGATACAAACGCTGCCCTTAAGTCCTTCCTTGCAGGTGACAACGATTGACGGGAGGGAACTGCTGGGAGGGGATGTAAACCAACAGACGGTCCCCATGACAATGAGAGTGGCAAGGCACACGGAAGTCATTGCATTTCATGTACCCACACTAGCGGGACCTCCCATCATCTTGGGAATGAGCTGGCTGGCGCTACATGACCCGCTAGTGGGATGGCACCAGTGGACAGTCTCTTTGGGGTCAACTCATTGCCTAGAGCGCTGCAAGGGAAGAGAAATGCAGGGGCTGGCTAGGGCCAGTCTTGCAGGGATGGCGGTGGGGGAAAAGGGAGAAATACCCCGACAATACGCCAATCTGAGTGACGTCTTCAAGTGAGAAGGAAGCCGATAGACTGCCCCCGCATAGACCCTTTGACTGTCAAATTAACCTACTCCCGGGAGCCCAGCTACCAGTGGGCAAGCTGTACACCATGTCAGACAGGGAGATGCAGGAGTTAAGGGAGTTCATAGACAAGAACCTGAAACGAGGTTTCATCAGGGAGTCAAGAGCGGTGGGGGGCAGCCCAGTGTTTTTTGTGGACAAAAAAAGACACTAATAAACCCAGGATGGTCGTGGACTTCCGGGCCGTCAATCCGGTGTCAGAACCTGTGGCCTTTCCCATGCCCAGGATTGACGACATTTTGACCAGGGTGAGGAAGGGAAAGATTTTTACCAAGCTGGACCTGAGGGGGGCGTATAACCTGATACGGATGAGGAGGGGGGATGAATGGAAAACTACCATGTTCACCCCCTTGGGGGCCTTTGAGTATCTCGTTATGCCCTTCGGATTACAGGGGGGCTCAGCCTGTTTCCAATCATTCATGAATCACGTGCTGGGACCTTTGCTCTATAAGAACTGTGTGGCCTTCTTAGACGATGTGTTAGTCTACTCAGAGGATGAAGAGCAGCATGTCCGAGATGTCCGAGAGGTCCTAAGCCGGCTGCAAGCAAACCAGCTGTGGGTCAAACTGGAGAAGTGCCAGTTCCATACCAGAGAGGTGGAATTCCTGGGGTACCGTTTGTCAGACAAGGGATTGGCCATGGATCCTAGCAAGGTCCAAGCGGTACTGGAATGGAAGACACCCAGAACCAGGAAGGACGTGCAGAGGTTCCTGGGGTTTGGAAACTTCTATCGGAAGTTCATCAAAAACTTTGCCCACTTAACGGCGCCCATCACCGATTGTCTCAGTAGTAAGAAGAAATTTGCATGGACGGAAGAGGCGCAGCGAGCGTTTGAACGGCTAAAGAAAGCGTTCGCTTCGGAAGAACAGCTCTTGCACGTGGATCTACAGAAACTGATGAGGGTGGAAACAGATGCATCAGATCGAGCGGTAGGAGCGGTTCTGCTCCAACCAGGGAAGGATGCGTCGGACTGGAGACTGTGTGCCTTCTTCTCGCGGAAGTTGAATAAATCCGAAAGGAACTGCGCAGTGTATGACAGGGAACTGCTCGCCATTTATGAAGCGTTTCGACGATGGCGGCACCTGCTAATAGGAGTGCAGCACAAGGTCCAGGTGTGCACGGGCCACAAGAACCTGGAATATTGGCGAACGGCCAGAGTACTGAACCAGAGACAAGGGCGACGGGCACAGGAATTTTCCAAGTTCCATTTTGAGATTCGTTACGTACCGGGACCAGAGAACGTAAGGGCGGACGCTTTCTCTCGAAAACCAGAGTATATGGAGGGGGAGGGAGCGCCCGAAGAGAGACATGTCATCCCCGAGGACCACTGGGTGTGTGGGGCAGCATTGGTGGGGCAACGAGAACTGGTAGAAGGGACAGAGAACGATGAATACGCCCAAGATAAGCTCGGAGGGCTCAGGAGAGCCGGGGAGATTACCGGGGGGTTTGAAGAAAGGAACGGGGCGTTGTACTACAAGGGGGCCTTGTACATACCAGAAGGGGAAGTGAGGGGTAGGGTACTCAAACAACTGCACGACAGCCCCACCGTGGGGCACTTTGGGCAACACAAAACAATGTGGTTAGTTACCAGGCAATTCTGGTGGCCCAAGGTGAGGGAAGCTGTACGAGAGTATGTAAGGGGGTGCGACCGCTGCCAGCGAGCAAAGGGGGAGAGGGCGGCACAGGCGGGGTTGCTGGAACCATTACCCACACCCGAACGGCCATGGGAGGCAGTTTCCATAGATTTCATGACGGATTTACCAAGATCCAAGGGGAAAACTGCGGTAATGGTAGTGGTAGACCTGTTAACCAAGATGTGCCACTTTATAGCTTGCTCACATGCGGTAACGGCGGAAGAAACCGCCAGGTTGTTTGTAAAACACGTTTTTAGGTTGCATGGCGCCCCCTTGAGGGTGGTCTCAGACCGAGGGAAACAATTTACGTCCAGGTTCTGGAGGAAGCTCATGAGCTTACTGCACGTGGAGGTCAATTTCTCAACCGCCAGACACCCAGAAACTAATGGGCAGGCGGAAAGGGCAAACAGTATTCTGCAACAATATCTGAGGTGTTATGTAAATGACATAGAGAATGATTGGGTAGAGAAATTAGCCCTGGCCGAATTCGCGTACAATAATGCGGAAAATGTGTCCACGGGCATGAGTCCATTTATGGCTAATTATGGGTGTCACCCCAGGGCATTTCCAGGGGAAGGAGGGGAAAGATGGAGCGTACCGGCAGCGGAACATTTTGTGGAAGAAATGGAAGCAATACATCAACAGCTCAAAATGAATTTGGATAGGGCCAAGGCAGAATACAAGAAGCAGGTAGATAGGAGCAGAAGGGAAGGAGAGACCATAAGGGTGGGGGACCGGGTGTGGTTGTCAACACAAGGGTTACCGTTCAAGGGGGGTTGCAAAAAATTGCGGCCAAAACGACTGGGACCCTTCGAGGTTATACAGCAGGTCAATACGGTGGCCTTTAAACTCAGGCTGCCAGACAACATGAAACTGCATCCAGTATTCCATAGGTCATTACTATCACCATACCGGGAGGGGCGGGAATTTTGGGGACGTGAAGGTGAGATTCCCACGGCACCGCAAGTAGAAGAGAGGGAGCGGAGCAGTCATGTAGCAGAAATACTCGACTCTCGGTGGAAGGGGAAACAGGTGGAGTACTTAGTGGCATGGGAAGGGGAACCGGAGTCCGAAAATACCTGGTTACCGGCAGAAACGGTCAAGGATGAGATCTTAGTAGGAACGTTTCATCGCCGGTTCCCAAGGAAGCCCCAGCCCTTGGCTAGGTTCTGGGAGGAACACTTCGGCACCACTGATGAGGAAGAGGAGTTTGAGGGGTTCCCAGAATCAGGACAGGAAGAGGAAGAAGAATCAGATGGGGAAGAGTATGAGGAAAGAAGGGACAGTAGTAGATGGAGAGCGGTTTTCGAGTCATCCGAAGATGAGGAGGATTCTTTCAGGGGGTTCCCAGCCTCACCACCCAGAGAAGAGGGGGAAATGGGGGGTGAGGGGGGTCCTGGAGGGGAGGTGGATGTCAGGGAACTGCCATTGGAGAGTCAGGTGGTGGAAGGGCTCAAGGAGGCTAGGAGATCTTCGGATGTGGAGGAAGGAACCAGTAGGGGGAGAGGGAGAGTTCCTGCAGAAACTCAATCGGAGGAATGGCTCCAAGATGTTTCCAGTGAGAACAGCGGGGAGGGCTCAGGACCTCCGCTGGGGACGCCCACTCCGCGGAGGAAACTGTCACGCAGAGAATCCAGAAGGAGAGTTTCCGTCAAGGAACTCTTATGTTGGCATAAATTCCGGAAGCGCCCACTGACGGATTCTGCCAGCGATTGAGGTAGCCATGCACCCATGGCTCTGCGGACTGGGAAAGTTTAGGAACTGATGGTAAAGCTTGGAGGGCTTAAACGCTTACGCACGAGCAGCCCCCTTTTCCCATTACAAATAGCAACACAATGACTTTTGGGTAACTTGTGGGTTTGGTTGTTCTTTCTTTTCTTCGCAGAACATGAAAACGCTGCATTGTTTTTCTTAAGGACATGACCTTTTCACATCAACCCATTTTTTAATTTTATTTTAATGCTTCCTCCCCCCCCCCCCGTTTCACTGTGGAATTTATGAGATGACAAATAAACACATTGAGAATAACCCCAAATAAGAAGAAGAAATCTGACACAGCTGGATTTCCAGGGTCCACGTGACTCTTATTGGTGTCGGGATGAAACAGAGAATCTGCCCATTCCCTGGAGGGCAGGGCGGGGGGTGCTGGAATGGGAATGAAAGCGCCAAGCAAATAATTCACAGATCTTCTGTTTTCACTTTTTGCTTTACCATTTAAATCCTGCACAGTAAAAGCATATGCTTTGCAGTTACATTCTGTGCAGTCTTTGCAAGGAGGCTGTCTTCTAAAACAAAAACAAACCCAAGTTTCCATTGACATACCGTTCAACTCAACACCATCACTTCCTTTGGGTTTTTTTTTTTAATTATTTATTCGATTTTTCAACTTAAAATTTTACAGAGATATATCAAACATAAATCATGAAAACAAGATTCCAGGGAATCTCCTGGACTTCCATCCTTCCCTTTGTGCGTCCTATCAGTTCCTCCCACATCTTTTATTATCATCCAAAGCCTTTACTTCTTCCATTATGTCCAGAATTCAACCTTAAACTACAAGTGATATTCCAATCCTACTAACGATTTTAACTGTTTACAATGGTATTTAAGGTAAGTTATAGATTCCCCCCATTCCTTATTAAAATTTTGGTCTTCCTGATTTCTGACTCTTCCAGTCATTTCAGACATTTCAGCATAGTCCATTAACTTCATCTGCCAATCTTCTCTGGTAGGAACTTTACCTTCTTTCCCCTTCCTTCAGTTTAAATGGATCTTGATTCCCAAGAATACCTGCATGGAAGCAAGCATCTATGAAAGCAATGGTGTACATCTACATAAATATATTTGTGTTCAGGTTTTGAGGTTTTTTTGTGGAGACGGGACTCCCATCATGAAATGAAATAATGAAAAGAAGCAGTGCCTCAGATCTCTCCTACTTCAAGAAGGATAGTCTCGTTGTTTATTGATTTATGAATCACCTTGCTTAAAATGGGGGCAAACAACCTTTGCTGCTCCAGATGTTGTGCAAGTCCACCACTCCTAGCTACCATAGCGGATGGTCTGGGACAATTGGGAGTTGTCGTCCAGTTACATCTAGAAGGCCACACAGGTCAGTCATGGGTCTCTCCTTACCTGAGAGTAAGTCTCATTCCACTCCTTGAGACTTACTTGTGAGTAGACATGTGTTGCATTTTAAGAGATGCTTTGGTAGCATTTTCCTGTTGGCTTGTAATCCGGTTGATGGTGGATCTGACTTCTGATATCCCAGTATTTGCAGAATACAATGTGGCTACTGAACATTTTCCAATAATAAAAATTGAGGGCTGCCCATGTAAGAAGAGTTTTCCTGACAACACGAGCAAATATGAAAAACATCAGTTTCACGTCCCAGGGGGATACTATTTTACTAAAGCACTGAGATCTTCTAGTAAATATTAACTAGAAAAAGCAACTGCTGACAGTACATATGTCTAAAATAAAATGCATGTACAGTAACCTCAAAACATCGAGAATGCGATCCAAAGGCAACTCTTTGCCAGTCTGATGTGGGATTAGTTCCCCCGTTTCTCCTCTTGTTGTTATATTAGATGCCAGAAAATCCTAGGTCTCAGCCAGAGAGCAGTTTCTTTGCTTTATATTTTATTTTCTTGCAAAACTAGACCCAGTTTTGGGTGGGGTGGGGGGAAGAACCTCAGCTGCTGGAACAATACTTTTTAAAAAATGGATTTAAGATACCCTGAAGGATGACTTCCAGAATTGTATTTCTGTTGTTTTTACAATGGAGCGGTCTCCTTACCTAATGGAGCTTTCTTTGAAATTGCATAATCCGTAACATAGAACCAGGCCTCCCACTCCCCCTATGCTCAGAAACAGAGCAGGTTTCATTTATCGAAAATAAACAAAGAAATCAAAAGCAAGCATGGTGGATTGACGTGTAGTACCTTCAAATCTTGGCAACGCAAGGGCGAATTTTTGTGCATTAAATTTCTAGTCTGGTTATCTTGCCAGTGTGTCATCTGTGAGGAAGGCACTCTGAAATCGGCGTGCACGAAACAGTTCAGACATGTTCAGTTCAGTTCAGGAAGGTTCACATGGAGAAGGACACTTCTTTAAGTACTGAGCCATGCAAGGTTTTAAAGGTCAAAACCAGCCTATTATCACACAGGAAAGAGTTCCATGGATGGCATTGCTGCCACTGAGACTGCCCCATCTTGTACATATGCCCTACCAGCAACACTTGAATTGGACCCCCGTCGCTCCCATTGTTGTTTTAGGGTATTGTGTGTTTCAGCTTTGCTTTGAAACCGGTGGATTCTTTTAAAGAGACAGATTTCATTTGAAGGAGAGGCAAAAGGCATTGCGGCGTGCTTTAAAATGGCCCTGACACAGAGTCGAATTGTCTAGATATCCAACTTAGAGCAGGCACGTTGCTAATGAGTTGCAGACGCAGTCGGGAACAATAATAGTTTCAAACCATATTCACAAGAACAATGTTCACTCAAGAGGAACAGGAGTCTTATCAGATTGGTGACTTTCTCAAATATCACGTTCAAATTTTCATATCCTTATAAATTAAGAAATATGAGAAAGAAGTGACCAGATGTTCAAGCCTTCCTCCTTGAGTCTTTAATCTGGTGTGACGGCGAGGACGTTTTAGCACATGTGCGTATGACAAGACATGCTTTTCCGCAGGTCGGCTAAGTTTCCCTCTTTTAACGAAACTTTGTTCCGCCTTCTGGGTAAGGAAGCTTCATATATTTGCTGGTTCTCCTCAATACTTTTGAAAGATATGGGTGCAGCAACTCTCACAGATCGTTGTTGTGTCCGAAGTAGAGTGTGCATGGGGTTGGGGGGCGAGATGAAAGGCACCAGCTATGGCGACCCTTTGGCCCTCCAACTGCTGGCAAACTACAAGTCCCATCATCCCTGACCATTGATCACACCTGGTGGACCTGATTCGAGCTGGAGTCCAAGAATATAAGGAGGGCCACAGTTTCCTCTAGTGTCCTACTCACACAACCCTGTTGAAGTATTATGCCTGAACAGGGAATCACAACATGAACAGCAAGCCTGGGGGGGGGGGTCACTCATCCTTCCCTCAAATTGTCCCTTTCCCCATGTTCTCCAGTCCTGACCCTTCTGCATTGAGCAGGAACATCTGAAAGAGCTATCTAAATGTGTGGTTGACAGGGGTGGACTGAGAACTCCCAGAAGTGCAAGCTGGATTTCGAAGGGACAGAGGAACCAGAGACCAAATTGCAAACATGCGCTGGATTATGGAGAAAGCTAGAGAGTTCCAGAAAAACATCTACTTCTGCTTCATTGACAATGCAAAAGCCTTTCACTGTGCTGACCACAGCAAACTATGGCAAGTTCTTAAAGAAATGGGAGTGCCTGATCACCTCATCTGTCTCCTGAGACATCTCTATGTGGGACAAGAAGCTACTGGATATGGAACAACTGATTGGTTCAAAATTGGGAAAGGAGTATGACAAGGCTGTATATTGTCTCCTTGTTTATTGAACTTATATGCAGAATTCATCATGCGAAAGGCTGGGCTGGATGAATCCCAAGCCAGAATTAAGATTGCTGGAAGAAATATCAACAACCTCAGATATGCAGATGACACAACCTTGATGGCAGAAAGTGAGGAAAAAGTAAAGAACCTTTTTAATGAGGGTGGAAGAGGATAGTGCAAAATATGGTCTGAAGCTCAACATCAAAAAAACTAAGATCATGGCCACTGGGCCCATCACCTCCTGGCAAATATAAGGGGAAGAAATGGAGGCAGTGAGAGATTTTACTTTCTTGGGCTCCATGATCACTGCAGATGATGACAGCAGTCATGAAATTAAAAGACGTCTGCTTCTTGGGAGAAAAGCAATGACAAACCTGAATAGCATCTTAAAAAGCCGAGACATCACCTTGCCAATAAAGGTCTGCATAGTTAAAGCTATGGTTTTCCCAGTAGTGATGTATGGAAGTGAGAGCTGGACCATAAAGAAGGCTGATCGCTGAAGAATTGATGCTTTTGAATTATGGTGCTGAAGGAGACTCTTGAGAGTCCCATGGACTGCAAGAAGATCAAACCTATTCATTCTGAAGGAAATCAGCCCTGAGTGCTCACTGGAAGGACAGATCCTGAAGCTGAGGCTCCAATACTTTGGCCACCTCATGAGAAGAGAAGACTCCCTGGAAAAGACCCTGATGTTGGGAAAGATGGAGGGCACAAGGAGAAGGGGACGACAGAGGACGAGATGGTTGGACAGTGTGCTCGATGCTACGAACATGAGTTTGATCAAACTGCGGGAGGCAGTGGAAGACAGGAGTGCCTGGCGTGCCCTGGTCCATGGGGTCATGAAGAGTCGGACACGACTAAACGACTAAACAAAAATAAAATAAAATCACAGCATCTGCCCAGAATGGCAGTATCAGGCAGATCCCTGGTTTGGGATCCACAACAATCACATGATGGCAAAGTTAATACCTGGAAGATTGGGGTGGGGATGGGCGAGTCAACCATCTTATCCAAACACCATCAACATAGAAAAGAGAAATATGCTGCTAATTCAAATAGTCAGTTGGGGAATGGCTGGCTCCCGTTATAAGCATTGCAATTTGCTTTAGGGTCTGTAGCCTAATTCTTTCCTTTGAGTTAATTAAAATATGTTTGAGTGTGACAGGCACTTCAACATCTCTGTGCAAAACCAGCAGGAAGCAAGTTCCCCCTCCCTGCCACCGAAATGCTTTTCCATCAAGAACAGAGGACTCTCTCTCTCTCCCTCTCCCCCTTTCTCTTTCTTTCTCTCTGCTCAGAAGAATTTTTACTACAATGCTGCAAGGTTGTTTACCTTAGCTCCTTCACAAAAGATAATCCAACAAATTACATTAATTATAAACCAATATGTTCTGTTCAATTCCCTCATGAGCCAAACCTGGGCATGAGCATCTGCTCTTATTTTCTAAGCTGGGTTTTGAGGACAAGATTCACAACAATGCTCAATCCATAATTAACAGAAAAATTAAAGATGCAACATCTTTGCATCCGCCTTTTGAGGCAGTTCTCTTTCGAAAGATGCATCGTCCTGGCAGCTTTTAATTCAAATTTAAGGAAGATTCCATCCATTGCTAGTTCTTTTGTGGTGGGGTGGGGGGTTCTGTTTGTTTAAAATATTTACATTTGTGTTGAGCTCAAAATAAACATGAAAATATTTTCCATATGGGGGTGGGGGCTCATGGATTTCCCTTTGTGATACACTTTCCCTTGTCTGCAACTTTAGTTGTGGTTCTCTTTCTGTCTCCCCGACCACTGTCTCTTCAACCCAAAATGCAGCTCATTCCCTTATTAAGTATATTGTTTACTTTGCGAACAAACAGTTTGCAGTGTGCTTTTTAGTGAAGCTGTTTATTTGTGAGGATCTTTGGTTGGTGTCTAGGGGTGTGTGGATAATCAGATTCTCTGACTTCCTGTTCTCATCCGACCTTGTTACTGAAGACGACGCACAATAAATTCTATTTGAAAGTTATGAACAGGGCTGAGGGCGTGATTCAATTCAATGCACATTAGAAGGGGAACCTATCAGATTGGCACATTCTGAAACAATCGGCAAAATGAAGAACAGCCTTCATTCGAAACTTGCACTTCTGCAAATTTTGCAATGCAGTTCTCTAGCCAAGTAATAGCTACAAAAAATATACAAAGGTTGCTTCAAAATGCATATATTAGTGAAAATAGCATACAAATATATATTGTATATTTCAAAAAAGTGGTTTGACTGCTTGTCGGTCTCTTCTCTATAGGTTCAGACACTTTTCAAGACATTGTCATCAAACTAAGCACGAGGTGAGGGTGGTGGTTTTCGTTGACGTTGAGATGCTAGCCACCATTTTGAAAGAAGCTGGCAGAACAAAGCATGATTGTGCCATGGCTTGCTCAATCTTTGGCATGATGGGTACCAAAACTGGGTCGATTCTGATGCCTCTGCATATATTATCCCCTGTCATGGACCGTGCTGAGGAGGGCTGAACTGAGGAGGAATGGTGGGAACCACTCCTCTCCCTGATCCTGAATCTTCCCAGGAGCAGGAGGACAGCATAGATTTGGAACAGTGGTTTGCAGAGAGGCATAGTTCAGAATGCAGTAGCTGGGAAATACTGGATAGGGAACAGCTAGGAAAAGAAACACTGGAAAAGAGAGGGTTAACAGACTCACAGTCTCTGGACAGCATTCCTCCTCTGAGCCCAAGGTCAAGAAGAGCTCAGAAAGTCTCAGAACAGAAAGCACAGAGGGTACAAACTCAGATTACAAGACGTAGGAGTGTCATAGATTAATAGGGATGGAAGGGGGTGTGAGCCTTAATTGGGAGCACCGCCATTTCCAGGAGATGTGTTCTTTGTTCTCTCACTGTGATTATTGAAGTTTCTAACTGGTAAGGCGTTCCTTTCTTTGATCTATCTACTGCCACGGGGAGGAGGGAGGAAGCCAATTCCCTGAAGCCTGACATCCCCCTATTTGGCGGGATTTTGCCAAATTTGGCATAATGGTTCCAAGCTGCACCAATTTGCATGTCTCTGAAGATATCCAATGGGGAGTGGGCAATCTTTATTTACATTTGTATGCCAGGCACCATTCTGAATCAAGATGGCAGACTGTCATGGTCCAAACTGTGCTGATTTGGATGACCCTGATGGTACTGTTGCCAAATTTAGTGTGATGGTTCTCTACAAGTTCAGATACCTTTCAACTCAGCAGGAGGGCTCCCGAGGAGGAAGTGGTGGTCATCCTCTATGTTTAGATGCCAGATACAATTTTGAATCAAGATGGTGGACTGAAAAATGATGATGGTGTGACTTCACTTTGTTTGGCATGACAATTACAAGCGAGGTGAATGTGTTTGTGCACAGGCCCCAAACTCACAAATAAAACCACCTATGTAAAAAACAACAACAACACACACTTTGTTTTGTTTTGTTTCTTAGAATTCATTGGCAGCGCTGGACACTTTCTGTTAGTAAATTACATTAGGGGAAATTGCTTTGCAAAAATGTGAGTATTTGCAAAGATACTTACTGATGCTGATGCATTTTTTAAATATATTTTTTATTTTTTATTTTATATATATATATATATATATATATGAAAAAGGGAAATCACAAACTGCTGCAGAAATGTGGTGAACTGAAAATTGGAAAACCCAGAAACTGAGAGAAATCGTACTTGACATATTCACCAGTCGCTAGTTGTGAACAGTTGTATTCCCCCCCCCAATATCTTCAAGTGTGTAAGCCCATCACCACAACATCTAGCAGCAAAATCAAGCTTTTAGTATTATTATTATGTCCTTCTTCTTCTCCTGTTTAATCTCTGGGCTTTCAAAGCTTTACTTTCCCCCTTGTTGCTCTCCCCTCTTCATTGACGACTCACTGTTGGCTCTGCTTTGCCTGCCAGGCAGGTGAGGGAAACCTGCCCTACCTGGGCTGGTTCTGTGGGCGGAGTCTCTTGCCAGCATCCTTGTGTACCTGCCATCAGAGCACAGTTGCGTCAGCTCCTGGTGAAGCCTTCCCGGGTGGCTTTCGATATATCAATTTATGTGTAGTCTGAGGACTGGAGACCAAAGAAGATACATCTGACAAAGGCACATTCTGTCACAGCTGTTCATGCTTAGCAAAAACTAAAACTAAAAAAAGATGTGATTCAAGAAGAAGTGGTGATTCATAAATAATCACAGAGGACTTTTTAGTGTGTCAACAGAAAAGTTTCTTTGCAAAAGGGGAGAAATGGCCTGTTCTTTAATCTACTTTGAATGGATTAACCATTAGGTATGCATCCTGCGGTTGCTGGGCAACCACACTATATGCAAGTCTTCTCTCCCCCCCCCAACAGACCATAATTCTGTATTCTTTGCCTGGAAGTGAGCTATACTTGTGTCAAGAAGGTCAAAGAAGGGCCAAAAGCAAGAAGACCTGAGTTGGGGGAAAACAGATTTCTAGTGGTGCAAGCATAGATGTAGGGCATTTGCCAGGAGATTGGGTTGGCCCCTATGGGAGTAGATGAATTTCCTGATTATCGTCTTCCAAAGCAACCAATCTAAACTTAAAAATGGAAAGCATAATGCTGATGGTCAACAAAAGAGGTTTAAAGACTTTCTGAAGGCAAATCTTTAAAAATGTAGTATAAACACCGACAACTGGGAAGCACTGGCTTGCGAGCGCTCCAATTGGAGAACAGCCTTTAACAAAGGTGTCAGGGTCTCTGAAGACTATCGAACTCAGGATGAAAGGGAGAAATGTGCTAAGAGGAAGGCACGCTTGGCAAACCCTCACTGTGATCAACTCCTGCCCGGAAACCTATGTCCCCACTGTGGAAGGACGTGTGGATCCAGAATTGGCCTCCACAGTCACTTACGGACTCACTGTTACGACTGTGTTCATGGAAGACAATCTTACTCAGCTATGAGTGATCTCCAGAGAAAGAAGTTGAACTGGGTGCAAGGTGGTGAGGGCACAGGAGAGATTGTGGGTTGGGTTGAAGAATCAGGATGGGTCTGGTGGATGAGAGAAGGCTGTGAGGCATTGGACATGACTGGGGGAAAGAGAGGCACAGCTGATACTACGACAGAATGCATGACTTAGCCCAGTCAAGGAGTTGGTACTAGTAAAGAGAGCCAGTGTGGTGTAGTGGTTAAGAGCGATAGACTCGTAATCTGGGGAACCGGGTTCGCGTCTCCGCTCTTCCACATGCAGCTGCTGGGTGACCTTGGGCTAGTCACACTTCTTTGAAGTCTCTCAGCCCCACTCACCTCACAGAGTGTTTGTTGTGGGGGAGGAAGGGAAAGGAGAACGTTAGCCGCTTTGAGACTCCTTCGGGTAGTGATAAAGCGGGATATCAAATCCAAACTCTTCTTCTTCTAAAGGTCCAGGCAAGAGCAGGGGCCCTCTAACCAGTGGCATAGAATGGGGAAGCATAGGTGTGATTGCCCCAGCCACAAAATTGTTAGGGGCACAGTGCTGTCTCAAAACAGCTGTGCACTTCTGTCCCTGGGCTCTGTTGAAAATGGCTTCTCTAGATAACGGAACAACTCTTCTTCTCTTATTTCTGCGGCCGGGATCTCCTGGGTGATGCGGACGCCATTAGACAGTTGAATGTGCATGCATATGCTGTCCATTTCCTTCCCTCCTACCTCCAACTCTGTGTGGCCTCGGGGGCTGGCAACCACTGCTACGCCACTGCCTCTTACTCCTCTCCCCCCACCCCCAGAAGTGGGGTTGGCCCAAGACATTTTGCTGCCTGAGGCAAAGATGGCACACCTATTTCACATAAGGAGACCAATTGCACTGACAGTTGAATCTTACTTTGACACTGGTGATGGGACAATGTCCTCCTGAGGTCAACAGCCTAGCTTAAGGGGGCACAGGTAGGCTGTCTTTCACATCCTTCCACTATCGGCCACCTGAGGCAGGTTCCTCACTCTGCCTGTTGGTAGGGCTGGCCCTGCCAGAAATCATGACCAATGGTCAGGTTTCATGGAAGTTGGAGGGCCATAGGTTTGCCATGCCTGGTCATGGGTGGTTACATACTAAATCTGCAGGCCAGGCACTGTTCACAAATGGTACGCAGTCACTCTATAAAGTGAGCCAAGTACCATACTCTAGTTCTGTTGTGAGCAACAGTGTTTCCAGATTTAAGTGAAAGCTCTTAGGGAAATGCAGAATTCTCTCTCTATCTGTGTGTGTGTGTGTGTGTGTGTAAAATGACTACATTAGGCCAATAACACACAATCTTATGAAACCCCAGTGCTGTGGAAGTGATAGCACTATAAAGCATTTTTTATATTATTGGATTTTAGAGTCATTTTGGAGTATTAGGATATTAGATTTCTCTGCATTTACAGTTAGCTTTTGGGTTGCCTGCTTGAGGTTTTACATTGTCTGATCTTAGGTATAAATAGCATTCTTCTGATTAGGCTTCCCCCCTCTCCCTTTCTTTTGGTAACGCTGTAAAGCAATGTATTAATTACATGTGAGGCTTTTCGTTTTGCTTTTGGCTTTGGAGCGAGCTCAGTTTCTAGAGGATTAAATGGCATTTCTACATGTGTAAGGCATTCAATAAATCTGAGTGGCATTTGTGGTATGATTTTGTTTTTATTTATTTGCAAAGTGCAACAGGGTATTTATCGCTGAGACCAGAGCGAGAGGCTGGCCCACAAGAGAGATCAAGCCAAGAATAAACTAAACAGGAAGAAATTAAAATGAGAAGCAGAAAACTCTGAAATGCAATTTTGTTTTGTTTTTGTTCTATTTTGTGTGTGTGTGTGTGTGTGTGTGCGCGCGCGTGTTTGTGGAATTGACAGATTTCTAACCATCATGGCCAACAATCTGCTAAAGTATCAGCCCCTCGCCTCATGTTGCACGAGTGCAGGGGTGTGAAACCCTTTAGCCCTCCATGTGCAGTTGGACTCCAACTCCCATCAGCCCCTATCAGCACTGGCAATGATCAGGGATGGTGGGAACTGTAGCCTAGCAAAATCTGGAGGGTCACATAGAACCCACTTCTGTGCTGGTGGTAGTGAGTCAAGGGAAAGTCGGTACTCCCTGTGCAACCCTGTGATAAGGGTCTAGGCCGTAGGGTAGCCATGTGTCCTACTTCAAAGAGGACGGTCCTCTCTTTGAAGGGTCATCAAAAAATTTAAAGATAAAGGAAGAGTAGGAGGAGCCTTGAATCTGAGCGGGCACACAGGTTTTCTGGTCACAATCCTCCCCAATGTGCTGAGATGTATTGTATTTCTATTTAAAGGATAGTAAGGTAAAGGTAAAGGGACCCCTGACCATTAGGTCCAGTCATGACTGACTCTGGGGTTGTGGCGCTCATCTCGCTTTATTGGCCGAGGCAGCTGGCGTACATCTTCCGGGTCATGTGGCCAGCATGACTAAGCCATTTCTGGCGAACCAGAGCAGCGCACAAAAACGCCGTTTACCTTCCCGCCAGAGCGGTACCTAGTTATCTACTTGTACTTTGACGTGTTTTCGAACTGATAGGTGGGCAGGAGCAGGGACCGAGCAACGGGAGCTCACCTCGTCGTGGGGATTCGAACTGCTGACCTTCTGATCGTCAAGGCTCTGTAGTTTGGTTGCTAATTCTGCAGCTATACTGATACATTTGCACATTCAAGTGATATGCAAATTGGAGTCCTTCTGTTTGTGGCTCCCCCTTTTTTGGCATCGCATAAATGGCTGCCCCACTGGACCTTCTGGAAGGAGTCCATGCCGCAGCTTCTTCCTATGACAACACTGCCCCAGTTTCGGTGGGTCTCTGCTAGCATGGCATAAGCCAGGGGTCAGCAAACTTTTTCAGCAGGGGGCTGGTCCACTGTCCCTCAGACCTCGTGGGGGGCTGGACTATATTTTGAAGGGGGGGAAATGAACAAATTCCTATGCCCCACAAATAACCCAGAGATGCATTTTAAATAAATGACACATTCTACTCATGTAAAAGCATGCTGATTCCTGGACCACCCACGGGCCGGATTTAGAAGGCGATTGGGCCAGATTCGGCCCCATGGCCATAGTTTGCCTACCCATGGCATAAGCACTGGCAGACGAAGGGGGCACAGGAGCGATCTGTCCTGGGTACAATCCAGGAGGGGGTGACATTGCAGCCGCCCCCACCCCGGCCCCCGGGATGCTTGGCACTTGGCATGCATCCCCAGGATGCTCACCACTTGCCGCGCACCCCCAGACGCATGACATGCCCCCCTGGGACATGCGCCAGCCATGCCCCCAGATGTACGCCGCTCCTGGTGCCCGAGCAGGTAGCTTTGCCACTGAGCACAGGAAGGCCAAATCAGAAACAAGAAGAAGCCCATGTAGCCCGTGGGTGAAGTGGGGAGTTACTGTGCTTTTCGCTCTATAAGACGCACCTAGTTTTTGGAGGAGGAAAACAAGAAAAAAATATTCTAAATCTCAGAAGCCAGAACAGCAAGAGGGATCACTGCACAGTGAAAGCAGCTATCACTCTTGCTGTTCTGGCTTCTGGAATAGCTGCGCAGCCTGCATTCTCTCCATAAGACGCACACACATTTCCCCTTAGTTTTTAGCAAGGAAAAAGTGAGTCTTATAGAGCAAAAAATATGGTAAGTTCCTCAGTTTGCCCAGCTCACTCTTCCATCTGCATCCAAATTTCTATTTATGCCTTTCAACATATACAGATGAAGCTGCTCCACTGATATTTTTTGGCATCGGTTTCACAATTCTGCTTAAAACTAACAGCACACTTTCTGTGCTTGGATGAAAGTGCCATTCAGTTCGGTGGGACTTTCTTCCAAGTAAGGAGAGATTCTTCTGAGTGAAGTAGCCGTGATGGCCCAGGCAAAATCAAACAGCCGAGCCTCCTTCGAAAAGGATACGAGATCCCTATTTGTAGTTCGGTGCTGTGAAGGGATAGGCATTTTATTGTGAATGATAACGAATCGCATGCCGGCTGTTAAGTAAAAGAGCATGATGCTTTCCATAGCGTGAACCTCATGATCACTATTTATTGCTTGCAATGTTCCAAAGGAAACAGCTAATAAAGAGCGACTCCTGTATCATGACTGGCCTTTTCCTAATGATGTTATATACACAGGTACAACCAGTCTCGATGTACTTGGAACTAAAAGAAAAAAGAAAAAAAGCCCACAATCGGCACTGCAAAGTTGTTGTGGAGATGAGAATCCATATACATTCATCCAGTGCTTTACCAACTGCACTGGCTCCCGGTGGAGTACAGGGTCAGGTTTAAGGTGCTGGTTTTGACCTTTAAAGCCCTATGCAGCCTAGGACCCACGTACCTACGGGACCACCTCTCCTGGTATGCCTCAAGGTCCACAAATGACAAGGTCCCAAGTGGTTAGATTGGTCTCAACTAGGGCCAGGGCCTTTTCAGTACTGGCCCCGACTTGGTGGAACACTCTGTCACAAGAGACTAGGGCCCTGCAGGACTTGACATCTTTACGCAGGGCCTGCAAACAGAGCTGTTCTGCCTGGCCTTTGGTTTGGACTCAGTTTGACCCTTATGTCTCCCTCCCCTTATGGTTTTGATCTATGGGCTACTATTAAATTGAGACTGCATTTTAAATTGTATTTTTAACCTGTATTTTAAATTGCTTCCCCCCCATTATGTTTTTATTGTAATTTTACTGGTGTTAGCCACCCTGTATTACTACTACTACTACTACTACTACTATTACCATTACCACTGCTACATATTTTGCAAAATTCTGTCTCCAAGATGAAGGACACTTCTGATATCTCCTAGCAGGCTGCCAATTTTAACAAGTGGGAAAGGGTAGATCAGGGATTCCCAAATTTGAATATCCAGCTGTTTTTGGACTACAACTCCCACCACCCCTGGTTAGCAAGACCGGTGGTCAGGAATGATGGGAATTGTAGTCCAAAACAGCTGGAGACTCGAGTTTGGGGAACCCTAGGGTACACCCGGGACGCAGGTGGTACTGTGATTTAAACCACAGAGCCTAGGACTTGCCGATCAGAAGGTTGGCGGTTCAAATCCCCGCAACGGGGTGAGCTCCCGTTCTTCGGTCCCTGCTCCTGCCAACCTAGCAGTTCGAAATTACAAAGTGCAAATAGATGAATAGGTACCCCTCCAGCGGGAAGGTAAACGGCATTTCCGTGTGCTGCTCTGGTTCCCCAGAAGTGGCTTAGTCATGCTGGCCACATTACCCAGAAGCTGTACGCCGGCTCTCTTGGCCAATAAAGCAAGATGAGCGCCGCAACCCCAGAGTCGGCCACCACTGGACCTAATGGTCAGGGGTACCTTTACCTTTACTAGGGTAGATGAAATTCAGGGGAGACTGGACGCAACTGCTCAGTGGGGAGACAGGAGACTAAAAAATAATAATACTTGGCATAAGATAGGCCAAGATAAATGAAGACTACAATTCTATATACTGGCAATGTGGAAGATGTCAAAGTCAGTGCCAGGCGAGTATCCCAGGGGACAGCATGTTTTTTGATTGGGGGGCACTGTTGAAAAGGCTCACCAGCTTTAGGACAGCTGATGGAGGGGACACACAGAGAAGGCCAATGTAGTTTTTTTAAGCTGGCAGCTGAGCCTAGGATCTTCTGGCTGCAAAGCATGCACTCTGACTCAGAGCTATGGTCCCCCTCCATTCTATATATAGTGAATTTTTTTCATGTGCTCATTGGATTTTCTTATCACATGGCCAAATCTCATTGCCTCCATATGATCAGTCCTTTGGATTACATCACCCTGAGCTTTATTCTGTGTGCTTTAAAAACCGTCTTTGATGTCTAACTGGTGGGAGCTGTTTGGAGGACTGCTTGTGAATTAGCCTGGGCAAAAAGTAGCAGTGACACCCCCGAGACCGTCGTATTATTAGGTGCGCTTGAAGATTTCACGAAGCTGCTGTTGTTTTTTTCAGACTGCGAAGCCTATTTTGCATTTCCCAAGGGGCACAGATTTCACGCCATTCCAGGTTTTGTAAAGTGAGTTCCAGCTCCAAAAACCATACCAAAATGAAAATTTTAGGGTAAAATGCCTAAGAAAATGTTCGGTTTTTTAAAGGGGGTGTGTGTTCAAATGTAGTATGAATTTTTGTGCGGGTTTTAAAAAATAAACAGATTGATGGGAAAACAGAATGGAATGGAGTTACGACTGAGCAGAATGAAATTGGCCCAAGCAGAGTGATCTGCGCATCCCCACATAATAGCATAATACTAGAAAAGTGACCCTCACTTTCCTGCAACGGCGGCTGTTGGCGTTGCCTTTGGAGTCAGGGCTCCATGTTAACATAGCATTAGGAACGGCAACACCTTGTAAATTGTAAAATTCATGAAAATTAAAAGTGGATGAATATTTCATGACGCCTCACTGAAAAGCAACTTAATTGCTCGTGTATTATATTATTTATAAAACACGGAAAGCAATTTATCGTGTTTTACCTTAAAAACAGACTTGGAGCTGTGAGCAGCGGAAGTGAAGCCATCTCTCTTCGCAGAATGACTTTGGCGCTATTTCCGTCGGGGCTTTGGGGTCATCGGCAGCCCCCTATGGCAATGAGGGAAGACAACTGGATCTGTTGTTGCCATCTAAGTAGCTTAGGATACCAAGTGCCGCCGAACAGATTTGAGAGAAAGGAGGATATTACTGAGAGTTCCCAATAGCACACTCCATATTCAGAGGAGGCTGGCTAGTAGCATTTTCTGTACATCACCTACCTATGGTCTTAGCCGATCATTTTCCATTGTGGAAAAGCTGCCACGGAAATGACTAGGGTGAAATCTGCTAGAGAGATGTTGCTCTTTTCTTCAGCATTCCATACGAGACATTCATTGAAACAAGCTTCCTATATTAAGGGTCACGGGTGGCGCTGTGGGTTAAACCACAGAGCCTAGGACTTGCCAATCAGAAGGTTGGCGGTTCGAATCCCTGCAACAGGGTGAGCTCCTGTTCCTCAGTCCCTGCTCCTGCGAACCTAGCAGTTTGAAAGCACGTCAAAGTTCAAGTAGATAAATAGCTACCACTCCAGTGGGAAGGTAAACGGCGTTTCCGTGCGCTGCTCTGGCTCGCCAGAAGCGGCTTAGTCATGCTGGCCACATGACCTGGAAGCTGTACGCCGGCACCCTTGGCCAATAAAGTGAGATGAGCGCCGCAACCCCAGAGTTGTCCGCGACTGGACCTAATTGTCAGGGGTCCCTTTACCTTTACCTTTATTAAGCAGTTGGAGGATGGATGGCGGCTAACAGATTGAGGTCGAATCCTGACTAGACAGAAGTACTGTTTTGGGGGGACAGGAGGCGGGCAGGTGTGGAGGATTCCCTGGTCCTGAATGGGGTAACTGGGCCCCTGAAAAACCAGGTGCGCAGCCTAGGAGTCATTTTGGATTCACAGCTGTCCATGGAGGCACAGGTCAAATCTGTGTCCAGGGCAGCTGTTTATCAGCTCCATCTGGTACGCAGGCTGAGACCCTATCTGCCTGCGGACTGTCTCGCCAGAGTAGTGCATGCTCTGGTTATCTCCCGCTTGGACTACTGCAATGCGCTCTACGTGGGGCTACCTTTGAAGGTGACTCAGAAACTACAACTAATCCAGAATGCGGCAGCTAGACTGGTGACTGGGGGCGGCCGCCGAGACCATATAACACCGGTCTTGAAAGACCTACATTGGCTCCCAGTACGTTTCCGAGCACAATTCAAAGTGTTGGTGCTGACCTTTAAAGCCCTAAACGGCCTCGGTCCAGTATACCTGAAGGAGCATCTCCACCCCCATCATTCTGCCCGGACGCTGAGGTCCAGCGCTGAGGGCCTTCTGGTGGTTCCCTCATTGGAAGAAGCAAAGCTACAGGGAACCAGGCAGAGGGCCTTCTCGGTCGTGGCGCCCGCCCTGTGGAACGCCCTTCCAGCAGATGTCAAAGCGATAAACAACTACCTGACATTCAGAAGACATCTTAAGGCAGCCCTGTTCAGGGAAGTTTTTAACATGTGATATTTTAGTGTATTTTTGGTTTCTATGGAAGCTGCCCAGAGTGGCTGGGGAGGCCCAGCCAGATGGGCGGGGTATAAATAAATTATTATTATTATTATTATTATTATTATTATTATTATTATTATTAATTAGACTTGAATGGTTTTCACAGCGATCAGAGCTGAGCTCCCTACTTTTATATAAAAAAGAAACTCTTGGCTATGTTTTCTATTACAAACGAAAGACGATCCTATGTATTTTGTACATTTGAGATTCTCCATTGCTGGTGAATTTTATCAGCATCGATTCAGACCCAATTTATAGCTGCAACAGCACACAGAACGGTAATCTGGGCCGGGAAAGGCCAGGAAACTCTGCAAGTCCGTTATATATAATCAGTATTAGTAATTGATGCCTGCACCAGTCCACACTGGAAATAATTTTGGGGAACTGAATTATGTTGTTACACAAAATCGGGTGAGTTCCAGGTTTTCCTCACTCTTTTTCTTTGTGTTGTTTTCTTTCAACTGCGGCAGCAATGAAGTTGGCATCTTGGACCAAACTGGAGCCGTGGGAATTTCATGGTTCCTGGCAGCATGGTACTATGTATGCTTTTTCATTTTTTAAAAAATAATAATTTATTTAATCATTTTTTCAATACAAACAACAACAACAAAAAACACATACAACAAAAACCACAATAACACTAATAACACAATTTAACAATTCATATTTGAGTACTGATATACCTATAACTACACCTTTTTAACAATATTTACCCACCTCTCCTTGCCCTACTTCCTACCACTGTCCGCCTTAACGCTTAAGTATTCCTTCCAGATTTCTTCATATTTATCCATTCTTAATTTGCGTCGATATGCAATTCGTTCGTAGGTAACTAGTCTGTCCATATTGTCAATCCATGTGCTCAATGGGATCTTTTTGCGGCTCTTCCAATTCATCAAGACAAGTTTTTTTGCTTCTAATATGGCACGATACATCCATTTTTTTGGACCCCTTGTAATCTCCCATGTTTCCGGTATATAATTTAGAATTAAATTCAAATCCCCTAAATAATACTATGTATGCTTGAGGCAGTGTCCTACTTACAGAGGTCCTACTGTGGTGTCCACAGAATGGCAAGAAGAACCTGTGGGCTTGAAACAAATCCATTTGGATCACCCCATATTCTAGAAAAATCTCAAGCTGATACAAAATGGACCCATGACACCCGATGTCTAAACCCTGATTTTATGGACCTGTCCTATCACTAATTAATTGAAGGGGGGGTTATCGGGTTGTTTTTGTTTTGATTATGTATTTTGTGTTTTTATAATGTGATTTTATAATGTGATTTTATCCTGTGAACCACCCTGAGACCTGCAAGTATGGTGTGGTATAATAATAATAATAATAATACCTAGAGATGGGAAAGCCTGGAAAAAACCTGGAAAAATTGGTGGGAGACCATATTTTTTTCCAGAAAAAAAGTGTGTGGAATATTCAAGCTATATCAAACTGTTTTTTTTCAATTTTTCCATAAAAAATGGCTTTGGAAAAAAATGAGAAAAAACCTGTGTCCCCTCCCCTAGGCCTTCCCATCTCTACCACCACCAAATGCCAGTATGGAAAGTTCTAGTAGCAACCAGTGAGTGTCTGACAACTGGACTCACACAGACACAGAGAGTGAGAGTGAGAGAGAGTGTGTGAGAGAGGCCATCTTCAAAACTAAAGGGAATGGTCCATTAATCCAATGTTTTAAGGTTGACAATCCTACTTACAGTTATGTGGGGTTAAGACTGCAGCCTAGCTTGCTGCCCTGACTTCATAGTTCATTATACAGTGGTGCCCCGCAAGACGAACGCCTCGCAAGATGGAAAACCCGCTAGACGAAAGGGTTTTCCATTTTGGAGGCGCTTTGCAAAACGAATTTCCCTATGGGCTTGCTTCGCAAGACGAAAATGTCTTGCGAGTTCCTGCGGGTTTTTCCCCCTTTCCCCCCTTTTCCTAAGCCGCTAAGCCGCTTATCAGCTGATCCGCTGATAAGCCGCTTAACAGCTGATTGCTAAGGTAAAGGTAAAGGTACCCCTGCCCGTATGGGCCAGTCTTGACAGACTCTGGGGTTGTGCGCCCATCTCACTTAAGAGGCCAGGGGCCAGCGCTGTCCGGAGACACTTCCGGGTCACGTGGCCAGCGTGACAAAGCTGCATCTGGCGAACCAGAGCCGCACACGGAAACGCCGTTTACCTTTCCGCTGGTAAGCGGTCCCTATTTATCTACTTGCACCCAGAGGTGCTTTCGAACTGCTAGGTTGGCAGGCGCTGGGACCGAGCAGCGGGAGCGCACCCCGCCGCAGGGATTCGAACCGCCGACCTTTCGATCGGCAAGTCCTAGGTGCTGAGGCTTTAACCCACAGCTAAAAGCCGCTAAACCGCTAATAGCGCTAATCCGCTAAGCTGTCAATGGGCTTGCTTCGCAAGACGAAAAAACCGCTATACGAAGAGCCTCACAGAACGGATTAATTTCGTCTTGCGAGGCACCACTGTAAATTTGTCGTCCTATCTCATTTTCCTCCCTTAGACATGTGGGTGGGGGAAAGAGAGAGAGAGAGGTCTGGCAGTTTAGTTATAAGTCAACCAAATTTGGGGGTGGGAGTGGTCGAATTTAGGTGATGGATGAATGGTCAAACATATTCAGACATAGCCTTGTGGTTCACTCCACTTTGACAAAGAGGTTCATCCTTTAACTGAGGAGTCCAGATAAAATCCGCAGATGACAAAGGAGACCACTTCTTTCGAAGTGAAAAGAACTGTAATGAGTGATGCATGCCATCCACTTATAAAAATAATCGTAGAAAGCAGATTAAGGTTGAAATCCTAACCCCACTTATGTGATAGTGAGCCTCATTTAATTCAATGGGACAGACTTCTGAGGACTGAGGTTAATGCATATAACCTGCCTTTGGCAATACAGTATAAATCATGAAACAATTTATGTATTTATGTATAAGGCATGCATGGGTTTGTTTGTTTTTATTAAAAAAAACTTTTGTTGTAGAAAATTAAGGCAAAAAGCATATGTAGCAAGAGTTTGTCCTGCAGTTGGGAGGGATGGAAGCAAATCTACTTGATAGCTAATTTTCAAAAGATTTCTTCAACATCCTTACATCTCCACCCCCATCATTCAGCCTGGACACTGAGGTCCAGCTCCGAGGGCCTTCTGGCAGTTCCCTCACTGTGAGAAGTGAGGTTACAGGGAAGCAGGCAGAGTGGCACCCTCCCATCAGATGTCAAAGAAATAAACAGCTATTTGACTTTTAGAAGACATCTGAAGTTTTTTTTGTGTTTGAAGTTTTATTCTGTTTTTAATGTTCTGTTGAAAGCTGCCCAGAGTGGCTGGGGAAAATAATAAATAAAATAAAATAAAATAATAAAATAAAATAAAAATAGTGTCATATTTCATGTGCACTGCTGGAATCAGACATTCATTTCATGTCCTCCAAAACTGTAAATTATGGCTTGATATTTCTAATTTTCTTAACCAAATGCTAAATGGGAAGAATTGTTGGGGAAATCCGACTTGCCTAGGCAAATAGATTTTGAGTGTCACTCCAAACACCTTCCTCTCAACTGACCAGCAAACACTGCTGCTCTCACAGAGATCTGAATATGTAGTCTTGGCAACTTGAATGCATGGACACTTGGGCCAGGGACCATGTTTTGTGTCTCAGAACTGGATCCGAAATCCTTTCCAAGCAAAGATTTCAGAAACGGTGGTGTTTTGGATACACACTAACAGGAGTAGCCAATATGGTATGTACAGGTATTACTGATCTACAACTCCCTTGTCCCTGTCCATTGACTATGTTCCCTGGAGTGAATCAATGTAGACAATCTCTACATTGTATAACCAACCACTTAGTATTATCAACTACTTAGTCACCACACTGAAAAACAGTGCTGGATCAAAAGGCCTTGGTGTTTCAAGAAGTGGCAGAAAGATATTTCTAGATTTGTCTGGCAGGGCAAGAAGCCCAGAATAAAATTCAAGATATTAACTGATGCAAAGGAAAGGGGTGGATTTGCCCTGCCAGACTTTAAACTTTACTATGAATCAGCAGCATTCCGCTGGTTGAAAGACTGGCTGCTTCTTGAGAACACAGACATTTTGGATTTAGAAGGTTTCAATAATGTTTTTGGGTGCCATGCATACTTGTGGTACGACAAGGTTAAAGCACATAAAGCATTTAAAAACCATATTGTCAGGCAATCATTGTTTAATGTTTGGATAAGATATAAAGACCTATTGGAAAATAAAACCCCAAGGTGGTTGTCACCAATGGAAGCAAAAGCTCAGAAAAAGCTCAATATGGAGGCCAAATGGCCGAAGTATTGGGAAATTTTGGAACAAGAAGAAGATAGGTTGAAACTGCAGAGTTTTGAGAAATTAAAAAATAAAGTGAGAGATTGGCTTCATTACTATCAGATAATGGAGGCATATAATTTGGACAAGAAAGTTGGCTTCCAGGTGGAAAAATCAAAATTAGAAACAGAGCTGTTAGAACCTAAAACTAAGATTTTGTCAGAGATGTATAACTTGCTGTTGAAATGGAACACTCAGGATGAAACGGTGAAATCTGCTATGATTAAATGGGCAGAAGATGTTGGACATAATATTATGTTTGCTGACTGGGAACAGTTATGGACCACAGGTATGAAGTTTACGGCATGTAATGCCTTAAGAGAGAATATTATGAAAATGATTTACAGGTGGTACATGACCCCAGACAAGCTTGCAAAAATTTATCATTTGCCTGATAATAAATGTTGGAAATGCAAAGAAAATGAAGGTATATTCTTTCACCTTTGGTGGACATGCCCAAGGATTAAGGCTTTCTGGGAAATGATTTATAATGAAATGAAAAAGGTATTTAAATATACCTTCTTGAAGAAACCAGAGGCCTTTCTCCTGGGCATGGTCGGCCAATTGGTGTCAAAGAAGGATAGAACTTTCTTTATGTATGCTACAACAGCAGCAAGAATACTCATAGCAAAGTACTGGAAGACACAGGATCTACCTACTCTGGAAGAATGGCAGATGGAGGTGATGGACTATATGGGATTGGCAGAAATGACTGGCAGAATCCGAGACCAGGGAGAAGAGTCGGCGGAAGAAGATTGGAAGAAATTTAAAGACTATTTACAGAAATATTGCAAAATTAATGAATGTTAGAATGATGTCGGACAGAAATTAAGTGGTTTCCAGCTGTAATGCCCTAAGAGAATATGAAAAAAAGGTTTAGAAATAGGTTAAAAACTTATTGATAAGGATTTGCTGAACTAACAATTTGAATTGGAATACAAAAAAGGGAGGTATGAGGAGGTCTGGGAAATAAGTTAATGAAAAATAAGTAAAGGAAACTTTATGTGTTTTTAATTATTTTTATTTTTGTATTTTTTTTCTCTTTTCTTTTTGATTTTTATTGTATTATTATTGAAAACTTTAATAAATATTCTTGGGGGGGAAACAAAAGGCCTTGGAAGACAATGCAAAGTGTTGTTGTTTTTTTAATTAAAAAAATTCAAGGAATAAGCTTTTTGAGAGTCTGTTTATTTTTCCTCCTGAGCAAGATAAACACGGCCTTATCTTAAGAATAACTCTGGTCATCTGATTTTGTGAGCGAATGTGTCATTAGAGTATGAAGTGCCAAGGAAATAATGGAAAACTGTATAAAGGTTCAGCATTGAATAATCTATTGAAGGATTCTTTTAAATAAATTATTTACCTTTAACGTTATTGAAGAGAAAGAACGGAATGTGTGCTTATGGTAGCCTTCAACTTTTCACACCTGTATCATATATCATTCTTAAGAGTGACATCTTCTGTTACTATGGAAACAATTTTGACATTAAAATGTGTTTATTGCTGGGCTATCAAGAGAGTGATTCTGGGGGAAAAAACAGAAAAGGTCAAAATATCAGAGTAATTCACATTACACTATACATTTCAACACATTCCTTCAAAGATGGAATGAAATGAGCTATCGCTTTTTGAATGGAAGCACTTAAGCCTGGTCCAAATACTCTCAGACAATGGCGGGATATAGTAAGAGGCTGAAATTACAATCATATTCATGCCATTTTGGACCTGGCATTGTGTTCCCACCCCCTATAGCGAACTCTTGCTGTGCTCTCAAACATTTCCATTATTGCTGACTATATTCATATGGGCATTTCTCTCTCCTGTCCTCAGATGCTATACTAGTTGTTTTTTTGCGGTAGATGTAAACCGAGCAAAGCGGTCTTTTGAAAGCGCCAACACAGATAGGCCATGCATTCGTTTCGGGACACATGGGAAACTTAACCAAATGAGGGTCCATTTGGTTCTATTTTCGTGCGCCCTGAAATGAATATAAAGAGAAAGCAAGGAGTACGACAAGGCTGTATATTGTCTCCCTGCTTATTTAACTTATATGCAGAATTCATCATGCGAAAGGCTGGGCTGGATGAATCCCTAGCTGGAATTAAGATTGCCGGAAGAAATATCAACAACCTCATATATGCAGATGACACAACCTTGATGGCAGAAAGTGAGGAGGAATTAAAGAACCTTTTAATGAGAGTGAAAGAGGAGAGTGCAAAATATGGTCTGAAGCTCAACATCAAAAAAACGAAGATCATGGCCACTGGGCCCATCACCTCCTGGCAAATAGAAGGGGAAGAAATGGAGGCAGTGAGAGATTTTACTCTCTTGGGCTCCATGATCACTGCAGATGGTGACAGCAGTTACAAAATTAAAAGAAGCCTGCTTCTTGGGAGGAAAGCAATGACAAACCTAAACAGCATCTTAAAAAGCAGAGACATCACCTTGCCAACAAAGGTCTGTATAGTTAAAGCTATGGTTTTCCCAGTAGCGATGTGTGGAAGTGAGAGCTGGACCATAAAGAAGGCTGATCGCCGAAGAATTGATGCTTTTGAATTCTGGTGCTGGAGGAGACTCTTGAGAGTCCCATGGACTGCAAGAAGATCAAACCTATCCATTCTGAAGGAAATCAGCCCTGAGTGCTCACTGGAAGGACAGATCCTGAAGCTGAGGCTCCAATACTTTGGCCACCTCATGAGAAGAGAAGACTCCCTGGAAAAGACCCTGATGTTGGGAAAGATGGAGGGCACAAGGAGAAAGGGACGACAGAGGACGAGATGGTTGGACAGTGTTCTCAAAGCTACCAGCATGAGTTTGACCAAACTGTGGGAGGCAGTGGAAGACAGGAGTGCCTGGCATGCTCTGGTCCATGGGGTCCCGAAGAGTCGGACACGACTAAATGACTAAACAACAACAACAACATAGGCAAACCCAGTTAGATGGGTGGGGTATAAATAATTTAATTACTAAATAATAATAATAAGAATTACTAGTATATTATTATTATTACGTCTTCTTCTTCTTCTTTGGCGATCACTCATAGCCGAGTAAGATTGTCTTCCATAAACACAGTTTTAAAAATGAGTCCATAAGTGACTGTGGAGGCCAATTCTGGATGCACACGTCCTTCCACAGTGGGGACACTGGTTTCTGGGCGGGAGCTGTTGTGACGGTTGCTACAAGAGATGGGAAAGCCTACAAGCTGGCCAATTTGCTTGCAGGAGAAAATCCCACCCTGGCCCCAAATATGGAGACCAAATTAACCATAGCAAAGTTCATAGGCAATGTGCCGGCTCCGCCAACCCCCCACCCAGTGGCCCTCTAAGGACTGGGTGGGTGGGTGGGTGGAAAACCCCCACAACCATCGGCCAAGAGGGCGACCAACACCTGGTTGCCCCCCCCCACTAAAATAGGCTGGGGTGGGCTGCTTGCAGGAGTCCCAGGTGGGCAGATACTTTCACCTACTGAACTGAATAATTTTTTTCCTGCTTGCCTTGATATGTTGTAGCAGGTCGCTGCTACTTGATTGTTAAAGGTTTTGATTCCCGTTTGGTTTTATTTTATCGTGATAATTTTGATTGAGTGAATGACTGACTGAGTTTATTTCTATGCTGCCTTTCCATGGTGAGCTGTCAGTTTACAACAGATACCCACTTCTTAGCAACAACAGAACATCATACATTAAAAGCGTCTCCATACAGGGCTGCCTTCAGGTGCCCCGGGAAAGTTGTATAATTATTTATCTATTTGACATCTGACGGAAAGGCGTTCCACAGGGTTGGCGCAACTACCAAGAAGGAATTAATGCGCTTAAAACCTCAAGGATGGCAGTGGAAACCAACCAATTTCAATTAACTGTGTACAAAACACAGCCTTTCTTTGACAATTCTGCTACATTTTTGCCTTAAAAGAATCCAATTTAAAATGGAAATAATAATAATAATAATAATAATAATAATAATAATAATAATAATAATAATTTATTTATACCTCAGCCACTCTGGGTGGCTTCCAACAAAATATTAAAACACAATAATGCATCAAACATTAAAAGCTTCCCTAAACAGGGCTGCCTTCAGATGTCTTCTAAAAGTCTGGTAGTTGTTCTTTTTGACATCTGGTGGGAGGGTGTTCCACAGGGTGGGTGCCACTACCGAGAAGGCCCTCTGCCTGGTTCCCTGTAACTTGGCTTCTCGCAGTGAGGGAACTGCCAGAAGGCCCTCGGCTCTGGACCTCAGTGTCCGGGTAGAACGATGGGGGTGGAGACGCTCCTTCAGGTATACTGATATGACAAAAATACTGCTATTTTAAATAAGAAATTAAGAACAGCGGTGGTTGAATCAATAGGTGGCACTTTCCTTGAGTGCCTGAAGCTCTTTGCCTACATATTCCTTAGTAACAACCCTGTAAGGTAGACCACTAATACTACTGTTCCCATTTTAAAGGTAGAGGATGAAAACTGAGAGGCAATGGCCTCCATCCAAAAAAAAACCACCCAAGAGAGCACACGGTGTAAGCTTCTTCAGGGACAAAGGAATGGAGAAGTTGTCTAAGCAGAGAATGGTTTTATTACAACATTAAAAGTTCCCCAGGGAACTCAGCCCTTGCAGAAAGCAGACTTGACGCCATCGCCTATAAGCCGGCACCACTGTGTCATGGAACTTGTAGCTCCTGCTGGCCAGATCCTGCCCCCATCCCGACCACTGTCTTAAACTCAAGAGCGGAGCCAGAAAAAGTTTCAACCCAGCTCAGATTGCTCTTTATGTACTTAAGACAAGCGCTTCTGCATCAGGCCAAGGACCCATCGAGTCCAGTATTCTATTCTCACAAAGCGTGTTCTCAATTAAAGGAGAGTGCGTGTTGCGGATGGGGCCAGGCAAGACACCCCGTAGTTGCCAGGCAGGATAGGTTGAAGGGGCCCGGCTCAGATTGGTGGATGGTGTTGCTGGGGTGAAATTGATGTTGCCAATTTGGAGGTGGGAACAGAGGTTATTTAAGCAATGCTCACAGCAATCCGCTTTCTCTTTTGCTGTGGGCACCGGATCACCTGCCCGCCCTCCCTTGTTTTGGGCTTGTGCTTTGACCTTGCTATGCCTGTCATGGGGTCGTCTGCTTTGAGGCAGGGGCCTGGTAGGAATTTTTCCATTTGGCTGATTAGTGTGTGCCATTTGGTTTTTTGCCTACTGTGTAGCAAATCATCACAACTTGTAAGGTTGGTTTAAATTGGTTGGAGGAGGGGTATGGATTGGCTGTGCCTGCCCCTCCAATGCTGCTGCTGCACGGGAATTCCGTTAAAGGAATTCAGGGGCTTACCATTCTTTCGTCCAAACCCCTGGAATCGGGTTTGGGCCGCGTAAGCCCCTGGGAGCATGCGGGGAGAAGCTGAGGGTCTGTGCCGCAGCTCCAGTTATCCCTGATCTTGTTCCTCCACACTGGCTTTCGCTGGTATCCGGGAGTCAGTGTTGTCCCTCAAAGCAGGGGGGGGGGGGGACAGATAGTCATAACCAATGCCTAAGCAACCACTCACAATTTGTATGTTCAATAAAGTTGTGGCCAAAATTATGCCAAAAATCTTTTTTAAAAAATTATGAGTGATGTGTGAGTTATTGGGGTAGGGATGTTTTGGGGGACCTCAGAACGCAATGCCCACCTTAAAGACATAGAGATGGGTTTCCCCAGTATGTGCTTCCTTAAACTTTCCCCCCTTTTTGTACACTGTTCTAACGATAGCATACAGTTTTATTAAGTTATTTAGCTTTTAAAAAGTTTTATTATTTTATTTTAAATGCATTTGCATTCACTTCCCCCCACAGCTTGCAGAACATTTTGTATACTAAGTAGCATTTTACTATTATTATTATTATTATTATTATTATTATTATTATTATTATTATTATTATTATTATATCTGAAGGTCTCCAACTGACCTACCAACAACATTAATATCAATCTCTTATGCCATAAACACAAACAACCCCTGTCACAACCACATGAAGTTTTGGCAGCACAAATTCTCTCTCTCTCTCTTTCTATGTGTGTGTGTGTGTGTGTGTGTGTGTGTGTGTGTGTGTGTATATATATATATATATATATATATATATATATATATATATATAACATTATATATATGCAAAATTAAAGACAGATGAGGGGCCATATGTAGCAAGTAATCATGCTGCAAGCAAATGGTGAGATAATGATGGATGGGGTGACTTCAGTCATACATAAGTACGGTATGCTAATCTCATGGTTGGTAAATATGCTCAGCAGCAGAAAACTGCCAACTGAGAGAGAGTCCTTGTTGCTGTTGTTTAGTCTTTAGTCGTGTCCAACTCTTCGTGACCCCATGGACCAGAGCACGCCAGGCACTCCTGTCTTCCACTGCCTCCCGCAGTTTGGTCAAACTCATGTTCGTAGCTTCAAGAACACTGTCCAACCATCTCGTCCTCTGTCGTCCCCTTCTCCTTGTGCCCTCCATCTTTCCCAACATCAGAGTCTTTTCCAGGGAGTCTTCTCTTCTCATGAGGTGGCCAAAGTCTTGGAGCCTAAGCTTCACAATCTGTCCTTCCAGTGAGCACTCAGGGCTGATTTCCTTAAGAATGGATAGGTTTGATCTTCTTGCAGTCCATGGGACTCTCAAGAGTCTCCTCCAGCACTATAATTCAAAAGTATCAATTCTTTGGCGATCAGCCTTCTTTATGGTCCAGCTCTCACTTCCATACATCACTACTAGGAAAACCATAGCTTTAACTATACGGACCTTTGGTGTCTTTTAATTTCATGGCTGCTGTCACCACCTACCTTGGACCAAAAGAAAACTTAAGTTGGCTGAGTGAGACTGCTAATGAAAGGGCAAGGCAGGGCAGATGAACCCTGAAACAGTGTGTCGTGTGCAGGCGAGCTTCCAGATTTTTATAGATCCTGGGCGAAGGAATACTTCCCTGCAGTGATTTCCACCTCTCAAGTAGAAAACAAGGAGTTAAATGTTGGTCAAGTAGTAGCCGTCTCAGCAAACATTGCAACTCAGCCCATATTTGGCTCCCTCTGTCACACAACCTTGGACATCTCAGTTTCTTTTATTGAGAGAGAATGTTGACCAGGACGCCCAGGGTTATCTGCCAGCTTTTCAGGACTGTGGGTCCGCATTCTTCACAAGGAGAAAGACCTTGGTGCGACACCTGCTCACAAACAGTATTAATGTAAGAGACCGTTATCTTTATGGTGCTGAACAATGCCAAATCCTTGAAGCTAAGGACACTAGTTAATATTTCAAACAAAGCCCGTGCAAAATGCATTGTGTGTTTTAAGCCGTGAGCTAGGTGAAGGAAGACTGGTACAAATTTATCCCAGCTGTAACTGCTACCACTTCAACCGAGTTAAATCAATTAATTGAGATGTCTTTCCTGTTCTGTTCCAAGGGCTCAGAATGGGGAATTGTGATTCCTTAATTCATGTTATCCTTGCGAAAAAATAAAAAATTAAAAAAGCAATACAACACTAGTTCTCATCACAATTATACATATATAATTGTGCTGAAATCTCTATATACAGATTCTAAAATGCAGACTCGGGTCTTCCATTGTTGCAGCAGACTTGCAGCAAAACACTTAAGTATGGTTATCAGAATCTATCCTGTTTGAACACTCACAGGACAATTTATAACACAGTCCGTATTGTGAATTGCGATCGGCCATATTCACCACCAACAAACACACCCCAACAACAAAAATAGCAGATTTGTTTGAACTTAATGCTATGTTAAAAAATTGCCTAATAAATTGTACGTTGCAAGCCCTGATTCTATAAACATATAATTTTAAGTGCGTATATATTCCTATGATATGCATGTCAACATTTCTGGCGGGAAGGGCGGAAGGGAATCTAATGTGAATGTTATTAACATTGATTTCTTTTTTAAAGTATTAGGAATCTAGAAATTGGGTGCTCCTAATCAAGCCAATTCGAATCAATAGGCACAAGTTGCCCAACTAAATGTCTAGCTTGCCAAGGCCCCGTGACCCACAGTTGCTTAGTGATTAATAAGCACATGGACATGAGTACCGTATTTTTCGCTCCATAAGACGCACTTTTTTCTTCCTAAAAAGCTAGGGGAAATGTGTGTGTGTCTTATGGAGCGAATGCAGGCGGGGAGGCTCTTGCTGGAGCCGTGCTCTCTTTAAAGAGCCACGCCTAGTGTGTGTGTGTGGCTCGGGGGCTTTTCCGTGAGGTGGGAGAAGGGACTGACGGGCTGCCCTCTGTCCTTTCCCCCACTTCCCGGAAAAGCCAGCAAGAGCCGCTGCCAGGCTCTGCCCAGCACTTCCTTGTAAGGGCTCCCTTTCGTCCCTCATCCCGCTTTGCTGGGAAGCCACCAGAAGAAGAGGCGCTGCACAGCTATGGCTCTTGCTCTGCTGGCTTCTCAGCGAAGCGGGAGGAGGGATGGAAGGGGTTAAAGCAAGAAAAGCGAGAGCCGCTTACATGCTCTGCACAGAACATTTTTTTTCTTGCTTCCCCTCCTCTAAAAACTAGGTGCGTCTTATGGAGCAAAAATACAGTATTTAGGATAATGGGTTCAAATAGGCCACAACTTTATTGGTTACAGATGTGAGCGGTTTGGCTTAGACATTGGGTGAAGCCAGACTCTATCTTGACTCCTGCCCATCTGCAGGGAGTCCAACTTAGGGTAAACCACCAATAGGGGGAGCTTTATGACTTACATCAAATAGGGGCACCCTGAGGGGTCATCGTTGGGGTCGTGGCATGGCCCTAGCCCACGTCCAGGCATCGTAGAGGATCCACACACACCCCAAATCTCTTTAACAGAGTACTCTTAATGAGAAGGGGCAGGCGGGGGCTGCTGCCTCCCCTCCATCCAAACAAAAGCTTGTTGTTGCTTAGTCATTCAGTTGTGTCCGACTCTTAATGACCCCGTGGACCAGAGCATGCCAGGCACTCCATGGACAAAGGCAACAAAGGCTTATGCAGTGCCTAACCTCACAAAGTTGTGGCGCTTGCTACAAGGTAGGCAAAAACCAAATGACCGGTGCTAAATTTGCCAAGGGGGAAAAAAATCCTACCCGGCCCCAACAATATGGCGGCTGCCATTTGTCCATAGCAAGGTTGTGTCGGAGCAAAACGTGAAAAAAGAGTGGGTGTGTTGGGAGATCTGGTAAAAGGGTGAGAGTGGAGGGCCTCCTCGGCCATGCCGCAGTTAAATTAACCATGGCCATGCCCCCTACCAGTGCTGATTGACCAGTGGGACCACACTGGCCATGGCCCTGCCCAGCGTCGGTGATGTGGCTGGGATGGCACAATGGGTCATCAACTCCCTGCCCCCACATTGCATCACTGCAGTGGCCTGGATGCCTGGCCACAATGCTGCCCTCTGAGAAAGGTGAGGGGACCTACTAGATTTTAAAGGAAATGTCTATCATTCATAAGAAGATGAGCCTGCTGGTACAGGGCAACGCTCATCTCGTCCAGCACCCTTTTCTCTCAGTACCCACTTGGATGCCTATGGGAATCCAGCAATCAGAACCCAAGAACAAGAGCACTCTCTCTTCCTGAGGATGCCAGCAACTGGTTTTCCAAATGGTGGGATCCAGAGAGCCCTGTGCATCTCAGGGACTTCTCACAAGTCTCTCTTGTTGGATGGCTGTCCTCTCCAGGTATTCTGTCCGCGGAGCATGGTGGAGTCCCAAACAGTTGTTGCTGTTTAGTCGTTTAGTCGTGTCTGACTCTTCTTGACCCCATGGACCAGAGCACGCCAGGCACTCCTGTCTTCCACTGACTCCCACAGTTTGGTTAAACTCATGTTAGTAGATTCGAGAACACTGTCCAACCATCTCGTCCTCTGTCGTCCCCTTCTCCTTGTGCCCTCCATCTTTCCCAACATCAGGGTCTTTTCCAGGGAGTCTTCTGTTCTCATGAGGTGGCCAAAGTATTGGAGCCTCAGCTTCATGATCTGTCCTTCCAGTGAGCACTCAGGGCTGATTTCCTTCAGAATGGATGTGTTTGATCTTCTTGCAGTCCATGGGACTCTCAAGAGTCTCCTCCAGCACCAGAATTCAAAAGCATCAATTCTTCGGTGATCAGCCTTCTTTATGGTCCAGCTCTCACTTCCACACATCACTAGTGGGAAAACCATATCTTTAACTATACAGACCATTATCAGCAAGGTGATGTCTCTGCTTTTTAAGATGCTGTCTAGGTTTGCCATTGCTTTTCTCCCAAGAAGCAGGCGTCTTTTAATTTTGTAACTGCTGTCACCATCAGCAGTAATCATGGAGCCCAAGAGAGTAAAATCTCTCACTGCCTCCATTTCTTCCCCTTCTATTTGCCAGGAGGTGATGGGATCAGTGGCTATGATCTTCGTTTTTTTGATGTTGAGCTTCAGACTATATTTTGCACTCTCCTCTTTCAGCCTCATTAAAAGGTTCTTTAATTCCTCCTCACTTTCTGCCATCAAGGTTGTGTCATCTGCATATCTGAGGTTGTTGATATTTCTTCCAGCGATCTTAATTCCGGCCTGGGATTCATCCAGCCCAGCCTTTCGCATGATGAATTCTGCATATAAGTTAAATAAGTAGGGAGACAATATACAGCCTTGTCATACTTCTTTCCCAATTTTGAACCAATCAGTTGTTCCATATCCAATTCTAACTGTAGCTTCTTGTCCCACATAGAGATTTCTCAGGAGACAGAAGAGGCGATCAGGCACTCCCATTTTTTTGAGAGCTTGCCATAAGGCAGTGATCCATGGTAAAGGTAAAGGGACCTTCTGACCATTAGGTCCAGTCGTGACTGACTCTGGGGTTGTGGCACTCATCTCGCTTTATTGGCTGAGGGAGCCGGTGTACAGATTCCGGGTTATGTGGCCAGCATGACTAAACCGCTTCTGGCGAACCAGAGCTGCGCACGGAAACACCGTTTACCTTCCCACCACAGTGGTACCTATTTATCTACTTGCACTGGTGTGCTTTTGAACTGCTAGGTTGGCAGGAGCTGGGACCGAGCAACAGGAGCTCACCCTGTTGTGGGGATTTGAACCGCCGACCTTCTGATTGGCAAGTCCTAGGCTCTGTGGTTTAACCCACAGTGCCACCCGCGTCCCAGAAGTGAATGCTAGCCGCTCCCAATTAAAGATGTAGGAAAAGGTACATTATCTCATTAGAGTGGACAGCTTCAGGGGGCATTATGCTGTTTCTCCAACTTGTACTGCCAATTGACGTCTGCTTTGTTTGTCTCTAGAACTCAATTGAAGCTATTGTATGTGTGTGGCAAGGGGGATGAGTCAGACCTGCTCTGTGTATTCCTTTTATTTCTTGGTCACCCTGGAATGTGACAAGATGTCAGAAGAGCGTGTTGACTTCCTGGAGGCCGTCTTTTGTATATATGTTAAAAGTGTTTGGCTTTTTTTATTTTTGGTGAGATGATGGGTTAATATGGGTTATTTTGTTTATAGCGTAATATTTAATGTTGAATTAATCTGATAATGTACCGAGCTGTCTGCAGTCTCCTTAAGAGATTGAAGAACTGGTCGGTATAATAGATTAGAGAAATACAATAATATTAAATTTTACAGGCCTAATTGTTTTGTTCTAATCTGATTTCATTTGATTATCTGAATATAAGTAGGGCAAGTATGTCTGAAGCCATTATGTCATGAATCATAGAGCTAATACCATTTAGAATTTACTGTACATGGAGTAGATATTCATAGGAGTCTTCAAATGATTGCTAGATGCATTCATTTTGCTGAAAGATTGTTCTGGATAAAACTACCCCCCCCCCAAAAAAAGGTTGTACTGGATAAAACTACCAAACACCATGGTTCATTCAACTTTTTAAGTACAGTGGTACCTCTGGTTACGTACTTAATTTGTTCTGGAGGTCCATTCTTAACCTGAATCTGTTCTTAACCTGAAGCACCACTTTAGCTAATGGGGCCTCCTGCTGCCGCCGTGCCACCGGAGCACGATTTCTGTTCTCATCCTGAAGCAAAGTTCTTAACCCGAGGTACTATTTCTGGGTTAGCGGAGTCTGTAACCTGAAGCATACGTAACCCGAGGTACCACTGTAGTAGTAGGTATAGGAATATTCAGTTTTAATAGTCAAAACAAAAAAAATTCCTTCCAGTAGCACCTTAAAGACCAACTAAGTTAGTTCTTGGTATGAGCTTTCGTGTGCATGCAAACTTCTTCAGATACACTGAAACAGAAGTTTCCAGACCCTTCTATATAGTGAGAAGGTGGGGAGGGGTATTACTCAGAAGGGTGTAATTCCCTTCTCACTATATAGAAGGGTCTGGTAACTTTTGTTTCAGTGTATCTGAAGAAGTGTGCATGCACACGAAAGCTCATACCAAGAACTAACTTAGTTGGTCTTTAAGGTGCTACTGGAAGGATTTTGTTTTGTTTTGACTATAGCAGACCAACACGGCTACCTATCTGTAACCAGTTTTAATAGGTTACAGCAGTTCTATTCAACACTTTTGTGGTATAATTCATATGTGATAAATAAATATTTATTCATAATTCATATTTTTTCTTAGAGCCTATCAAATGAAAAAAGCTGAAGTGCCTCTCTTACACAGTTAATAAACACATTTAGCAAAAAAAAATCTTCTAACATTTTGCCTCTCTTCTGTCACCTTCATAAAATCTTATGCATTTTAGATTCCCGCTCTGTCATGGTTGGCCTTTGAGCGTCCCCACATCACCACCAATTCTGTGCAGCCCTTGCAGCTACCACTCTATGCAAGATTAATTCCCTCAGGCCACAATCCTAAAGCTGGTCAAAGGCTGGCTGAGGGGTTCCTGAATGCAGCTTAAGTGCATTCAGCCTTTGTGGTGGAGAGCCAGTGTGGTGTAGTGGTTAAGAGTGATAGACTCGTAATCTCGTGAACCGGGTTCGCGTCTCCTCTCCTCCACATGCAGCTGCTGGGTGACCTTGGGCTGATCACACTTCTTTGAAGTCTCTCAGCCCCACTCACCTCACAGAGTGATTGTTGTGGGGGAGGAAGGGAAAGGAGAATGTTAGTCTCTTTGAGACTTCCTAGGGTAGTGATAAAGCGGGATATCAAATACAAACTCTTCTTCTTCTTTCATCAGAAATGCTGCGACTTGATTGCTTACAGGAGTGAGGCCTTCTCAGTGTCAGTATGGAAAAATCAAAGGAGAATTCCTAGAGTCTAGGATCCAAGTTTAGGAGAAGCACTCTTTGGTGAGAGAACACCTGCAGAGACTGAAAATCACATAATATGCAACAAACTGAAGTGTGAAAATATAGGCTGTGAAACTTTTCAGATATGCCCTTCCAACTGAATTCCAAAATTGTCCCCTTTGAAAGTTCCTCCCAAAGTTTCCCTCTTCCTCCAGCATAGGAAAAGACCACAAGTTAAAAAAGTGGTTTACTTACAAACTCCCCAAAGGTCAGGTTCATGTGCTTTTCCATCCAGAAAAGTTGCACAGGCAGTAAAACAACTCTGGGGGTTGCGACTCTCATCTCGCTTTATTGGCTGAGGGAGCCGGCGTACAGCTTTCGGGTCATGTGTCCAGCATGACTAAGCCGCTTCTGGCAAACCAGTGCAGTGCACGGAAACACCGTTTGCTTTCCTGCTGGAGCGGTACCTATTTATCTACTTGCACTTTGATGTGCTTTCGAACTGCTAGGTTCACAGAAACAGGGACCGAGCAACGGGAACTCACCCCGTCACGGGGATTCGAACCGCCGACCTTCTGATCGGCAAGTCCTAGGCTCTGTGGTTTAGACCACAGTGCCACCCTGGTAAAAGTTCCTAAACTGATGGTATAGGAAAATGCTTGTTTCAGACTCCATTCTTGTCAGAAACAAGAGAAGCTGATTAAAGCTATGCAGCTGAGCTGGAGCAGCCAGCTGAGACCTCACACACTGAATGCACAGGTAGCTTGGTAGGGAGTAAAGGCTTGATCACCTATTTGCTCCCAAAGTAAGGGGAAGTGGCATAGCTAAGCCTGGCAGGACAGCTTACTCGGTGGTATTAACTCTTTCATGCCTTAAACAGTCACTGAAATAGTCCTTCCCATTTGCCACCTTCAAGAGGGTTAACTCCTCCCTCCTCAAAAATAACCCCCAACAACAAAATGCCACCCCCGCCCCCATGCCCACTTTGTAGAGCAGGGGTAGCCAATGTGGTGGTGTTGGACTACAATTCCTCTCAACCTCAGCCAGCATCAATCCTCAGAGAAAATGGGAGTTACAGCCCAGCAGTGGGGAGCCTGGTTTGGCCAATGGGACAGGTCATTTTACCTACCCCTTGCATCATTAAGTGATGATTGTTGGGATTTCAACAGCTTGGAGATTGTTAATCTCAGAGGCAGCCTGGTGTCACCTTTCAGTGATGGCGTCTGGTTCCTTGAGAAACATGATAGTTCAATGAAGTGAGTTTAGATGTAACTGCTCCAGGTTCTCATGTCTGCTGAGCCCTGAAGCTCCCTTGAACAAGTCTTCTCCTATCCATATGGTCCACATATAGCAGAGGCCTTAGACCACATGGTCCACCCATCTACATGGTTGATAGGAATGATCACTGGAGGGCCTGGAATATGGCTTTCTAAGAGCAGCACACGGTTGTGTCATGGGAAATGAGACAATGACTGCATGAGTGTCCATGACCAGCAAGGACTTGGAAACCTTCCATGGTCTAAACTTAGGAAAAGTCCAGACGACAAATGACTGCACTATTTTTCTTCTGCACCGTGAGCATTGTTGACTAGCGAGATTTTTCTTTTATCTTGAAATCTGTCATTAAATATGTAGGTGTAGTTGTTTGTTAATCCATGGTGGATAGTGAAAATATTAAAATTTAACTTCTCCATGCTTCATTTCTCTTTTACTAGGACAATAAAAAAAACAACAACCCACAAGACCCAGAGTGACTCAGACGCTGCTTCACACATCCCCGAAGTAGAGCCAGGCTTTGCTGAGTTGGATTGTAGAACCTTTAACTTTTTCTCTTCTTCACTGGAAAGCAATGATAGAGGAGACCTGCTGCTTAGATTGTTCTACATTCACCAACATCTGCAGAGGCACAGATCTCTCTATTTTTCCAAACCCGTTTCATAAATTTAATTTCGTTGAATGGCTTAATTACAGTAATGATATCACTTTTATTTCCAAGGTGACTAATTAGATTGAAAAACTTTAAGAATGTCACTAGGCAGCCCATTTTACAGATGAGGATGGCTTCCAATAAACACTGGCCATTTCTTGATTGGAGTTTTCCTCCCCCTGACAAAAAAATGAGAGTTTTGTACTGAAGGGGAACCAATTGTTTATGTGAGCTTGTGATGGGTGTGGGTGACAATTCTACCATAACCGTAACTAACCCCCCTAAATCACCACTGTAACCATTTTAGAAGAGTTTGGTTTTGATATCCTGCTTTATCACTACCCGAAGGAGTCTCAAAGCGGCTAACATTCTCCTTTCCCTTCCTCCCCCACAACAAACACTCTGTGAGGTGAGTGGGGCTGAGAGACTTCAGAGAAGTATGACTAGCCCAGGGTCACCCAGCAGCTGCAGGTGGAGGAGCAGGGAATTGAACCCACTTCACCAGATTACGAGTCTACCGCTCTTAACCAGTACATCACACTGGCTCTCAGTGATAAATCCTGATAAAAATATAATGGGTGGCATCTAACTTTGCACAAGCTTATTTCCCCCTCTTCTCTGCACCTTGCACACACACACCCCAGTTTGCTCCAGAGGGTCCCACTGTCAGCATCGCCCTTGAGCCAGTGCCACCAACTGGACTCATACACTTCAGCCCCGACTGGGCTAGGCGAGCTGGGTAGCACTTCCAGAGACCACCTTCTGCACAGGAACAGGTCAAAGTGCTGTGGACTCGCAGCTTAAAGTTGTGAGCACCGGATTCACTTCCACAAGAAGACAGTCGTCGCACAGCAGAGTATAGCAGAGTCTAGCAGAGTATATAAATGACTCGGAGAGCAGCTCTGTAGAATATCTTCTTTATTCTATCTACAACTACTATACAACTATATACAGAGCTTAATGAGTTCTCTAAGCATAAAGAATGTTACACTACACTGAGTGTCTGCAGCTGCTCTTAGCAGCAACCTTATCTCTACACACAATCTGTAACACTCAGTCTTTCTCTCTCCAACACACTGACTGACTGACTGACTGACGTGGTGCTGGAGTAGAATAAGTAGATAAGCAGAACACGTCTCCTCCTCTCTGGAGAGTCAGCAGAGATCATCAGCAGATCATCAGGAGATTCTTGGATATGTGAGGGGGTGAAATCTCCTCACCCACAACCCTTCAGAGAAAATATTGATGGTGGGACTGGAGTGGGGAGTAGCAGAAGGGAGAGTCCCATTGAACCAGTGGAAGTCTGTTCTGCTGGTGGGCAGGCGCCATTGAATGTCACCCGATTTACATGCATGTCTCCATCACTATCTCTTTGTCACACTCTGGTGCCCCCCATGAACTTAATCTAGGGCATGGAGATTCAAGAGAGGATGAACTCAGGTCTCAGTAGTTCCAGTTCACTTCCAAGGGGCAAAGTAAAAGGACTAAACTTTTGAGGGCCTATACCTGATCCCTGCCTCAGATACAAGGAGGTTCTCCTTCCACTGACAAGGAACCCCAAGATGCTACTATATATCTGTGGCTTCAGGGATCTGCTGGGCTCCCCCAGGTGAAACTACAATATTTGGGACCTTCTCCCACTTTCCTCCTCCTCATCATGATGGGTAGTTCCATTTAACGTGAATAAACATAAATGACCATGCTTTGCCAAAATATTTTATGGAAAGGGCAGAGGCAAATATTTTTAGGAGCCTCTTTTCAGGGTCAAATGAACAGGAGGTGCAAGCAGGCATCAGCTGGCCCTGTGGTTGCTTGACGGGAGTTGCTGATCCAGTGGTCCATCATCTGAGCTGTGTTGTTGTTGTTGTTGTTCTTGTTGTTTAGTCGTTTAGTCGTGTCCGACTCTTCGTGACCCCATGGACCAGAGCATGCCAAGCACTCCTGTCTTCTACTGCCTCCCGTAGTTTGGTCAACCTCATGCTGGTACCTTCGAGAACACTGTCCAACCATCTCATCCTCTGTTGTCCCCTTCTCCTTGTGCCCTCCATCTTTCCCACCATCAGGGTCTTTTCCAGGGAGTCTTCTCTTCTCATGAGGTGGCCAAAGTATTGGCGCCTCAGCTTCAGGATCTCTTCTCCCAGTGAGCTAAGTGTTCATCTGAGCTAAGTGTTGCCTAATAAGAGGGCCGGCTGTGGGCAATTGTAGCCATCAATCAAATGGCCTATCTTTAGATTTGCCTGGTTTTTTCCTCCAAACAGGTTTCAGGGCAACTAAAATATCTCCTGGTTCCCCTGCTCCTTCCCACACCCATTGCAAATCTCTGGTGCTTTCCAGGGCTGAAAGAATACTGAGCGTAGACTAGGGGAAGAGGACCTCACAGCAAACAACTCCTCGTCCTGGCTACAGGATGACTAATGGCCGATGACTAATGAGCGCGACCTCAGCGCTTGGAATCGCTGCTGGGAATTTCATCTGAGAGCCATTGTCTGCCTGGCTGAGGGGCATTCGCGTGCCTTGCCATTAGCCTTAAACACACATACCAGCACCTCGGCCTTGACCTCTTAATGGCCTAGTTTGGGGGAAAGGCAGGCCTCAGGAATCAATCGGCTTGAGATTTCCCCTAAGTTCAGCAATTTAACCTCCGTGAAGGATTTCGCTTCCTGTGATGAAAGGAGATAAGGATCTAGATATGTAAACACCGTTCTTAAAAAAATAAAATCAGGAAGCATGGATTTCCAGGGACAAAACAGAAGAAAAGAGTGCCCTGCTAATAAGACAACAAGTTACTGCTGCTGCTTCTTTTTTCTTTCTCTCTCTCCTCACTATCTTTAAATTCCAGTAATCCTACATTTTCTTCTTTGGGCACAAGAAGCTCTTGGTTCTTCTGGGCTTTAGTTTCAGCGGAAGATGCCTGGTGGTCAGAGACAAACAATGCAGTGGGGGGAGGAGGATACAAGATTCTCTGGGATTTATGGCTTTGTCAGCACATTAGAATCCATTTTGTAGCAAGGAATTGGCACCCCCGCCCTGAGAAAAGGCTGAGGAGTTTCTTGCTTTTCTTTCCTTTTTAATATATTTTTTATTCTTTTTCCATAACAAATTATACATCCAAAACATATTTTTACATCCAAATTCCTCCTTATTGACTTCCCTCCTCCCGCCTGAAAAACCTTCCTAGTACTTACTTTCTCCACATTTCTTAAATTTAAATTATACCACCATATTATTAATTAATTTTTTACAATCTAACAATATTCCTACCTTTTCTCTTCACAGAGCTTCCTTAAAACTTACAAACGTTATCTGATTATCACTTAATTTTTGCATATATTCAGTAAATTTCATCCAATCTTCTGTAAATCTTTGATCACGCCGGTTCCGGATCCTTTCTGTTAGTCTATCGAGTTCCGCATAATCCATCATTTTCATTCTCCATTCTTTAATCGTAGGTAACCCTTCTTGTTTCCACTTCTGGGCCATCAAAGTTCTTGCTGATGACACTGCATATAAAAATATCTTCCTATCTTTCTTATCTATCTCATTGAGGAGTTTCTTGCCTTTCATGAACACAGAGTCCACAGCAGACAGAGCCAGCTGAGAGGCCTACAGCAACTTGAACCTTCAGTGTCTAGGTGGGCCCTATGACAGCCCCAACATTGCAATGTGAAAGGGCCAGGGCCAGGGAGTGAAATTTGGCTTAGCTTTTTTATATATAGATTTTTTTCAGTACGGTAGCAGGGGCATGAAAACCTCCCCAAACTTTGGAACCGGAGTGTGTATTTTTGGATTGTGGTGGTGGGACGACTGGGTGGTGTCGATGCAATTATGATGAGGTGGCTTATCAGTTTTCTCACTTAAAAATCTTGGATGCTGTGCTCAACAAGATGACGGCTTGGAAAATCTAGTTGCATGTGATCCCAGGAATGACATTGCTCCTAGCATCGTTTTCATGGATGCCTCTAGGAGCAATACTACCTCACCATCTCTCAACATGGCAGCACTTAGACTCTGTAATTTCCTTCCAATTCGCATTAGATAGGCTTGCCTTTCAATGCACACTGAGCCAAATTTCTCCACCCATCCCTAGTTCAGTACAGTGGTACCTTGGAAGTCGAACAGAATTTGTTCCGGAAGTCAGTTCGACTTCCAAAACATTCGGAAACGAAGGCGCCACTTCCGATTGGCTGCAGGAAGCTCCTGCGGCCAATCAAAAGCCGCAGAAGCCGTGTTGGACATTTGGGTTCCAAAGAACGTTTGCAAACCGGAACACTCGCTTCCAGGTTTGCGGCATTCGGGAGTCAAAACATTCGAATCGCAAGGCGTTCAGGATCCAAGGTACGACTGTATGACATATGAACAAGACTCATTCAGAACTCTACATTCCTGGGAGAAACTCAGTGCAGGCACTCTTGTCATTCATTGCAATTTTTATTTTTTGCAAGTTATACAAGACAAAAGGTTTCTTCTCTTTTTTTGCTAGTGATGAGCATGAGAGCTGTATTTGTGTTACCAAACAACAAACGCTCTTTTACCAGGTGCACCACAGGGATTTTGCTGAAACGCACAGCCACAAATTCAATTCAATAAATGAAGAACAGCCTCTGCTGCCCCCCTTGTCAGAAGGCAGCGTCTTCCTCTATTGTCATTAAACACTCTCCCACTCTCACGGAAACACATGTTCCTTGAAAAGACAGCATGTTTATTAACCCACATGCTGGGCTTTTCTTTAATAAATGTGCTTTCGGTTTATTTATTTATTTTGCTTTTAATTTGCAGAAATTACAATCAGCCACACTTTTTTTTAAACCAAACCAACAAACCAAAAAGTGTTGGAGCGAAGAAAGCGAAACGAAATAAATGTTTTTGATTCCAGTTCCGATGGTAATGCTGCGCTGGACGGGGAAGGTAAATAAACTCTCTGTGCGGGTGACGGTCTAATAGGAAATGGGTGTGCCTTCCTCGCACGGCAGGGCCTGTCATGTGGTTGACATGTTGCACTCCTCCTAAAGCCACACTTGGCACGGCCTCCTCCTCCTCCGACGTGGCGCTCCTGGCAGAACTGGCTTGAAAGAGCCCCCCCAAAGCGCTTCTTTCTTTGAAACAAGAGAGGAATTCACAAAGCTGGTTTGCCTTGCGACAACACAGGGGCTGGTGAAGCCAAGTGAAAAAAGTGGCCAGAGCCATTTATTAGCCGTGAGATCAGGGCATGAGCTTACCTCAGTGACACAGCTCTTGTTGTTTTCTGACGAGAGCTTTTTGTGGTCGAAAAGCTGCGCAGGATCATATGGAATTGCTTAAGGGGGAGAGAGCAAAACGTACACCCACCCCTTAAATGATTTTAAAGCAAAGCATTTCAAGCTTCCTCTCCCCTCACTCTCCCCCCTCGTCGGGATTCAACCTCTAATTGTTGTGCTGAACCTCCCTCCATGCTCGTTCTGTTGTGTAAAGGACAGTCATCAATCGCAGTGTGTTAGAGGTTCACCCATCATTCAAAGTGGGGCTGTTTGGAAGTGCAAGCACCCCTGTTTACATTGGAACGAAAGCCACCCCCCCCCTGGCGCCCAAAACAACTTTGGACTCAAATTGCAGACCCTCCAAGTGTCCCTATTTTCCAGGGACAGTCCCGAATTTACAGAAGCTGTCCCGGTTTCTTTTCCCTCCCCCCTTTCTTTCTTATTATTATACTTATACTTATTATGCAAAGAAGTATACCAAGTTTTCTCATGTCATTTGTATATCACAAAAATAGCATAATAAATCTGGGAAAATATCTACAACATAGGTTTCATTATTAGTGATCAATGTGAAAGTTCTTGGTTTATGAATTGGTTTAAACATTAGCAGTTTTCATGGCAGGGATACTGGAGTGGCTTGCCATAGTGATGTGTGGAAGTGAGAGCTGGACCGTAAAGAAGGCTGATCGCCGAAGAATTGATGCTTTTGAATTCTGGTGCTGGAGGAGACTCTTGAGAGTCCCATGGACTGCAAGAAGATCAAACCTATCCATTCTGAAGGAAATCAGCCCTGAGTGCTCACTGGAAGGACAGATCCTGAAGCTGAGGCTCCAATACTTGGGCCACCTCATGAGAAGAGAAGACTCCTTGGAAAAGACCCTGATGTTGGGAAAGATGGAGGGCACAAGCAGAAGGGGACGACAGAGGACGAGATGGTTGGACAGTGTTCTCGAAGCTACCAGCATGAGTTTGACCAAACTGTGGGAGGCAGTGAAAGACAGGAGTGCCTGGCGTGCTCTGGTCCATGGGGTCACGAAGAGTTGGACAGGACTAAACGACTAAGCAACAACAACAACAATAAATAAACATTAGGAAAAATAAAAAAATTAAAAGGGAAAAGAGGGGGAGGGGGAGTGGCGGGTGGGGTGGGGTGGTTATGCTTCTGTTATTCTACTTAGTGTGTGTGAGGGGTTGTGTCAGCGTTACTTGTACAGTATGGGTTCTCTTACTATTCTCTTGTATTTCCTTGGTGGTGAGAGAGGTTGGGGGTGGCTTAGGGTGGGGTTGGTTGTCTTTGGTTGGCTGTGGTGAGAATTGTTTTTGTGTGTGAGCGGGGAGTGAGTGTGTATTTTTGAAGCAGGTTAACCAGATTGATTCGTATGCTGTCGGGGGATTCTTGTCGTTGTCTTGTTGGGCTGGGTATGTGATAAAGGGGAACCAAAGCGGGGTGAAGGCGTCTTCTTCTATTTGTCCCCGTGTCAGTTTCAGTTTCTTGGTTAGTTTTTCTAATAAGGCTGTTTCCCGTACTATTTTATACCATTGGTAGCCATCCCCGGTTTCTGATTTGATCCTGGAATGTCCCACTTTTCCTTACGACATCCCTATTTTCATCGGAGAAATGTTGGACAGCATGGTAGGAAGTCCATTTTTTCATTGGAGAAATGTTGGAGGGTATGGAGTTATCTGACCCCTGAGCCATCTGAAGGGAGCCCTGTATAGGGAAGGTTTTGTTTTATTATGTTTCTATATATGTTGGAAGGTGCCCAGAGTGGCTTGTGCAACCCAGTCAGGTGGGTGGGGTATAAGTAATAAAATTACTACTACTACTATTGAGAAGGATGTCCCTATTTTCATTGGAGGAATGTTGGAGGGTATTTGCTCAGTTAGAGGGACCAATTCTCCAACTCCTTATAAGCCAACTGTGGCGATCACACAGGGTCCCCGGACATTTCACCGTCTATTGATCCCTGTGCCACCACTTTATTTCTCGCTGCCGCCACCCAGGCCCTACCTGGTACAATACTGAGTCCAGTCAGGGTTAAATTGGAACATAAACTTCTGTTTATTTATTTAACAAGCGTGTGGTTTCATAATTGGTATCGGTCAATTACAGTCATGGGGTGCCTATCCAGACCTATAACTTCCGCTACCTGCTCTCACTCACTAAACCACTTCTCAGATTTTACTTGTCTTCCTAGCTCCTAACTGTTCCTGGCTCAGCTTATTTTGCTACACTAACTCAACCTCCCCACAGACTCTATCCCAATTCACTCCCACTCCAACCACCCACCCAACTCCCAACGAACTCCCCCCTTTTGCCCCTCCCAGAGCTGGTTTTATAGTCCCTCTGACTCCACCCCCTGGGTTCTGATTGGGTAACCTGTTTAACTATTTCACCTCCAGCACTCTCATATGTTAATGTCACACCAACTTCCTGCGTATTTCTTAACCTCTCCTCGCTCCAACCTCCTTCTCTCATAACATGGACTTGATTGCTTCTTTACTCCTCCAGATTCCTTTTCTCGATCCTCTGTTTGCTCCTCGTCAGGATATGTAGCACAATTGGACAATAAATCGAGGCTTTGTGGCAGTGAACCAGGGGTGACTGAAAAGCTCCCATGTTTTCTCCAATCCTGGCGTCTCCAGAAGAATGTCCAGAAGGGAATTGCATGGACCAGTATCCAAAAGCATGAAAGAAGGATCCTGTTAAATGATAGGGATATGTAGATAAGAAAAATAAAAGAATAAAAAAAAAATTCAGCTCTAGCCTCAGCTAAAGCAGTTTTTTAAATTTATTTAATCATTTTTTAAATACAAACAACCACCACAAAAAACACATACAACAAAAACCACAATAACACTAATAACACAATTTAACAATTCAGATTTGAGTACTGATATACCTACAACTACACTTTTTAAACAATATTTTCCCACCTCTTCTCACCCTACTTCCCACCACCATCCGCCTTATCGCTTAAGCATTCGTTCCAGATTTCTTCATATTTATCCATTCTTAATTTGCGTCGATATGCAATTCGTTCATATATAGCTAATCTGTCCATAGTGTCAATCCATGTGCTCAATGGAATCTTTTTGCAGCTCTTCCAATTCATCAAAACAAGGTTTTTTGCTTCTAATATAACACAGTACAACCATTTTTTTTTTTGACCCCTTGTAATCTCCCACGTTTCCGGTATATAATTTAGAATTAAATTCATTCCCCTAAATAACAATTTCTTTTTATTACTCTTGCTATATATATCCTCACCTCGCACCAAAGTGATCTTAACATCGGGCAGTTAATCATCATATGTACTAAGTTCGCATTTTTACTCCCACATCACCAGCAGTTGTCTGCATTTGTTATTTTCTTCTGGTAAAGTTTTGCTGGAGTCCACTGGACTCTGAATATTATTTTCTGCTGAATAAGTATTAGTCTTAGATCCATAGAGTTATTTCTGTTGATTTTATACTTGACTTCCATATATCATTTGTTATCTGTACCCCTAACTCTTCACTCCATTTTTGTCTATCATATTCTAAATCATATTTCTGTCTGTGGAGTAGGGTTTTATATAGTGCAAGTGTAGAGTTCTTTGTTTATGCAGAGAAGCATGGTTTGTTTCCATGGCAATGGTTTATAATTCAGCCCGTCCCCCCATATTAGCATTTAATGTGGATTTATATATTTTTATTCTGCTGTAACGTATTAGCAAGCTAGCGTATATATTGCATAGCATACCTTGCTTCCTATGGTTTTCCCAGTAGTGATGTATGGAAGTGAGAGCTGGACCATAAAGAAGGCTGATCGCTGAAGAATTGATGCTTTTGAATTATGGTGCTGGAGGAGACTCTTGAGAGTCCCATGGACTGCAAGAAGATCAAACCTATTCATTCTGAAGGAAATCAGCCCTGAGTGCTCACTGGAAGGACAGATCCTGAAGCTGAGACTCCAATACTTTGGCCACCTCATGAGAAGAGAAGACTCCCTGGAAAAGATCCATCTTTCCCAACATCAGGTGTTGGCCACCCTCTTGGCTGATGGTTGTGGGGATTTTCCACCCACCCACCCAGTCCTTAGAGGGCCACTGGGTGGGGGGTTGGCGGAGCCGGCACATTGCCTATGAACTTTGCTATGGTTAATTTGGTCTCCGTATTTGGGGCCAGGGTGGGATTTTCTCCTGCAAGCAAATTGGCCAGCTTGTAGGTTTTCACATGTCTTGTAGCAACCGTCACAACAGCTCCCGCCCGGAAACCAGTGTCCCCACTGTGGAAGGACGTGTGCATCCAGAATTGGCCTCCACAGTCACTTATGGACTCATTGTTAAAACTGTGTTTATAGAAGACAATCTTACTCGGCTATGAGTGATCGCCAAAGAAGAAGAAGAAGAAGTAATAATAATATAGTAGTAATTCTTATTATTTATTTATTTATTTATTTATTTATTTAATTATTTATACCCCACCCATCTAACTGGGTTTGCCTATGTTGTTGTTGTTGTTTCGTCATTTAGTCGTGTCCGACTCTTCGTGACCCCATGGACCAGAGCACGCCAGGCCCTCCTGTCTTCCACTGCCTCCCACAGTTTGGTCAAACTCATGCTGGTAGCTTTGAGAACACTGTCCAACCACCTCGTCCTCTGTCGTCCCCTTCTCCTTGGGCCCTCCATCTTTCCCAACATCAGGGTCTTCCTCTTCTCATGAGGTGGCCAAAGTATTGGAGCCTCAGCTTCACGATCTGTCCTTCCAGTGAGCACTCAGGGCTGATTTCCTTCAGAATGGAGAGGTTGGATCTTCTTCATGGGACTCTCAAGCGTCTCCTCCAGCACCAGAATTCAAAAGCATCAATTCTTCGGCGACCAGCCTTCTTTATGGTCCAGCTCTCACTTCCATACATCACTACTGAGACTCCTTAGGGTAGTGATAAAGCGGGATATCAAATCCAAACTCTTCTTCTTCTCTCCTAGTCCTACCAGGAGATTCTGGGGACTGAACATGGGACCTTCTGCATGCAAAGCAGATGTCCTACCCGTGAGCCATGGCTTTGCCTCATGGTAGTAAATTCCAGCACACCATGGTGTTCCATCATCCCATCTCACCATTTGACAAGAGGCACCCTTTGTTTTAGGTTGAGATGGGCCCTCATCCCACCGCATACAGGAAGCTCCTTGTTCCTTACAGTAGTTGAACAGCAGCTAGGACTTACGACGCAGCAGGAATTTACTGTAGATTTCATGCTATTACCCGGGGGGCTAGCTCGCTCATCGCAACTCATTTCCATTTTTACATTGAAAATCTGGATTGTAAAATTTACTGTTTGATGCACAGAGTTTAAGCTCACAACCATTAGACTCTTACAACTCTACTAATGTTACTTTTATGGGCGCTGGCTATGGTCCTGGTTTACCATTTCATCAAAGAAAATACAATGCAGCTGTCATTTGTGACCAAATGGTGTGATTTAAGTGGAAGGGCAAACTTTCCGTGGGAGTCGCGTGTTGCTTCCTCCCCACACAAAAGGAATCTAAAATGGAAAAGAACTGTTCCACAAAACTACCAACAATCATCTGGGACTTTCAGCTGACTTCAGTGGGAGTGTTAAAGCAGGGAAGAGAAATCTGTGGCCCTCCAGATGTGGACAGATCACAGTTCCCATCCTCCCTGATCATGGACCAGGCTGACTGGAGCTGATGGGAGCAGAGGGTGCAATCCTGCTCTCTGGCTTACTGCAACCTTCCCCTGACTCCAAGAACATCTAGAGGATCACAGGTTTCCCATTCCTTGCTTAAACTTTTTATTATCCGCATTTGACCCACAGCGCCACCCACATCCCTATGATGCTTAAAACCTTATAACAATTAATGTAACTTTCTGCAGTTACTGAGATCGTTCTGCCATTGAGCACCTTACTGCCTGGTGAGGTGTTTACCATTTTTTAATTTTGTATCTTAAATGGGGATAGGTGAAGAAGAGACAATGGAACAGCAGTCAGGCATTTGTAGCGGAACTGTTGGTGGCATAAACAATAGCCTTATGAGCCAATATCTGCAAACTAATTAATTTCAAGGTGAAGTTACTACAATGTTCAGACGTATAATCTTTGAAAAGCTCCAGGACATTGACCTGCAGATATTCAGTGTGTTCTCAATTCATTTCCTGAAAGTAAAGCCAGCTCCTTGGCTAGCTTTGCTGAGAGTTTTGAAGAGGCTTTGAGTAAAAAAGGCTTTCAATAATTTCACGCAGGACTTAAATTAGCTTTTCTTTACATTGGTCTGATCCAGGGCTATGGTTCATTTATAAGACTATAGCATTGCTTTTCCTTCACTAGGGGAGGAGATTTGATAATTCAATTCTCATTTAAAGGCAAATCTGTGCAATTTGCACTCTCCAAATAAATGCATAAACATCTCCGAATTTTGTGATGCAATTGTCCACCCAGGTGATGTGCACAAAAATGCATAATATTGGGGTAAGATTTGCATATGTTAGTTCAAATTGCATACAGAATGCATTGTATTCTGGAAATGTGTCCATTAGGCAAAATTCCATGCTAGCATGTGCATATTGAGATAAATTCCCACTGAATTTACATGGACAGCTGAGAGTCCAAAATGACTCCCAGGCTGTGCACCTGGTCTTTCAGGGGCACAGTTACCCCATTCAGGACCAGGGAGTTCTCCACACCTGCTCACCTTCTGTCCCCCACAAACAGTACTTCTGTCTTGTCAGGATTCAACCTCAATCTAAACTGACCTTCTCCATACCAAAGCTCTTCTTTAACTCTTCCCCCCTCCCAGGATAGTTCTCTGGGTGCCCCACATTTTGCCTTAAGGATAAAAGCACATCGCCCACTTATTATCACAGAGTGTCCAGCTGTCCTTACTCCTTCAAATAGCTTTCCTGGCATGAACAGATGTTCAGTACCATCGTTCTCCATAATGAAGATGTCCTTGGGGGTTTTCTTTCCTGTTTGACATATTAAATTCCTTTGTACAAATGACAAGAAAAGCAGGCTTTCTTGCCGCTGAAGAATTCCCAGGGCTGGTGTGCTAGTGGTTCACACACAACCAACAGGACTTTTAATGAGCGGGATCCCCAATTAGCAGGTTTCAATCTCCTGGCTAGCTGAAAAGTAGGCCATGGCTATTATTTGGTAGGCATGGGTGCTACCATTCTGGGGGGGGGGGGGAGAAGCTGTGGGGATGAGCAGAATAGCTCTGACCATCTTGTCGTCTTTCCTGTTGCCCACTGTTGTGGAAGGCGGTTGTGTGAAGCTGAGGTATTTGTGTCTCTATTTCCATAGATGCAGGAGGCTCCTCTATGAGTTGAGGGCTACAGGAATGAAGTAGTGGGAGCATTCCCCAATCACCGCCTCAGATTTTGTTCACACTGTTTTTGAGCGCGCTGGCAGGACTTGTGAAACTTTTATGAAACACGAGCAAGTTGTTAAGCATAACTGCTTTATCTTTTCCAAGATACCATGACTTTTGAATGAAACCATTGTGACCATTTGCACTGGTCAAACAATTCCAAAGCCTCCAGAACTGTTGTTAGCTGTAGAAGTAGTAATATTACATGCCTACACACACACACACACACACACAGAGAGAGAGAGAGAGAGAGAGAGAGAGACAGACCATTGGGCCTTTGGGCAATTGTGGGGAATGCATTATTATTATTATTATTATTATTATTATTATTATTAATACCTCACCCATCTGGCTGAGTTTCCCCTGCCACTCTGGGTGGCTCCCGACATCATCATCATCATCATCATCATCATCATCATCATCATAATGTGACAAAACATCAAACATTAAAAACTTCCCTAAACATGGCTGCCTTCAGATGTCTTCTAAAAGTCAGATAGTTGTTTATTTCCTTGACATCTGATGGGAGGGCGTTCCACAGGGAGGGTGCCACTACTGAGTAGGCCCTCTGCCTGGTTCCCTGTACCCTCACTTCTTGCAGTGAAGGAACCGCCAGAAGGCCCTTGGCGCCGGACCTCTCAGTGTCTGGGCTGAACAATGTGAGTGGAGACACTCCTTCAAGTATACTGGGCCATGGCCGTTTAGGGCTTTAAAGGTCAGTACCAACACTTTGAATTGTGGTGGGAGCCAATGTAGGTCGGCATAATGGTGGTCGACTTAAAAAAAAACCAGAAACTTTGGGACAAAAGGCAGAAACTGCTCCTGCTAATAGGTGACAGTGTCCTCTGAGGGAGAATTTATCCTCCCCCTTGGGGAAATTCTGTGAAATGCTTCCCCACAATTTACCCGCTTACAAATAGGGCGAGGATTTCAAGGGACCCCGAAATATCCCCATTCCCCTTAGATCTAGCCTATATACCTGCATCCCCTCTCCAACCCTGCTACAATGAATTTTAGAGTCTCGGTTTGATCACCCTCAGAAGGAGATTTTGTCGTGACGGAGGCCAAAACAGTAACAGCTGCCAAGCAATCGTTCTTATAACAGCAAAACACATTGAATGCTGGGGTGGTGCCATGGGTGGGGTTCAACTGCGTGGAGGTTTTATAGGATGCCCATGTGTGTTGGAAACTCGGTACTAAAAAGTCTATTTGCAAATATTGTCCTCAACATTTGTAGTTTTTCTTAAGAGTCAAAGTAAACAGGGAAATGACATGAAAAGGTTTTATGGGCATTTCTATGAATGGGATATGCATGCAAAGCTATTCTCTCTAATGACCATTCTTTTCGTTTTTTTCCAGGAAGCGGAAACACGCGCATTTTAAAAAGAGCCGCAATCCATTTCAGTGCTTCTTGCATTGCTGAGCTCGGTGTCCTTGCTGGGTAACGTTCTCACATCTTCACCTTTGAGATGGTTTGCTGCCTATGTGTGAAATTAAAAACGAATTTCTCTTATTTAAAAGTGGTGGTGAAATGGGGGGGGGGGAGAGAGGCTTTGTTTCAGGAGGTCTGCACAACTTGAATCCATTGGTTAATGGACAAAACAGCACAAAAGTGTTATTACAGTAGGGCCCTATTACACACAGTTTTCAGAAAATGAGTTTCAAGTTCTGCCTGACCTCCGTTTCAGAATTACACTTTTGTCTAACCAATAAAGCCCAGGATTCAAAAGGCCCTGTACAGGGGTGGGGAACCAATGAGCCTTCAGATTTTGTTAGACTACAACTCCCATCATCCATGACCACTGGCCATGCTGGTTAGGGCTGATGGGAAATGGAGTCCAACAATATCTGAAAGGCCACTGGTTCCCCACCTATGGTCTAGCACAGGGTTACTATCATGAACTGGTTAGGCACAGAGGAACGGTGGAATGAATCAGCTGGGGAACCACCAAGGGAAGAAGGCCCAGAGCCCAGGAAGTGGTGGGAGAAGACGGGGAAGAGAAGGTATTGGAAGCTGAAGGGATAATAATAATAATAATAATAATAATAATAATAATAATAATAATAAATTTATTTATATGCCACCCTCCCCAGCCAAAGCCGGGCTCAGAGCGGCTAACAACAGTAAAATAATACAGCATTCTAAAATCAATTCATTCTAAAATCAGTTCAATTCAAATTCATGGCAACCATTGGGCTAGAGTTCTGTGAAGAATTACCAAAGGAGGGGGTCAGGCTGTGCCTTGGCCAAAAGCCTGGTGGAACAGCTCTGTCTTGCAGGCTCTGTGGAAAGATGTCAAGTCCCGCAGGGCCCTAGTCTCTTGTGACAGAACGTTCCACCAGATCGGAGCCACAGCCGAAAAAGCCCTGGCTCTGGTTGAGGCCAGCCTAACCTCTCTGTGGCCCGGGACCTCCAAGGTGTTTTTGTTTGAAGACCATAAGGTCCTCCGTGGGACATACCAGGAGAGGCGGTCCCGTAGGTACGAGGGTCCTAGGCCGTATAGGGCTTTAAAGGTTAAAACCAGAACTTTAAACCTGATCCTGTACTCTACCGGGAGCCAGTGCAGCTGGTATAGCACTGGGTGAATGTGATGCCACAGCGAGGACCCCATAAGGAGTCTCGCCGCGGCATTCTGCACCCGCTGGAGTTTCTGGGTCAGTCTCAAGGGCAGCCCCACGTAGAGCGAGTTGCAATAATCTAGTCTGGAGGTGACCATTGTGTGGATCACAGTGGCTAGGTCAGGGCGAGAGAGGTAAGGAGCCAACTGCTTAGCTTGGTGGAAATGAAAAAATGCCGCCTTTGTTATAGCTGCAATCTGCGCCTCCATGGAAAGGGATGTGTCGAAGATTACACCCAAACTCTTAATGGACGGTGCTGGCACTAATTGCGCCCCCACAAGAGATGGGAGTTGCCCCCCCAATCCCATATCGTCCCAAGCCAGTCAAGGGACCTGGGCTTAGTTTGCTGGGAGAGTCTGACAGAGATAAGCCCAGAATCAGAGACAGAAGCTGAAGCTGGAGAGTGGAGAGGCCAAGAGGCAGAGATGAGTCAGGTTGATGAAGAGTCATGAGTGTCTCCCCCTTCCTCTCCTGATTTGTCTCCTGTCACGGCTAAAATGGCTGCTGTTTCTTTAATGCTTAAAAAGCTGGGTCAGCATGAGTCAGCAGCCTGCACTGGGTTGTATATATAGAGTGAGAAATGTTAGTTTGTTGTTGGGGTTGGTGGGTGAAAGCTGGTAGTGTTGTGTGTCAGTCGCTTTTGCAGAAAGACTTTTAATAAAAGCAGAAAGTACTCTGCAAGGATACTTTTCTCGTGGACTCTTTTATGCCGACAAGGGTCTGAGGACCAGGCTGAGGCAACAAAGGGAGGTCAGAACCCCCCCCCCTTTTTTTGCCTTTTACAAACACTGACATCTCCCAGAACCCGTAGAGGCATGAAAAGGTAGAAGGGGAGTTTGGCTGTGTGCCGGCAGAGTCTCTGATTGTTTGGAAAAGAAAACCTGCAAAGGAGAGGATTTAGATGGTTGTGGGTTGGTGGGAACCTTCAGTCTCAGCAACTGCTTCATTGGGGTCTGACCTTCATTCTGCTGTGCAAATCATCTTCTTCTTTTTTCTAATAAAGAGTTAACTCCAACTGCGTGATTTACTGCTGACTGGCTTCTGACAGTTGGGGAACGCTTTTCAGCCTGAGGGCTGGCATTCCCTTCTGGGAAAGTTTCTGGTATCACCTACCAGTAATGAGTGGGAGCAGATACAAAGGGGAGCAATTTTATTTTTGTACAGTTGGCTACTTTCTATACACCTCTCCCTGTTGCTTATCCAAGCCAACATTATCAGAGTTCAAGGACACATTCCAGTCAGACAAAAACACTCAAGGAGGAGCTAAAATGAAAAGAAAGAAAGATGTAAATTGACGAAGTAAAATTTTATGTGAAAATAGTTTTAGAAAACTGCTACAATGGACTACAGTGGTACCTCGGGTTACATACGCTTCAGGTTGCATACGCTTCAGGTTACAGACTCCGCTAACCCAGAAATATTACCTCAGGTTAATAACTTTGCTTCAGGATGAGAACAGAAATCGTGCTCCGGCGGCGCAGCAGCAGCAGAAGGCTCCATTAGCTAAAGTGGTGCTTCAGGTTAAGAACAGTTTCAGGTTAAGAACGGACCTCCGGAACAAATTAAGTACTTAACCCGAGGTACCACTGTGTATGGAAACGCAGGGGATTCGAGGAAGTCATTTGACAATGGTAACAAAAATGGAATTATTATAATTAGGATAAATGTTTGGTCTTTGTTGTTGTTTTGTTTTTTTGATGTTTTCTGTTTGATATAAAATTGGAAAATCAATAAGTTTTTTTGAAAAACACACACTCAAGGAGGGTACAATGCAAGGTCAGTAAGAGGCATGAATCTCTGGGGGGGGGGGTGTTGTGAGACGAGCCCAAGGGTCAGATCCAGAGTTTTGGAGAGTTGTTTTTGTCTGGTCTGGTGGATTGAGAATTCCCCCACTGTTTAAATAATATTTGGGTCACTTTATAGAATCATAGAATCATAGAGTTGGAAGAGACCACAAGGGCCATCGAGTCCAACCCCCTGCCAAGCAGGAAACACCATCAGAGCACTCCTGACATATGGCTGTCAAGCCTCTGCTTAAAGACCTCCAAAGAAGGAGACTCCATCACACTCCTTGGCAGCAAATTCCACTGTTTAACAGCTCTTACTGTCAGGAAGTTCTTCCTAATGTTTAGGTGGAATCTTCTTTCTTGTAGTTTGGATCCATTGCTCCGTGTCCGCTTCTCTGGAGCAGCAGAAAACAACCTTTCTCCCTCCTCTATGTGACATCCTTTTATATATTTAAACATGGCTATCATATCACCCCTTAACCTCCTCTTCTCCAGGCTAAACATGCCCAGCTCCCTTAGCCGTTCCTCATAGGGCATCATTTCCAGGCCTTTGACCATTTTGGTTGCCCTCCTCTGAACACGTTCCAGTTTGTCAGTGTCCTTCTTGAACTGTGGTGCCCAGAACTGGACACAGTACTCCAGGTGAGGTCTGACCAGAGCAGAATACAGTGGCACTATTTTTCCCTTGATCTAGATGCTATACTCCTATTGATGCAGCCCAGAATTGCATTGGCTTTTTTAGCTGCCGCGTCACACTGTTGGCTCAAAATAATGAGCTCCCTCCATAAACAACGGGAGTTGTTGTTTTTTGGGCCATGGTGGGGAGAAGATAACTTAAGATGGAGAATTCTAAATTGGCTCCCAGTTGTGTTGGCACATGCACACTCTAACAGTGCCACACTGGAATCAAAGCACAGTGATGGGCAAGCACCAGCACATTATCTAAGTGCCTGTTACTTATGTGTCCCTAAGTCTGGTGTCCAGGGCTGGATATGGAGGAGAAGGCATGAGAAGCTATGATGACAGCCTTGCCCTCCAGTCAGCAGAAGGATGGAACAGACAGATGCCTATTCCAGTGGCACACATCCCTACTCCTTTTCCCAGTCCTTCTTCCTACGCAGAAGTGAGTGAAGTAAACAGGCAAATAATAGTAGCAGGATCTGTTGTCGTGCTTCCGTGTTGGCTTTCAGCAGCGTACAGCTTACATTTCAGCTGTGGTTTTACGGTTTCTTTCATTGTACGTTACCGGATTTTCTCCACTCTTCTCTGTGTAACAAAAACATCTTGTCTTTCATCCCCTAAAAATATCAGCCTGATGAGGAAAACTGATAAAACATTGATTTCCCCTTTTGGCCCGTCTGTGTCTTTTGACACTTTGCTCATAATTCTCGTCCTGTGGAAATTGTGGATTGGATAGTCAAAGGTTCCTTTTCGGCTGCCCGTGTTGGCCTTATAAAAATTCTCTTTCCCTTTTCATTTCTTTCCAGTGTGCCTACTTCCTATGGAGTGAGAGAGCTTCAGTTTCCTTCAACTTCTTCCCCACACATCCCATCCCTCAGCAGATAGTGAATTCTGCACTGGTGAGATGTTCTACGGGAGCCAATATCAACATGGCTCTGTGCTTGCAACCAGCATTGTTGTTGTTGTTGTTTAGTTGTTTAGTCGTGTCCAACTCTTCGTGACCCCATGGACCAGAGCACACCAGGCACTCCTGTCTTCCACTGCCTCCCACAGTTTGGTCAAACTCATGTACGTAGCTTCGAGAACACTGTCCAACCATCTCGTCCTCTGCCGTCCCCTTCTCCTTGTGGCCTCCATCTTTCCCAACATCAGGGTCTTTTCCAGGGAGTCTTCTCTTCTCACGAGGTGGCCAAAGTCTTGGAGCCTCAGCTTCACGAGTGAGCACTCAGGGCTAATTTCCTTAAGAATGGATGCGTTTGATCTTCTTGCAGTCCATGGGACTCTCAAGAGTCTCCTCCAGGACCTCAGCAAATTCTAATCCAGCTATGCTGCGTAGGAATCACTTGGGTATCTTTAGCCCTTTGCTGAGTGCGTGATGATGATAGGATCTGAAAATCTCGCAAAGCCCATTGTGCGCTGATGGAGCGAACTGAGTGAGGAGTGGTACAAACTGCGTGAAACTGAATAATATTTGTTCACTCGACCCGGATCTGGGTGAGGATGAGCGTTTGAACATGGGCAAGGACTGGAGAGGGAAACAAATGGGCATGCAAGTCTCCCAAGGGAAACAAAAGTGCTGTTTAAGAAGAGAGAGCTTCCATTATCACATCTTCCCTTAGAATCTGTGATAAGCTCTTAAGAGAGCTAACAGGAAGAGGCAGCAATCTGGAAATACAGAGGAAAATGTGAAGTGGATTTTCCCCTGTAAACCTCAAACTGACATAGAGAATTCTTAGTTCCTCTCCTGCTTCAATAAGTTACTGGTTCCACCACCACCACCACCACCATCATCATCTCCTCCTCCTCCTCCTCCTCCTCCTCCTCCTCCCCCCCTCCTTCTCCCTTCTCCCTTCTCCTTCTCTGTTCTTATTATATCTGATTTGTCACCTGTAGGCAACTTACAACAAAAAACCACCATCAAGCTGTAATGGGATGTATTTGTTCACATACAGGCAGAAAAATAGTCGGCAGCACCATTTACCTGCCTTTTCACACCAAATTCCGTTAAAACAAACAAACAATTTTTTATTAGTTTTCCAATACTAACCCAATATTACCACACTTTTGACAATTATACAGAAAACAATTAATATAAAAATTATTCCAACTAATTCCAAATTTATAATATTTAATCCAAGTGGTTTCCCACGCTTCTTGATCAATGTTTTTTGTCCAGTTCTTATATTGCTGCCTTTCATTTTTAAAAATGAGCTTCTAATTATATTTCAGTTGGTATATTAATCGTTAAGATGACAGCTGCATTTTTAGCGATTATATTCATGTTATTACATTATCTAACTTTTCATAGGATTTCAAATGAGGTACTCTAATTATTTTCCTTTTCTCTCTCTGTGTTGGTCTGAATATATCCAGTTATGAAGTCCTTGGCATTTATCTGCTGTTCAATTCTTGAAATTCCTCCATTTGCTGTTGCCTCTCAGCATAGCTGGGATGGGACTATAATCCTGGAGGATTCTCAAAATATCTCACTAGCTGCCTCCCATCGTGCTCTCATCTTGTTTGGTGTTTCCAGACAACAACAGTCCAACAGTCCACTCTTTCTCACAGGACAGGGTTGAAAGAGAACATTTCATGAGGACACACACTATACAGTATAGCCAAATATACGTAATGTGTGCTGTTCATTCTTTACCCAACCACCCTCTGCCACTTAAGCACGTCACCATTTCTCGTCCAACCAGAGTCCTTGGAAAGCCCTTACTCAACCCATTTTTCACTGTGTGTGTGTTGGAACCCTCCTTGTACCTTAACACAAGTTGTTTCTCACTTTAACATTCAGTCATTGGGTTCCTCCTTAACTGGCTCTTAGAAATTTGGTGATCAGGTTACCTTCTTGCATACGTGACATCACTGCGCATGATTTTAACAGAAATTCCACTTTGGAGGCCACTGACAGTTACCATGAGTGAGAGGGACAAGGTGGTGGGGAGGTCAGGGTACGTGCTGTCATGGACCTAATCCGACACCCCCAGTACTGTGCCCACACTGCGCCTACTATCCCACCACCTCCCCTCCCCTTTCTTGGTAATGGGCAGCAAGCCCAGCACGGGGAAGTTAGGCAACAAACTGTGGTTCCCAGAATTCTTTGGGGGAAGCCATGACTGTTTAAATTGGCATGTTGTTGTTTAGTCGTGTCTGACTCTTCGTGACCCCATGGACCAGAGCACACCAGGAACTTCTGTCTTCCACTGCCTCCCGCAGTTTGGTCAAACTCATGCTGGTAGCTCCGAGAACCCTATCCAACCATCTCGTCCTCTGTCACTCCCTTCTCCTTGTGCCCTCCATCTTTCCCAAAATCAGGGTCTTTTCCAGGGAGTCTTCTCTTCTCATGAGGTGGCCAAAGTACTGGAGCCTCAGCTTCAGGATCTGTCCTTCCAGTGAGCACTCAGGGCTGATTTCCTTCAGAATGGATAGGTTTGATCTTCTTGCAGTCCATGGGACTCTCAAGAGTCTGCTTTAAGTATACAGTGCAGACAGGGCTGATAATGGTCTGACAAGGCACTTTCCTATATTCCTAAAACAGGATACCCCTAAAACAGGCAACCCCAAATGTTGCTGGATTGCAATTCTGGGGCTGGTGCAAGTTAAAGAGTCCAATCACATCTGAGACGGACATGTTTCCCATTTCTGTCCTGAGGTATTGTACTGGTATAATGTTTGTTGTCAGAAATGATGTGTCCCCATTGCGGAGGCAGTCCGGGTAGAAATTTTATAATAAACATACAAACACTCAGATGGCGTCTCCATTTCAAAATTACCCTTTGGTATATCTCCCCTGACTGTGAAGCCGTGAGACATAGATTATTGATGGCATAACAGGGCTCAAGATTAAGGTTCTTTTTCCTTTGGTTGTTTACACTGTTTGCTCTGTAGAACAGAGGCGCGGATCCTTCTGAACAGTCACCACTTTTTAACATCAAAAGCATTTTCTTTCCCAAAATGACAACCTCATAACAGAAGTGGGCGAGGCTGGAAGTTCTTCACAAAGAAATCTCCCGGGAGCCTCAAGAAAATGGGATTTGTAACATGTTGGTGGACACGATTGTCTGGCTTCACCTTGACGAAAACAAAGATGCACGAAGGGTGACATTCTTTCCCAACAAAGAGTTTGCTAACCTCGCTCCCTGGAGCTACATTCCTCAAACTGGACAATTGCCAATTTTCAGAAGCGTACAAGAAAACAATGATAAGGTGTCACATGAACGATGCTTTGGTTTAAGGCTCTGAGTGAGGAGTAGAGAAGAATGAAACTACCATATTTTTCCGTGTATAAGACTAGGTTTCCCCCCTAAAAAATAATGTGAAAAATTAGGGGGGGCATCTTATACATGGATATATCTCCCCCCATTTTCTTAAATCTGAGTCCCCAAAATAGGGCATCTTGGGGCATCTTATAGATGGAAAAATACGGTACTTTCTTGGATTCCATCCTATATTTTTATGCCCCTATTTTCAGTTATGAGCCTGAACACTTAAGATGGTGTTAAAGACAGGATGGTAAGGAAGTGACTTCTGTAAACAGAATGCTTCTCCCGCTTTTGCCTACATGAATTACTTGGTTTGCCACCTGTTACTGCTTAGTCAACACAATAAAACTTAATCAAAATTTAGGCTAGAGGGGTTCTGATGGTCTGAAAGCATTTATTGCGTCTATAAAGTGATAAAGCCCTAAATGTTTCTAAATGGCCTGGTAGGATCTGAGATAAGGATTATAAATGGTCAACTGTAACAAAGGTTTTTCAAAATGCCAATGGACCCATTGCCTCATCTGCAAAGGAGGTGGCAGGTTATAAGATCTTGTTCATAAAGATGTAATTTTGCAAATGATATAACGGTCAAGGTCCAAAGAGGTAGATGATGATCCGGCATGTAGGGGAAGATGGAGTTTCCATTGGCAGTTTTGAAAAAGCAATAGCTCTGCACGCAATCCCATTGCTATGCTATCCGATAGCCAAAGATGGAAAGCCAAAATAACGATTGTTATTTATTAAATTTTAATACCGCCCTACACCCACAGGTCTCATCTGGACTGTGGCTGGATTCTCTTTGGGGAGGCAGAATTGAGAGTTGTGTGCAAACAGCCTCCTGAAGTTCCCAGCCCTATCTGCAGGCATGGGAACTGGGGAAAATACTTCACTGGCTTTCTCCAGGGTGAGGGGAAATTCTCAAAAGAAGAAGAAGTGTGTGTGTGGGGATCACACAGGGGCCCCGGACGTTTGACGGTCTATTGACCCTGTGCCACCACTGTGATTGCTTTCTTCGCTGCCACCAACCCGTTTTTCGGGTAAACACGGAGTCCAGACAGTTGTTAACATTAACAAATAATCAAGTTTATTTGTATAAGCATGAACAAGTAACAACTTCAAACTGATTATTCCGACTATCTATCTGACTCCACCTGACAATTCCTCTCACTCTCTCACCACACAACTCGCCCAACCCACAGACTATTCCTCCCTCTTCCTTCTCCAACTCCCAACTCCCAACTAATTTCCACACACCTCCAACTCTAACTTTTACTCCACCCCTTGCATTCCCACTGGCCAATCACATCACACTTATTTAACCCTTTCCTTATGACCCACCTAAGAGGCAAACGCCACAGTGAGGACTGACAAAGTTTCTTCCTTTTCCCTTGCACTGTGTTGGCAACCTACTTACTATTTTGCATCTTCCAGAGTTCTCCGCACCTATGTATTGTTCTCAGGGCATTGGGGGGGGGGGCTGCCATTTTTTTAAAAAAATAAACCCTTACACTACACCATGTCTAAGATTGTAAAGTTGATGTATATCCTTACACATCCTAGGACCTGCTTACCTGAGACACCACCTTTCGCCCATTCATCCTGTTTGTTTCAAGTGAGGTCCTCTTTGGGGAATTAGAGGGGCACCAACCCTTTCTGCCCCTCTTTAAGACTTTTTAATTTATTCTTTGTTGGATATTTTTCATGCTGGTCTTGGTCATGGATAGATTCAAGGCACGTTTGGTTTTTTTTTAACTTTGTATCCCCCCCTTTTTTGTACACCGCCACAATACTTTTGAAAGGTGAGTAGTTTATATGTAGTCTTTTACACAATTCAGTGACTAATAAGCATTAGGCTGGATTCTGTTAGAATTCCTGCTCCATAATTGCAGTCATGGGATTTGTGTCTTTCACATGACGGTGTATGTTTTAATTCCACAGAGGGGGAAGTGACAAAAACAGGATGTTTGTGTTACTGTGTTCCGTGAAGTGGGACTATTGTCTCTGCCAGGGTCCTACTTGAGTGTAGGCCAAACTCCTGACAGATTTGACGAATGGACTCTGCAAAGACTCTGTGCAATGGGCCTTTCCTCCAGCGGTGGAGGAAGCCGCTCGGGTGCCTGAGGTGGCACATCCAGAGGCCGGGCCAAACCGCCCATAGGGGTGGGACGCACAGTGAGGCCTCCGGTGTCTGCCTGCTTCCTCTCACTCAGCCACCCTACAGCTATGGGGGAGGCAGCAGGTGGACCTCTGGGGAAGCGTGGAGCCTGCGTGCACCCAAGCCACCATGTCTCTCCCAGGAGAGACGCGTGGCTTGGGCGCACTGCAGGCCTCGCGGTGAGTGCTGCCCAGCATTTTGTCACCCCCCTCAGTAGTGACACCTGGGGCGGACCGTACCCACCACACACCCTTTCCTCTTCCCCTGCTTTCCTTTCCCCAAATTTGGCTCCGGTTTTTTTGTTTTGGTGGGGGAGAACCCCCAGAATAGCCTTCAAGGGCAGGGAAAGATCATTCTCTCTGGCAAACTGCAATAATAATGATGATGATGATGATGATGATGATGATGATGATGATGTATTACTTATGTGGGTTAAACCACAAAGCCTAGGACTTGCCGATCAGAAGGTTGGTGGTTTGAATCCCCATGACGGGGTGAGCTCCCGTTGCTCTGTCCCTGCTCCTGTCCACCTAGCAGTTCGAAAGCATGTCAAAGTGCAAGTAGATAAATAGGTACCGCTCTGGCGGGAAGGTAAACGGCGTTTCCGTGCGCTGCTCTGGTTCGCCAGAAACGGCTTAGTCATGCTGACCACATGACCCGGAAGCTGTACACTGGCTCCCTTGGCCAATAAAGCGAAATGAGCGCCGCAACTCCAGAGTCGGCCACGACTGGATCTAATGGTCAGGGGTCCCTTTACCTTTATTACTTATACCCCGCCCATCTGGCCGAGCCTCCCCAGCCACTCTGGCCAGCTTCCAACAGAACATTAAAAACACAATAAAAGATCAAACATTAAAAAACTTCCCTAAACAGTGCTGCCTTGCTTGCACAACTATCAAAGTGCAACACTGAATTCCACCCACTGTGTTTTGCCACTAACTGTGAACTCCATTACCACTCAGCATTTCCTGTGCTCGGATGCATTCAGCCTCTAGGTCATTCCCCGCCCCCTTTGAACTTTGGGTGACTTCTGATAAACGTGGCATGCAAGTCTTCATCTTCGCCACCTACAGAGGACTCCACCCTTTGCTATTATGCCTCAAGTCCTTCAGACAAAAGCCACTGCGTCCACCTCGCTGCCGAACTTCCATGGCCCAGGCTGATGTGCTTTTTTTCTGATAATAATGTGCTGGAAAGGCGAAAACATCACAAGGATGAGAATCGCACAGACATCTTTACGTGGAATTTGCTATCACTCGCCCTGTAACTATTATTTCGGAGGAAACATTGCAATTGTGGTTGAATGGCAGATTACAGATTTATACCGACTTCCCTCAGTCCTAGCAATAGGCTCCTAAATTTGCAAATGTCCACATCGCCCCTGGAAAGGCGCCACCGGCTCATCACTTTCAGGAGAATTCATATACTTTTTCTTCTTCATCATCATCCTTTTTTCTCCCCCCTCCCTACATAAAAGTAGACTTGCACTATTTATAGATGGATGAGAAAGTAAAACATGCCTCTTTTTAAAGTCTGGCTTCTGCCGTAGCCTGTAATTTAGGGTAATATAATAAGTAATTTAGAATTAAAGATTTGAGACGACAGTTCAGCATTAGTGTCTTTAAGACAAAACATTCAAAATAAAACTGAAGCCACGGGAACGGACTCTATCATTAGATGCCTACTTTGGGCTAAATTTGTACCCATGGCTGCTTAAATCTCAAGCGGTTTCATTGTGACCTCTTGAAAAATAATAATAATAAAAATAGTATTATTCATTGCGGCTGAAGACCAATATAGCATAAAAAGAAATCATTGGGGAATTTTTTTAAGGCACAGCTCTTTAAAACACATTAATTAGTTTTTATTCCATCATGCTGGATGTTTTTTATTTGGAAAAATGGGGCTGCTTATGAACATGCTGTAGAATGGATGCCTTCATTTTCTTTCTTTCCTTTTTTGTTTTTCTTAATTTTTATTGAATGATTTTATGTTACAAAAAACAATACAGCCATATTACCACTAAATATAATTAAGAAATAAAAATTACATACATCGATGTTTAGTTTGTTATTTACCGTCTTATTTCCTCCCAAAAATTGCATACAACAACACACATATGTGCAGACACCCACACACCCACACACAAAATGATAATAATGAAAGTAAATATTTGTCCCCTTTTATCTTCCAAAATCTTTTCTTCAACTTTGACTTCCTGTCAAGTCCCTTTGCATATATTTCATCTTTCATTTGAATGTACACAAAACAATAAACCTTTCTATATAATTTTTCTAATACATTCTGAAAACATAATAAATCCGTAATTGTTATCCACCTCCTTTTAGTTCCTTTATCACTCGAATGCTATTATTGTATTTTTGAACATATCTTCTATAACCATCCAATTTTTCCGCAAATTTTTGCTTTGATGCCTTCATTTTCAGGACAGTACATTATGCTGTAGATGTGTCTTGTTTAAGTAAAACGCTTGTCGGAGGTTTGCTACGATTAATTCCGCCGTGTACTGAAGCAGGTCTAAGGCACACCGCTCAAAGGCTTTTTAATTTTCTCGGCATAAATCAGATATTCTAGACTCCTTCCCCCCGTCTTTGTACATACGAGACGCTGACAGACAGTTGATGTCAAAGCAGACTGTATGTATGTCAGGTAGTTCAGTTGGGTCCATTAACTGTGCAAAGACAACTTTTTCCCAGTCACACCTCCTAGCACAGCACATGTTCCCTGCTAATTAAGCAGTCATCTTTTAGTACGGCTGCTGTCTGCTGACTGCAAAGACTGGAGGGCCTTCGGCTAAAGAGGTAAGCTGGGAATTGCCCATGCAGACGCCCATTTTGTGGCTCGAGAGAGCAGTGAAATAACCGACACAGGGCACCAGGTGTTGGGTGAAAATCAGACCAAATCTTTATTGATTATCAGCTGGTAAGTGGGTGTCACAGTCCAGTCTATGGGCAACTGAAGTCCTGGCTGAGGACGTCGGGACCAGGGGCAAGATGGCGGGGTGGGAGCAGGAATGAGAGTCCAGAAGCCAGGGTCAGGAAGCAAGGAGTCATGAAGTTAGGGGTCCGAGGGTTGAGAAGCAAGGAGTCAAGAGGCCGAGGTCCAAGGATCAGGAAGCAAGAAGCCAAACGCAGCAAGGCAGGAAATGTGTTGCTGTGGCAAAGAGCCGAAGTGAAATGCTGACCTTATATCCCTTCCTGGCTCTTGCCACCAGGTGCAGTGAGTTACCAAGTGGCCTCACCTGTGCGGCCGCACCTTGCCTCGCCTCTCCAGAACAAACTTAGGAAGGCCCCAGTCCTGCGAAGCCCTACTGGTCCCAGGGCCTGGCTCCTGCACGCACTCCTGACAGTGGGGTTGGCATGGCGGTAGGGCAAGGATGAGTGCGCCATTGTGCTCGGCACTTGCTGATGGGATGCCAGTCAAATCCCCTCTATGGGAGTCACTCACCGCTGAACCCTGTTGTGGTGTGAGCCAAGCATCTTGCTGGGAGACCAGGGTGACAAGTGTCCCTATTTTCCAGAGACAGTCCCAGATTTAAAGAACTCATTCTATTTCCAACTGGATCCCAGAATGTCCTGCTTTTCCTTAGGATGTCCCATCACCCCCCCCCCGAGGGATGTTGGAGGGTATGGTAGGACAACCCCATTTTCATTGGACAATTATTGGAGGGTATGGAGTTAGCAGCGACGAAATTAAAAGACGCTGCTTCTTGGGAGAAAAGCAATGACAAACCTAGACAGCATCTTAAAAAGCAGAGACATCACCTTGCCGACAAAGGCCCGTATAGTTAAAGCCATGGTTTTCCCAGTAGTGATGTATGGAAGTGAGAGCTGGACCATAAAGAAGGCTGATCGCCAAAGAATTGATGCTTTTGAATTCTGGTGCTGGAGGAGGCTCTTGAGAGTCCCATGGACTGCAAGAAGATCAAACCTCTCCATTCTGAAGGAAATCAGCACTGAATGCTCACTGGAAGGACAGATCCTGAAGCTGAGACTCCAATATTTTGGCCACCTCATGAGAAGAGAAGACTCCCTGGAAAAGACCCTGATGTTGGGAAAGATGGAGGGCACAAGGAGAAGGGGACAACAGAGGATGAGATGGTTGGACAGTGTTCTCGAAGCTACCAGCATGAGTTTGACCAAACTGTGGGAGGCAGTGGAAGAAAGGAGTGCCTGGTGTGCTCTGGTCCATGGGGTCACGAAGAGTCGGACACAACTAAACAACTAAACAACAACAACATATGTTGGAAGCCAGAGTGGCTGGGGTAACCCAGTCAGATGGGCGGAGTATAAATATAATAAATTTTTAGGAATATGGAATAGGATGTCCTTATTTTCTTCAGTGAAATGTTGGAGGGTATGGGATAAGAGACTCCAACCTGGATCCTTAGACATGCCATAGCTAATTCTCACATTAGGCCCCTTATGAGGGTCCTCATTACTGCGCTGATCTTGCCCTATGCCATTTCAATCCAAAGTTGTAACATAAGTAAGCCTATTTCCCTGAAGGGTAAACCACCAACAAAAGAACGATTGGGCAAGGAGGCAAAACATTCCCTTCCAGCCTTTTAACAGCAACCCAAGGAGCTCAGTGAGGCTCAAGCCTGAGGAAATTGTTAGCAATGCTAAAAGAAGGCATCTAATGATAGACTTCATCCCTACGGCTTCAGATTTAGTTTGAACATTTTTTCCCCTTAAAGATTCTAATGCTGAACTGTCGCCTCAACTCTTTAATTTTAAATTACTTATTATATTGTCCTAATTACAACACAGTGCCAGATTATTGTTATTTTTAAGCACCTTAGGGAGAAAGAAAGAAGCTTTGCTATTGCCACTGTGTTAAAGCTGAGTCGCATCCTGGAGAAAAGCGTTGGCGAGTGGAGGGTTTGAGGAAGACTTTTGTGCACAGCTCTAGCTATATCCCATCAGAAGCGATGTCACCCCCCCCCCCCAGGGATGACACCCAGGGAGGACCGCACCCACCACACACCCCTTCCTCTGCCAGTGCATCCCATAGGAGCCAACTCCCAGGGGCCAAGGTCCCTTCTCCTGGGTAAAAAGGTAAAGGTAACGGGACCCCTGACCATTAGGTCCAGTTGTGTCCAACTCTGGGGCTGCGGCGCTCATCTCGCGTTATTGGCCGAGGGAGCCGGCGTACAGCTTCTGGGTCATGTGGCCAGCATGACTAAACCGCTTCTGGCAAACCAGAGCAGTGCACGGAAACGCCGTTTACCTTCCCGTCAGAGCGGTACCTATTTATCTACTTGCACTTTGACGTGCTTTCGAACTGCTAGGTTGGCAGGAGCAGGGACTGAGCAACGGGAGCTCACCCCGTTGTGGGGATTCGAACTGCCGACCTTCTGATCAGCAAGTCCTAGGCTCTGTGGTTTCACCCACAGCGCCACCCGCGTCCCAAATAAAATGGGTATTGCCATTCAAATGGTGTGTGCGCGCAGCATCATGTGATCGATCGTGCAGGGCGGGGCTTCCTTGCCCCTCCCCCAAATATTTTGGCACTTCTCCTCCATCCCATGGACATACGGGTAGATGGGCCATTGACCCAGATCTTCTCAGAAGCATAATGGGACAATGTTCATACGGCAGCCATGGGCCCAATCTCAACCATGTTCCACTGAAGCAGCATTTATTTATGGCAAGTGTACCACATCAGTCATCTTTTGGATGATTCACATCACCCCTAACAACAAAGCAGGCTGACTGGGGCTGATGGGAGTTGGGTCTCCTCCAACAACATCTGGAATAAGGTGAAAGAAAATGATTAAGAAAACAGTTGGGGCCTGATAGAAGGAAAGAGATGTGTGACTGAGCAAATAATAATAATAATAATAATAATAATAATAATAATAATTTTTTTTAATATCCCGCTCTCCCCAAGCCGAAGCCGGGCTCAGGGCAGCTAACAACGATTAAATAATACAACATTCTAAAATCATTTCATTATAAAATTAATTCAAATCAAATTGATGGCAACCATTGGGGTAGAATTCTGTGAAGATTGCCGAAGGAGGGAGTCAGGCTGCGCCCTGGCCAAAGGCCTGGTGGAACAGCTCTGTCTTGCAGGCTCTGCGGAAAGATGTAATGTCCCGCAGAGCCCTGGTCTCTTGTGACAGAGCATTCCACCAGATCGGAGCCACAGCCGAAAAAGCCCTAGCTCTGGTTAAGGCCAGCCTAACCTCTCTGTGGCCTGGGACCTTCAGGATGTTTTTGTTTGAAGATCGTAAGTTCCTCCGTGGGACATATCAGGAGAGGCGGTCCCATAGGTATGAGGGTCCTAGGCCGTATACGGCTTTAAAGGTTAAAACCAGCACCTTGAACCTGATCCTGTACTCCATAGGAGTCTCCATTTTAAAAGGGCCAGTCCTGTGCAATAAATGTAAGCTCTTGTGGACCGGGCAGCAGGAAAGAGGGAGGAAGATAACAGATTTCTCTGCAGAGTTCTCTGTGGAGATCCCTTCGCACCCATACAGCAGAGTTGCCACCCGTTGAAAGAAATCGTAACTGCTGCACCATAGGAACTTGAGCTGATCAGTCTATCTGCTGAAATCTGCTTGTGAATAAAGTAATGCTTCTTGCGAAAGGAGCATGTTTCTTTGTTTCTCAGAGATCATTTTATTTTGTTTTTATTTTGATTCAATTGATGAATCGCTTCCCGTAAAATATCTCAAAGCGATTTCGCAGTGAAAACATCAACAATAAAAATAATTAAAAACAACCCCGTATATGCAAACAATTAAAAATGATTTCATGTGTAAAAACCATTTCAAATCCAACACAGGACAGGCTGGGATAAATGTCTCCACTTAAAAAGGCTTGTTGGGAAAAAAAGGAAGGTCTTCAGGGGGCTCCGAAAAGAGACGGGAGCCTGCCTGATACATAACGGGAGGGAGTTTGAAAGCGTAGGTGCTGCCATACTAAAGGCTTGATGTCTACATCGTATGGAATGGACCTCCTGATGAGAAGGCATCTGCCGTCTTGTGTGTTGTTTCAAGCATCGCTTTTGAAGAGGAATTTCCTAGTCTGCAAGAAAAAAGGGTGAATGTCTCTTGTTAGACACTGTTTGCCATGTTTCCTGATGAAGCGGGGTGCCTTTTTCATTCAAAGGATGCCACACTCTTGTTGGCAGAAAAGCCAACCCCAAACCCTGCCAGGCACTTGCTTCTCCTGTTTTCAACTGTGGCATTTGCCTTCCTAGGTGTGTGACATCATACTGGGTTCATAAGGAAAGGGTTAACTAATTGTAAAATAACTAACCAATGGGAACCCAAGGGGAGGAGTTAGGAGTTAGAGTTAGGGTGGTTGAGAAGTCAGTCTGGTGTTAGAGAAGAGACGGAGAGGTTAAGTCTGTGGGTTGGGCTAGTGTGATGTGAGAGAGAATTTGTTAAGAGGAGTCAGTCCAACAGTTGATATAATCAGTCAGAATGTATTAGGAAGGTATAGGCCGGTAAAGAAACTAAAGTTAAGATACTGTCAGGAATATTTTCCGAGAAACCATAAACTTGTTAATGTTTATAAAATAAACTTGTTTATTTGGTTCAAGTTTAACAACTTTCTGGACTCAGTGTTTACCCGAGAGTAACGGGTTAGTGGCAGCGCGGAAGCGAACACAGTGGTGGCACAGGGATCAATAGACCGTTAAACGTCCAAGGACCCTGTATGATCCCCACATCAACCACCACCACCACCTTCTCCTCCTCCTCCTCCTCCTCCTCCTTCCTCCTCCTCCTCCTTCTTCCTCCTCCTCCTCCTCCTCCTCTTTCTGAGATTGCCCTTCTCATTGGACTAGGCACCCCAGCGTTGGCATAAATTTCTCCCCATTCTGGGAGCATGTGGAGAGCATGGAAAGGGCATGGAATCCAGTAGATCCAAAGCTTCCCGTGCCTATCCCTCAAATGCTCCTCTTTCTGTTGTCTCTATCAATGGAGCTCTAACTACAAGGGAGTACCAGTCATGGTTCTTTCTGCTCTGGTTGTGAGGGGCCTTCCAAGGGTGGCTCTTCCTCTCCAACATTTGTCCTCCTTCTCCATCCATGGAGAGACAGGTCCACAATACCCAGTGGCCTTGAGGATGCCCTCTGGAGGACCATAGGATTTTGGCCTGAAATGGATCAGTCTGACCAATTAAGCCAGGCTTCCTCAACCTCGGCCCTCCAGATGTTTTGAGACTGCAATTCCTATCATCCCTGACCACTGGTCCTACTAGCTAGGGATCATGGGAGTTGTACATCTGCAGGGCCGAGGTTGAGGGAGCCTGAATTAAGCACTGTATCCCCCCCCCCCCAGCAAATGGATCACTCTCAGCTGCTGAACTAGCCAGTTACTGTGGGAATTAAACTCTCATTTAGCAGAGTTTTGTGGAAGTCAGCCCTGGGTTGTCTGACCCTTTAATTAGTTCCCTCCTATGAAAACTATGCAAGACACTCTCTTTTAAAGTTTAAATATCGTTTTCTCGGTGCTCTTGCAGATTAAATATACTGTGCAGGTGAACGATGCCTACATTGCTAAGACGTCTTACATAGTTTAAACTGTTACAGACTAACTCTGAGGCAGACAACAGCACAACACAACATACCTGATGCTATAACCGCTAAAGAGTGTTAACTACTAACTGCTATAACTGAAATAACTGCCACAGAGTGTATGGTGTCATAGAGTTCTACGGCTCTTGCACTTAACCCTTGACATATGCATTTTGGATGTTAGCATCCCACAGTTAAAGGTAAAGGTAAAGGGACCCCTGACCATTAGGTCCAGTTGTGGCCGACTCTGGGGTTGCTCATCTCGCTTTACTGGCCGAGGGAGCCGGCATACAGCCTCCGGGTCATGTGGCCAGCTTGACTAAGCTGCTTCTGGCGAAGCAGAGCAGCACACAGAAATGCCATTTACCTTCCCGCTGGATGGTACCTATTTATCTACTTGCACTTTGACGTGCTTTCGAACTGCTAGGTTGGCAGGAGCAGGGACCGAGCAACGGGAGCTCACCCCGTCGTGGGGAATCGAACTGCCGGCCTTCTGATCGGCAAGTCCTAGGCTCTGTGGTTTAACCCACAGCGCCACCTGCGTCCCTTATCCCACAGTTATGGTCCATCTAAAAGGTGGTTGTGTGTGATGGCCCCCTATTGGATGGTGCCTGTTAACGTAGCTAGTAAACAGCTACTAGCAATGGCTCTCCAGAGTTTCGGCGAACTGTTTCCCAGTCCTACCTGGAAGAGATGTTAGAGGTTAGAGATGGGGCTTTCAACGTTCAAAGGACATGCTCAACCGGGGAGCCCGCACCACACCAACAAGCCTTCTGACCTGCTGGCCCAGTTACCTTTTCTTTCTTGCTCAGCTTCCTTTGATATGCTCTGCTCTGCTCTGATTCTCATTGCCAGGACATTTTCCAGATTCAGTAACAACCTCTTCTTCTACTGTATCTGACCATAGCTGTCAACCATCCCTTATTTGGCGGGAAAGTCTCTTATCCCAGCACTGTATCCCGCTGCTGTCCCTTATTGATGATGACCCTTAAATTTCCTGGGTTTCAAAGGAAGCAGCTTCTCTCCCTCCCTCCCTGCCGGCCAGGGAGGAGGGAGGCTCCAACTGTGTTGCTTGGCTGCGTTGCTCACCCAATAAGGAGTCTAAGAACGACTGGGGAGTGGAGCTTACATGCTTTGTGCCGATCAAATCGGCCGCGTTGCCTGGGGACTCGCCTTTGCTCAGCGCTTCCCAGCGGAGAGGTGACGGTGGTTTTCCTTGCTGCATCCCCTTTGCCGGGTTGCTGTGCTGTGGGAACCACCGCTTGAGGCTTCGTTTGGCTGCTGGCTGAGCTTTCTGCCTTTGGCTTGGAGGGGCTCAGAAGTTGAACATACCTGTGCTTGGAAAATCCCTTATCTTGGCTGCTGATCCCTTATTTTCGAGGCTGCTGGTCCCTTATTTTCAAATCTGTAAGTTGACAGCTATGTATCTGACTTCCCGGGGTCCATTTCCCCCCTACAAGGAACTGAATGGACTGGCAGATTCTAGGAACTTGCTTGGTCCTTGAAAGCACTGAACCATCACACTTGCTTGTATGTTACTGGAGAAGAGTTTACAGTTTGGAGAAAAGAGAAAAACAAATGTTCTGCATTAGACTTCATAACTTCGTTGTGGTGTTTTGACTTTTCGGAACATTGGGTGTGGCTACCACATCTTTAGACTTTCAATTAAGGATCTGTAATTCCAAAAACCAGTCCAAATTTTTCCTTTGGATGTCGCATACGCCATTCTCATTGATTTCGCTGCTCTTCCAAAACCAGAATTTAACTCAGAGTCAAGTAACGATAAAGATGCCTGAAAAGCAATGTTCTTGCTCCATGTTTTCCTAAATTTAGATCAGTAGTTGGGATATTCTCCAGGATCAAGGATCATAGTTCCTGCTGTGGGGAACTGAGCATACCCTCCAACATTTCTCTAATGAAAATAGGGAAGCTAATAATAATAATAATAATAATAATAATAATAATAATAATAATAATTTTTTAAAATAACTTTTTCATTCAAAATTAAAACAAAACATATTATCCAGAAACATATCATCCTTATTTTCCCCTCCATTTTTCCTCCATCCCCTCCCTCCCCCCACAGAACCCACCCACCCCACCCCCCGACTTCCCTCAGTTCCAGTCTTTGATTTCTCTAAAAGTGCTGTTTTCTGCATGTTACACAGTTGTATAGATCCTCAAACTATTTAGCTGGTTATTATCAATAAACGGTTTGTGAATGTTTATTCAAAACCAGCCAAGGAGTCCAGTTCGCTTTGTTGTGTCTTCAAATACTTTGTAAAGGGTTCCCACTCATCCTTAAAGTCACATCTTTAAAGTTATCCTTGTCACGTAGCTTGTATGTCAGTTTTGCCAGTTCTGCATAGTCCATCAATTTTTCTTGCCATGATTCTTTAGTTGGGGTTTCTTCAGTCTTCCATCCTTGTGCTATTAAAACTCTCGCGGCTGTTGTCGCATACATGAAGATGTTTTTCAGCTTTTTTGGCAGATCTTCCCTACAATCTCTAATAAAAATGCTTCAAAATTTTAAACAAATGTTAAATGGAACATTTTCTTCATTTCGTTGTATATCATTTCCCAAAATTTTTGAATTACCTTACAATCCCACCACATAGGATAAAATGTCCCCTCCTTTTCCTTACACTTCCAACATACATTTGAACTAGCTTTGTACATTTTCCCTAACTGCACTGATGTTGTGTACCATCTGTACATCATCTTCATGTAATTCTCCTTCAATAGGGAACAATCTGTAAATTTTAAATCAGTTTTCCATAATTTTTCCCAATCTTCCATCATAATGTTGTGACCTACATCTTGAGCCCATTTAATCATAACTGATTTTACCTCTTCATCTTTCGTCTCCCATTCTAACAGTATGCTGTATGCGGCCCTCAACAATAATAATAATAATAATAATAATAATAATAATAATAATAATAATAATGCTATTATTCATACCCTGCCCATCTGACTGGGTTGCTCCAGCCACTCTGGGCAGCTTCCAACACATATAAAAACATAATAAAGCATCAAACATTAAAGAGCACCCAAAATAATAACACCTTAGAGAGCTCCACTACTCAGCATCTTTCACAAACAACAGTTCCCATGATTCTTTTTGTGTGGGGGGGGCAGATAGTCATGGTGTGGACCTGCCCTAAAGTGAGCGCAATATGCCAGACCACATAAGCTTCCTGTTTGCAGTGCTGCATCCTGTTTGGTGCATGAGTGAATTTGTAAATGCCGTTGTGACGTTACCATATGTGAGAGAGTGCTGAAGGGGAAATAGTTAAATAGGTTGCACAGACAGGACCCAGGGGGTGGAGTCAGTGGGTCTATAAAAGAGTTCTGGGAGGAGTTCTGGGAGTTAGTTCATTGGGAGTTGCGGGTGGGTGGGTGGTTGGATTTCGTGGGTTGGCTGGTTGGGAAAGGCAGTTGGTAATAGAGAGACAGTTAGGGCAGTTGGTCCTTGAGTGTGGGGTGGTAGCAGAGATAGAGGAACATAAGACTAAGAAAGTAAAGAGGAACACTGTTTGGAATGCTGTAATAGTTTGTTTTAAGTCTGAAATAAAATACACTCTTCTTTATGAATTGAAAAGCTGACTGAGACTGAAGTGATTTTACCAGGTAGGACCTGGTTGGTGGCAGTGGATTAGTGGTGTACGGGTCAATAGTTTGTGAGACGACCGGGGGCTCCGTACGAACGCCACAGCCGTCTCTTCTCTTAAACTGAAGGAGGGGGCTGGCTAATCCTGGAACTCTTCCTTGCCTCTTCCTAAATATTCCAAAGCTTTTTGTTTATAGATAAAAGGAGACAAAAAAAAATTTCCCCTCCTCTTCAGACCCCCGCCCCAACCCCCTAATCTTACGTAAACTAACTCAATAAATTATGAGGTGAAACTCTGGAGATCAATAATTCATCAGTGCTACGGCTTTTTTCCTGCCTTGCTGCAAAACATTTGTACCCACTTGTAATATTTTGTTGTATTTTTAAATACTGTCATAACCTTGAGACCAGTGGCACTTTGCCTATAGTAATTGTTTCCTAGCGACATCCCTCCCCTTTTAATATTTGAAGCCGAGTCTCGAACATGTTTACTCAGAAGTAAGCCCGGCTGAGCTCAGTGGTAACTTACTTCCCGGCGAATAGGTTTAGGGTCTTAAATAAACGTAAAATGGTTTATAAAAGAAGCTTCCATTTAAAAAAAAAAGATAGCAAAAGGAACTGTGATTCATGTGCCAGTTGTGTCGCGCAGTATAATAATGCAGAGACTTCGCAGAGATGCCTCTCTGCCTAGTCTGTCATCCTCTGCTTTTAGGTAAAGGTAAAGGGACCCCTAACCATTAGGTCCAGTCGTGACCGACTCTGGGGTTGCAGCGCTCATCTCGCTTTATTGGCCGAGGGAGCCGGCGTACACTTCCGGGTCATGTGGCTAGCATGACTAAGCCGCTTCTGGCGAACCAGAGCAGCACACAGAAATGCCATTTACCTTCCCGCTGGATGGTACCTATTTATCTACTTGCACTTAGGGGTGCTTTTGAACTGCTAGGTGGGCAGGGGCAGGGACCGAGCAACGAGAGCTCACCCCGTCGCGCGGATTCAAACCACCGACCTTCTGATCCCGTCTAATAAAATGTTACGAAATGCCACCATAGTTAGGCTTGCCATATTTCAAGACACCCCCGAAAGTTGTTGAGCCTTTGAAAATCCAGACGTATAGCAGCTCTAAGCATAGTGATGGTAAAAAGTGAAACACACATTACAGACTTTGGATGAGCGGCAGGTGAGTGTGACTCAGCAAAAGCAAATCTTCTCAGCTTAGAAGAAACTTTTAGCCTGATGCCCCTTAGCGTTTTTCTTTCTGGAGAAGGCAGGTTCCCTGTGCTTCAGTCTCTCTCCTGTCAGGGAGCCAACTCTTATCCAACAGACACCAATCTGTCTCCCTCCTCTCTTTGTCAGTCAAAGGTGTCAGTGTTACATCCTCTCCTTCTCCTCCTAGAGTGGTGTCACTCATTCCTGCTTTCTCTTTTTATTAATGATTTTTTTCTCTCTTTTGCATGGATATGTCATTACTGTTCCATACTTCTCTTATGCAGATGGCACGACTGTGCATTTTAATGGCAAATCTGTTTCTCACATAACGACTGAACTGCAAAAAGATTTTGACAGACTGGATCCAAGAAAACAAACTGGATTTGAATGCAGCAAAAACTAAAACAATGCCTTTTGGCTTTCCTAATCATCCGAGCTCAAATTGCAATTTTCCTTGGAAGTCACAAATTTGCAGAAGATTAAAGTTTGAAAGTTGGTAAAGTTGTTCTGACCAATGAGATAGATCATGTAAGAATGAGCAGATTTCCTCTGTTGCATTGCTTTTTTTGTTTTGTTTCATGGGATCACTCTGTCTTGTGCTTAAGATGGAACAAAAATGGCCTCTCTGTCATATTTGTAGGTGGTGAAATTTGGGGAGGGCATTTTGTCAACAGAATTTTTAAGGGGGTGTTGGAGGTAATTTTCTCCTGCACTCCGCCCCCCCTCGGAAAATTGACTTCTGGTAATTTTGGATTTGAAATTCTGGTAAATTTGCAGGCACACGGGTGGCGCTGTGGGTTAAACCACAGAGCCTAGGACTTGGCGATCAGAAGGTCGGAAATTTGAATCCCCGCGATGGGGTGAGCTCCCGTTGCTCGGTCCCTGCTCCTGCCAACCTAGCAGTTCAAAAGCACACCCAAAAAGTGCAAGTAGATAAATAGGTACCGCTCCGGTGGGAAGGTAAATGGTGTTTCCGTGCGCAGCTCTGGTTCGCTAGAAGCGGCTTAGTCATGCTGGCCAGATGACCCGGAAGCTGGACGACGGCTCCCTCGGCCAAGAGAGATGAGCGCGCAACTCCAGAATCATCCGCGACTGGACCTAATGGTCAGGGATTTTGGATGAAGCCATATTAGTTTATAATAGTGGGTGGAGGAAGTAATAGATATGGCTGTGTACAGCCCCTACCCAACCTGACCCACACTGACTCAGAGACCACCTGCCTTGGATCTGGTCCTGGATAAATTCAAGGGCTGAGCTAAAGTTTAATTAAGGTTTGTAAAACCCTGATTAATTCTCAAGAGAGGACTAAGGCAAAAAAGACACTGCATATCCTTTACTCCTGCAACCAAGAGTAGAAGGGTTCTATCCTGTAGGATGCTGTGTCACATTGTCATGCACCCCACCACCTCTGACATTTGTGGGTCACTCTGAGCAGCCCTGACCCAAGGCTGCATTGACCTGACTCAAGTCTGGATCCCCCCGAATTGGCTCAATTTGGTTTGAGCTTTGGCTGAATCCAGAGCACAGCCTTAGTAATGGAAGCCAAGAGGGAAGTACTTGAAAGGACAAGGGTGTGATCCCATTGTTTCCTTCAGCAATATGATTTATGTGTTCACAGTTCACAGATGGTGAAATTGGGGAAGCCATTTCATCTGGTGTTTTCTGGGGAATTGCTGTAATTCTCCAAGAGTTTTGGGAAGTTTCTGGGGGGTGAGGTGATGAGGAAACACTCCAAAAGTTGCCGGAAAATTATTTTCTGAGAAACTTTGGCTCAGCCCTAACTGTTTGTCACTCCTCTTGAATTTCAGTTTAAGAATATTTTCTAAAACGAATGCCCGAATTAGAAAGCATTGTGAATTCCCCCCCCCCCCACAATATTCAGTTATTTCCTTTTGCACTTCATAATGTGTTCTTTTTCACCATTTCCCTATCCTTCTCCCTCCTTTTTTGATATGTGTATATCTCTTGAGCCGTTTGGGTAAATAGGTAGCTGGGAATTCTAACCTTGACAGTGCTGCTATCTCAGTTTACAGTCTACATTGCTATTTATTTACAGTACATTGAAACCTTAAAGAATCTGCTACAGTTAAGTCTTCAATGAAGCTTTAGGGAAGCCTTGAGGAATCAACCGCAATTAAATCTAGAGATGAGCTGAAATTTCTCAGGAGACATTTTCCTGAAACAATTTCTGAGATTTCCCTTTCAACAACAATTTACAGAATCCCCCCAAAATATTGCCCACAAAAATTTGTGTGTGGAGGCCACCATCTTCCCCCTGCCCCAACAACTTATCAAAACAATGCAATATTCAGGGCATTTGTGGAAAATTCAAACTCATGGCCATACATCCATTGCTGCCATCAAACGAAAACCTCAAGGAGAAAAAGTGTTTGTGCAACAGCTGCTGATAATGGTGAGCCTCACCTCACCTGAAAGCTCCACCTGTCAGTGCAGATTAAAACCAGACAAAATCTACTCTAATCTGTCAAAACTAGAGTGCAAGGTATCATAATATTGCTGTTTCATCAAATGGTCTACAGAGGCTAATCTAGAAGGTGTGTTTTATCTTCTGTTTTGCTCGTCATACAACAGCCTTTCTGAAGGAGAAGACCTGAGACTAGTTTCAGCTTGACTTAATAAGGTTTTTGAAAGGATGCTCACTTTAGTCTTTCTAGTGCAAAAGTCACAATGGGCAAAGCTCAGTGGTATGCTTTGTATGCAAAAAACCAAGGTGGGTTCCTGGCATTTCCAGGTGGGAGGGAAATGTCCTCTTGCTAGACCCTGATAGTTAGATAAGGAGGTTGGACTAGATGACCCTCGTCGTCCCTTCCAGCTGTACAATTCTATGGTTCTATGGCTCAGTGTGAGGCAGTTTCCTGTGTCCCTAAGACAATCATAATGGAAACTATCCACAGCTAAATTAAGGAGAGCTATAGCCATTTGGAAAGTCCGTATAGTTAAAGCTATGGTTTTCCCAGTAGTGATGTATGGAAGTGAAAGCTGGACCATAAAGAAGGCTGATCGCCAAAGAATTGATGCTTTTGAATTCTGGTGCTGGAGGAGACTCTTGAGAGTCCCATGGACTGCAAGAAGATCAAACCTATCCAGTTTGAAGGAAATCAGCCCTGAGTGCTCACTGGAAGGACAGATCCTGAAGCTGAGGCTCCAATACTTTGGCCACCTCATGAGAAGAGAAGACTCCCTGGAAAAGACCCTGATGTTAGGAAAGATGGAGGGCACAAGGAGAAGGGGATGACAGAGGACGAGATGATTGGATAGTGTTCTCAAAGCTACCAGCATGAGTTTGACCAAACTGCGGGAGGCAGTGGAAGACAGGAGTGCCTGGCGTGCTCTGGTCCATGGGGTCACAAAGAGTTGGACACGACTAAACGACTAAACAACAACATAGTCATTTGGCATCTCAGCATTCTTTCTAATTTCCACAACTCACAGTTAATATTTCAGAGCCATAATGGGGTTCTGTGTGCTTCCTTCCAAGGTTCCAGAAAGTTCCATAGAACTTCATGTCTGCAGACCAAGCTATGCAATAGTCAAGAGTCCCTGAGCTGGCCACTCCTTTTGAATAGTAGCATTTTATTCTCAGTTGCTTCGCTCAGAGGTTAATTATTCTCTGAGATGAAGGGGAAAGGACTATTGGGACTATTGACTTTAGCAATGCTTTGGGGGGGATAGGATTATAAATAGTGTTTAACTGGTGCAAGTCAATGGTAATGACGCTCAAACATCTAAGTGAAAAAAGAAGCAATTTCCTCATCTTGTGAGCTCCACCCCGGGGGGGGGGGCAGGTAGCTTAAAAAATGTAAATATGGCACGTATAAAAACCAGAGATGAATATGAATTGATGCATTGTTACAATATTATGCAAGGGATGTGGGTGGCGCTCTGGGTTAAACCACAGAGCCTAGGACTTGCCGATCAGAAGGTCGGCAGTTCGAATCCCCGCGATGGGGTGAGCTCCTGTTGCTCGGTCCCTGCTCATGCCAACCTAGCAGTTCGAAAGCACGTCCAAGTGCAAGTAGATAAATAGGTACCGCTCTGGCGGGAAGGTAAACGGCATTTCTGTGCGCTGCTCTGGTTCACCAGAAGCGGCTTAGTCCTGCTGGACACATGACCCGGAAGCTGTACGCCGGCTCCCTCGGCCAATAAAGTGAGATGGGCGCCGCAACCTCAGAGTTGGTCACGACTGGACCTAATGGTCAGGGGTCCCTTTACCTAAGTCCTCAGTGTGACTTTCCTCTGAGCAGACATGGGAGCATGGAAGGTCGGCACTACCATTAGGCAAAATTAGGCACCTGCCTCAGGTGCTGAATTCCTGTCTGTGGGATGGAGGCTTTCTGTCTGTTCCTCCTGGGACTTGCCCAGTTGCTCCCACCTTCTTGAGCCACACAGGAAAAGTTAGGAGGAGAGCTTCTTGAGAGGTGTGATTTTGAAAGAATTAAGCAACCCTCCCCTTGTCATTTTTATGCCCTTGGTGTGGTTTAGGATTCGGGAGCCAGTGTGGTGTAGTGGTTAAGAGTGGTAGTCCCGTAATGTGGGGAACCGGGTTCGCGTCTCCGCTCCTCCACATGCAGCTGCTGGGTGACCTTGGGCCGGTCACACTTCTTTGAAGTCTCTCAGCCCCACTCACAGAGTGTTTGTTGTGGGGGAGGAAGGGAAAGGAGAATGTTAGGTGCTTTGAGACTCCTTAAAGGGAGTGAAAGGCGGGATATCAAATCCAAACTCCTCTTCTTCTTCTTCTTAGGTAGACAAAACAAAACCCCACACGAATAATAATAATAATAATAATAATAATAATAATAATAATAATAATAATAATAAATTTTATTTATATCCCGTCCTTCCCAGCCGAAGCCGGGCTCAGGGCAGCTAACAACAATAAAATAATATAACATTCTAAAATCATTTCATTATAAAATTAATTCAAATCAAATTGACGGCAACCATTGGGCTAGAGTTCCGTGAATATTGCCAAAGGATTGTCAGGCTGTGCTCTGGCCAAAGGCCTGGTGGAACATCTCTGTCTTGCAGGCCCTGCAGAAAGATGTCCCGCAGGGCCCTAGTCTCTTGTGACAGAGCGTTCCACCAGATCGGAGCCACAGCCGAAAAAAGCCCTGGCTCTGGTTGAGGCCAGCCTAACCTCCCTGTGGTCCGGGACCTCCAAGATGTTTTTGTTTGAAGACCATAAGATCCTCCGTGAGACATACCAGGAGAGGCGGTCCCATAGGTATGAGGGTCCTAGGCCGTATAGGGCTAGGAAACAAAGGAAAACAGTTGGCCTACAGCTCCCATCACCTCTGACCACTGTCAATTCTGGCTGGAGCTGATGAAAGTTGGAGACCAACAACATCTGGGTAGCACTATGTTTGCTTCCCTTGCCATAGGGCTTAGCTATGGTCCCTTGGGTGGGATTAATAGGAAGCAAACATCAGATTTTAATAGTATGAGAGCCACTCTTTCCTTCACAGAGTCAGGCTAATAGTAGATCGATTGACAGATCGATCGATTGATAGATACTGTTATATATTTGTGGGGGCTAAACCCTAGAGATAAATGGTAGGGTTTTGATTACAGTCATACCCTGGTTGCCAAATGCCTTGGAACTCGTTCATTTCGGCTCCCGAACGATCTAAAACCGGAAGTGATTGTTCTGGTTTTTGAACAATTTTCGGAAGCCGAACATCTGGCATGGCTTCCGTGGCTTCCAATTGGCTGCAGGACACTTCTGCAGCCAATCGGAAACCACGTCTTGGTATTTGAACAGTTCCGGAAGTCAAACGGACTCCCGGAACACATTCTGTTTGAGAACCAAGGTACGACTGTATTTGGAATATGAAGGGAGAAATACTAACTGCAGAGAAATTCCTGGGCTACCCTGTGCAAAACAACCTGGCCAAGCTTGGGTCATTAAGAAAAAATATAGGGCTACTGAGAGCCATTGACAATGCAAGAGAACTTCTCCCTTGCCCTGAGGTATGGACAGAGACGGGTTTGGAAGGTTGCCAGGGTAACTGCCAGGGTAAAAGGTTGCCACCCTCACTGGGTGTGAGGAAAGGGTAGTTTTGAGAGTAAGGTGTTCTGGGAGGAAGAAGAAAGACTGGGATCCATCTTGGGCAGGCTGGCTGAAGGTTGGCTCGGAGAGATGCCTTGGACTCCAGGGCTGCACTGCTGTGGGGTACAACCCCCTCTTGAAATGACAATAAGCTCTGGACTCCCTCCACGCAGACCGAAGGTGTAAATAGGTGAATAAACCATATTTCTTAAAGCTACGGCAGTCTCCGCCATGTCTCAGTTCTCCAAAGGAACACAGGCCCTGGGTGAGTGCCTGGAACCCCCTGGAATCTTGCAGAGAGTGGAGATGGCAAATAATAATAATAATAATAATAATAATAATAATAATAATAAAAATTTGTTATTTCTACCCCGCCCATCTGGCTGGGCTTCCCCAGCCACTCTGGGCGGCTTCTAAAAAAATATTAAAATACTGTGATACATCAAACATTAAAAGCTTCCCTAAACAGGGCGACCTTCAGATGTCTTCTAAAAGTCTGATAGTTTTTTTCTCTCTGACATCTGGTGGGAGGGCGTTCCACAGGGTGGGCGCCACTACCAAGAAGGCCCTCTGTCTGGTTGCCTGTAACTTGGCTTCTCACAGTGAGGGAACTGCCAGAAGGCCCTCGGCGCTGGACCTCAGTGTCCGAGTAGAACGATGGGGGTGGAGACTCTCCTTCAGATATACTGGACCGAGGCCATTTAGGGCTTTAAAGGTCAGCACCAACACAAATGACTTTTGTAGCTGCACACATACATATATACATACATTCATACATGTATACATATGCAGACACATACGCCTACACATACACAAAAAGAGAAATGCACACACTTATTAAAGCCAGTGGGGCTTCAAATAGCTTAGCTCTGCAGGCGAACAATGCCCCAACTTGCAGTTAATTTCAGCCCTCATGATATTTACATAGCCCTGTCAGCGTAAATCAGGTGTTTCAGGGTCAGCGCCCACAATGTTAAAAGTGTCACTTGCGGTATTTTCTCGTGACAAAGTGTTCTGTCAGTATTGTTTTATCATAAATAAAGGGAACATGGGTTAAATCCTTGGCATGAGGTGGTAGCTGCCAGGCATAAATGCAGTCTGAATTTATCAAAGGTGATTGATGATGATTATTACTCACCACATTAAAAATAAACCAGTCTCTTGTGGGGTTAAAGTAATTTCCTTCCATTTGTTGCATGACTTGCATTTATGTATCAGCGAACACAACTCCTTGAAGGAACTAGGTAATTCTCCGTTCTAACACTCTGCCTGCTAAGCGTCTGTATATATGTGCCTGTATGACATGTATTTATTTTACCCACAAGTCGGTTCTGTCCCATTTGAGATATGCTTAAAAGCGCACACATTTGCACTACGGTAGTATTTTCAAGCATTTCTCCCCCTTCAAAAAGGCATTTCTTTTTTTTTAAAAAAAGTGCCTTTTCCCCTCACAAGATACACATTTATAAGTGTATTATTCCCCCCTTTCAAAATGCATAGTTTAAAATACATTTTGATGGTTTCGGGGTCAGGGGTTCCCAAATGTTCTGCACCAAAACATTTGAGAAGCTCAAACCGTGTTGAACCCACCCCAGTAGGTAGAAATCAAGGCTGTTCACGCTGGAATTTGCAAACACTGAATCCCTTAAGCTTCTCTAATAACGCGACAGCAGTAGAAAATATAAACAAGGCAGCCATAAAAGCTAACAAGAGCAATTAAAAGACAATTAAACATCAATAAAAGGAATTAATGCTACTGAAAACCTCAGAGAACAAAAATATTTTTGCTTGCATTCTGTGTGGAATAAGTCTTGGTGTGTCTGGCAGACCACAGATGGCGAACCACAGGTGAGGAAGGCCTTCTCACCAGTGACTCGTCACCAAACAGTGGTGGTTGAATGATCTCTTGTTCTGTTCTGGTGACAGAACATCTCTTGTTCTGTTCAGGTATGGGTATCAGACAAGGCAGCAACCGGCTATGCTATACGGTGGTACCTTGGGTTAAGTACTTAATTTGTTCCAGAGGTCCGATCTTAACCTGAAACTGTTCTTAACCTGAAGCACTACTTTAGCTAATGGGGCCTTCTGCTGCTGCCGCGCCACCGGACCACGATTTCTGTTCTCATCCTGAAGCAAAGTTCTTAACCTGAAGCACTATTTCTGGGTTAGCGGAGTCTATAACCTGAAGCATATGTAACCTGAAGCGTATGTAACCCGAGGTACCACTGTAATTTGTGGGTCTTCAGGTAGCAGTTTTGTAATGTAATGACTGCAAGTCAGGCTAGAGTACAAAAAGGGAGATTGGAGGTGGGTAGCCTTCGTTTGCTAGATGGGGCTACCATTTCCCCAGGTGAGGCTTCAAATAATTTATTGAAAAAGCAGAGGTTTCCAAATAAGTGTCGGTGTATTTGTGCTTCTATGGGTGACTAGCGTCAAACACATAATCATGGAATCAACGAGCTACTAGTTGGAAATTTGCATGGTTAGCGTTTCTTATTTTATTATTTCAAGCATATTACCATTTCTTATTTTAAAGGTAACAGTAAAGGCACCCCTGACCATTAGGTCCAGTGGTGACCGACTCTGGGGTTGCGGTGCTCATCTCGCTTTATTCGCCAAGGGAGCCGGCGTACAGCTTCCGGGTCATGTGGCCAGCATGACTAAGCCGCTTCTGGCAAACCAGAGCAGCACTTTACCTTCCCGCCGGAGCGACACCTATTTATCTACTTGCACTTTGACATGCTTTCGAACTGCTAGGTTGGCAGGAGCAGGGACTGAGCAACGGGAGCTCACCCCATCGCGGGGATTCAAACCGCCGATCTTCTGATTGGCAAGTCCTAGGCTCTGTGGTTTAACCCACAGCGCCACCCACGTCCCTTTACCTTTACCTTATAGTCTAACAAATGAGGAAAGCAAAACGCTGAATGTCAGAGTGCGAGGGAGAGAAGAGAAATGTCTGCCGTTTGCTTCACAACTGAAGTAATACACAATCCTTGCCCCAGTAATACCTCTATATCAAGGATCCAAAATTACCAGGATGCACCAGTGTTTTAATTCTTTATATACTGAGTGTACTACCACCAGCGTATAATAAAGTTCAACCTATCCCTTTAAAAAGCCTCAAAGTAAACAGCAGTAAGGTTGCTCTCTCCCTCCTGCAGCAGTGGCCTGCCATTTTGAGAATATTCTTTCGTGTTTTATAGCTTTCCGTGTCATTTTATTTGCCATTGGCTGTGGTAGTGAGAGGGGAAGCCAACTAACTGTTAAGTTTGTTAAATGAAAGTAAACAACAGATTATTATTTTTCTTTTAGTAATGGCAGCTTATGTCCTGAACGTTTAAAACATTTTTAAAAAATAGGCTACCTTATTTGTGTTCATATTCATATCCTGGCTCATTGTCTGTGGCCCTCTGTGCAGCTAACAGAACTGGAACAATAAAAACAAAGCAATGTGAAAAATAATACACTGTTTCAATGCATCCATACAATGGAAGTTCTAGTCAATCAGTACCTGCAGAGCTATAGGTATCTCACTTCTGAAAACAACCTAGACATATTTTCCTTTTTTAAAAAAAATATTTTAATTGAAAATTTTCAGATATACACTTTCATCCTTAAATATCTACCATTGTAGTCATACATTTGTTGACTTCCCTCCTTCCCCTTTAAATTTTCCCACAATTTCTGCATATTCCAAAAGAAAATAAAGATCCATTTAATTTAGTCCCCCCCCATGATTATACCTCTCAACTCTGCGTTATACTGCTGAATTTACCTTAATCCTGCTAGCGTTGTCACTTATAGTTATTTTCCAAATATTCTACAAAAATTTCCCACTACTCTTTATATACCTGATCTTCTTGCTCTCTCCTTCTGCAGGTTAGGCCTGCTAACTCTGTATATTCTATCATTTCAAGTTGCCATTCCTCTTTCTTGGGAATCTCTCTCACCTTCCTCTTTGAAACTAACAAAATCCGAGCTGCTGTAGCTGCATACATAAATAAGTTTTTCTGGCTCCCGGGCACCATTCCCAGGAGGAATGCGTCTGATTTGGGGGAAAATATATTTTTTAAACATGTTTTTTATCTCATTATATATCATTTCCCAATACTCCTTAACCATTCTGCATGCCCACCACATGTGAAAAAAATGTTCCTTCTACTTCTCTGCATTCCCAGCACATATCAGATTCAGATTTATACATCTCAGCTAATTTGCTCATAGTTATATACCATCTATGTATCATTTCCATATAGTTTTGTTGCAGACATATTTTCCAGGGAGTAAGTCCTCAGTAGGGACGCGGGTGGCGCTGTGGGTTAAACCACAGAGCCTAGGACTTGCCGATCAGAAGGTCGCAGTTTGAATCCCCATGACGGGCTGAGCTCCCGTTGCTCGGTCCCTGCTCCTGCCAACCTAGCAGTTTGAAAGCACGTCAAAGTGCAAGTAGATAAATAGGTACCGCTCCAGCAGGAAGGCAAACGGTGTTTCTGTGCGCTGCTCTGGTAACCTTAGTTTGGTATCCACTGAAAAACAGTGTGAGTGTTACCGTTGTGTGTAAGGTATTCTGTTGTATTTACCGTGGCAGTAGACTGGTGCAGGGTTAAACCACTGAGCCTAGGACTTGCCAATCAGAAGGTCAGCGGTTCAAATCCCCGCGATGGGGTGAGCTCCTGTTGCTCAGTCCCTGCTCCTGCCAACCTAGCAGTTCGAAAGCATGTCAAAGTTCAAGTAGATAAATAGGTACCGCTCTGGCGGGAAGGTAAACGGCGTTTCTGTGCGCTGCTCTGGTTTGCCAGAAGCGGCTTAGTCATGCTGGGCACATGACCCGGAAGCTGTACGCCGGATCCCTTGGCCAATAAAGCGAGTGCCGCAACCCCAGAGTCAGCCACGACTGGACCTAATGGTCAGGGGTCCCTTTACCTAAGTCCTCAGTGTGACTTTCCTCTGAGCAGACATGGGAAGGAATGCACAGTTAATCTTCTATTTGATCAAATTGCCTGTCGCCAAATGATTGCTGGCACAGGGTGGTATTCAACTAGGTTTTATTCACACTCAACCCACTGAAATTCACAAACCTGACTAACAGGTTCATTAATTTCCAAGGGTCTACTCTGACTAAAAAAAAAATAGTTGAATATTAGTAGAAATACCTCCACTCATTTTTGAAAGGTGAGGTGGGGATTCCCTAGGGTAGGAGTTTAAAGGTGAAGCTAGTTGCCAAAATGCCCATCATTTGGTTCTGCACTCTGCCACAGCCAGAGCATGGGAACCAAAACGAGACATCTGGAATTGGGATCAGAAGCCAGGGCAGCTTCTGTCAATCGGGGATGTCCTGGTTAAATTGGGAGACTTGGAGGGTGTGAGTTCTGGCTGAACCCCCCCCCCCCAGCAGTCTGAATCATTAAGGGCCACCAAGCAGGGGCAGAGGAAGGGGGTGCGGTGGGGAGGGGTTGCCCCGGGTGTCACCACTGAGGGGGTAACAAAATGCCTGGTGGCACTCACCGTGGAGCCTGTAGCACGCCTGAGCCACACATCACCGGAGTGACACGGTGGCTTGGGTGCCCGCAGACTCCATGCTGCCCCAAACCATCCGCCCACCACCTACCCCTCAGCTGTAGGACGGCTGAGTGGGAGGAAGCAAGCAGACTCCTTGGAGGCCCTGTGGAGTGTCCTGTCCTGCCTCTCCCCGCCTCACGGGTGGCTGGTCCTGCCCCTGGGTGCAGGGCCCGCGCGCTGCCCCAGGTGCCCAATTGACTTGCTCCACTGCTGCTGCCAACCTATACTCACTTAAAGGTAAAGGGACCCCTGACCATTAGGTCTAGTTGTGACCGACTCTGGGGTTGCGGCACTCATCTCACTTTATTGGCCGAGGGAGCCGGCGTACAGCTTCCGGGTCATGTGGCCAGCATGACTAAGCCGCTTCTGGTGAACCAGAGCAGCGTACGGAAATGCCATTTACCTTCCCACCGGAGTGGTACCTATTTATCTACTTGCACTTTGACGTGCTTTCAAACTGCTTGGTTGGCAGGAGCTGGGACCAAACAATGCTGGGAGCTCACTCTGTCGCGGGGATTCGAACCGCGACCTTCTGATCGGCAAGCCCTACTCTCTGTGGTTTAACCCACAGCGCCACCCGCATCCCTATACTCATTTACCTGAGAATAAATTTTATTGAACTCAGTGAATTTTTTGTTGTTGTTTAGTCGTTCAGTCGTGTCCGACTCTTCGTGACCTCATGGACAAGAGCACGCCAGGCACGCCTGTCTTCCACTGCCTCCTGCAGTTTGTTCAAACTCATGCTGGTAGATTCGAGAACACTGTCCAACCATCTCATCCTCTGTCGTCCCCTTCTCCTTGTACCAACATCAGGAGATGTCGTCCCCTTCTCCTTTTCCCAACATCAGGGTCTTTTCCAGGGAGTCTTCTCTTCTCATGAAGTGGCCAAAGTATTGGAGTCTCAGCTTCAGGATCTGTCCTTCCAGTGAGCACTCAGGGCTGATTTCCTTCAGAATGGATAGGTCTGATCTTCTTGCAGTCCATGGGACTCTCAAGAGTCTCCTCCAGCACCATAATTGAAAAGCATCAATTCTTTGGCTATCAGCCTTCTTTATGGTCCAGCTCTCACTTCCATACATCACCACTGGGAAAACCATGGCTTTAACTATACGGACCTTTGTTGGCACGGTGATGAGTGAAATTTAGTTCTGATTAAATATTCTAGGATTGCCATAGTTGTTGTTTAGTCATTTAGTCTTGTCCGACTCTTCATGACACTTCTGTCTTCCACTGCCTCCCGCAGTTTGGTCAAAACAATTGCCATGGACACCTCTATTTTGCTGAAGAATCTATTTACCTGAGCAGTCATAGTTGTTAGGAAATGCACAAGGACTTGCTGGACGAAGATAAAAAATGCATTTTACTTTTCCTTAAAAATAAAAAGGTTGCAAACTACTTTGCCACATTCCATGTGAATTTAGGCCATAGCTGTCAATGTTTCCCTTTTTAAAAAGGAAATTCCCTTATTCCAAATAGGATTCCTCGCAAGAAAAGGGAAAAGTTGACAGCTTTGATTTAGGGATTGACTTCCCTGAAAGATGGAGCGGTGAAGTGGAAACGCTGGCAGACCGGTGGCAACAGAAGGGCTGGTGGGTGATGCTACTGCATACTTATATCTGTTGTTGTCATATTGACTTTTGTGCAATAAAAATAAAGCTCTTCGTCCGAGGCCCCCTGGAAATTTGATTGACTCCGTTCTGTAATTGCTTATCATCCTTGAAGATACTTTTTGGCATTTTGTAAGCAGTAAATCTGTTCCACATTTCTCTGAGCTTTATAAATACACCCTGTTTATATTAAGTGTGTGTGTGTGTGTGTGTGTGTGTATGAAAAACATGACCACAAAGGTCCACCCGCCATCTCTGTTCACAGAAAAAAGTTCTCCTTTTTTATTCTTTAAATTTTGCTAAACTTTCCAATCTTGGCTGGTAGAATCTTCTTCCCATCTTCACAGACCCAAATTGTGCTGTTCATGCGGTCTTTGGGTGTTTGTGTATATTTGCAGTTGCAAACTTTGCGGTTATTATTTTTAAGGCAAAGGAACGAGATTTGAGGAAAAGACCCTTTCCTTCAGCGCCAGGAAGCCCACCATTCTCAAGAGTGAGGCAGCAGATATTGAGTGTGAGAACAGCAGCCAGGAGGTTGGAAGGACAGAACGTTGGGGGCTGTCATGTGACCTGCTCCATGAGCTCCCCAAAGGTAGCTCAGTGCCCTAAGCTTCAGTGGAGAACATTGTTCTGTTGCCCGTGTTCAAGGAAGATTCATGGAGTTGCCATTGAGTCAGCTTCATGGAGTCAACTTCTGTGTATAGAATGAATAGGGAGGGACCAGAGCTGGATTTAGGTTTGATGAGGCCCTAAGCTACTGACATGGGACACGGGTGGTGCTGTGGGTTAAACCACAGAGCCTAGGACTTTAAGCTACTGAAGGTAATGGGGCCCTTTATATATCCAGCTGTCCTTTGTCAACAACAAATTTTTGCTGCAATTTATGGACCTGATAGGTATCTAAAGTGATTCGCACATGTTGCTATGCAACCAGTCCATGCAGAATGTAGGCACCCTATATATAGAAATGAGCAAACCAGTCATATTTTAGGGAGCAGGATAGCAGGCGGGGCCCATTACTTACATCATAGCAGCCTACACAACACAAAACACTGTTGCTGCATGTAGGTTTTATTTTTTATTTTATTTTATATTTTGGAAATGTACATCCAGTTTTTTCCCTTTATTTTTTTTTTGGGGGGGGGCAAGAGAGTGGGGACCTAAGCTATAGCTTGTTTAACTTATATGAAAGTCCGGCACTGGGAGGGACCCACCTTGTCAGCAAAATCCCTTAGATCTGGCCTGATTTCGTTACTGGATGTGCATTTTTATTGCAATTTTGGGGGGAATAAATACCCAGTGGATAGTTATTTCAGGCAGGATGGGGAAGCCATGTAGACTGCAAAAGAATGCACCAACGCTTGGGGGTGCAGACCCTCCAAATGTCCCTATTTTCTGCGGTGAAAACCGTTACATATTCAGTGGTCTGTGTTTGCCTGAGCTTGAGTCTGGACTAAGGATTCTGAGCTCCTGATTCAATACATTATGTCCAATCACAGAACATTTCAGGATTTGGGCCTCTGCCATTGGCCCTTGAACTCTGAGTCGTGATTCGCAGCTTGGAAGTTGAGACAACCAATCACGTTGGGAGTGGGAGTGGCCCAGGCCTTCAGAAATGTATATAAGCAGTTGCTTTGTCCCTGTTTACCAGTTATGTAGTTCAATAAAGGTTCTTGCTATTATCTCTGTGTCTTGCCACATGGGAACTCACCTACACTTCCGAAACTGGGAGAGCTTCTGTAAATCTGGGTTCTGTCCCTGGAAAACAGGGGACCTTGAAGGTCCCTTTCATCTGATCTTGCAGGGCCCTTATTAAGTTCTGCTCTACAAGAAAACAAGCCTGGTGTCAGAAGCATGCAAGTTTTCATTTCAGAAGCACTGAAGAACAAAGACACTACATGCTGGCTTGCAATGCACGCTCAAATCACTCTTCTTTTTATTATTATTCTTCTGATCTGGAGGCTGAAAAATGGCAGAGGTGCGCTTTTCCCTTCTAGATTTTGAGTTGCCAAAAAAGCAACCCTGCCTGGCACATTTTATAAACAGCGAGGAGAATATTACTGGTTTGTTGCTAGAAGACAACTAAGTATTTCCCTTGTGGAGCTAGTAACTTCTTTACTTTGAAGGAAGCATTTGAATGATATCTCCAGGCAGTTAGAGCGAACTTTTTGGCTTGAGAACACTATACAGGGAAATTTCATTCCAGCTCCCCCCCCCCCCCGCTCCCCCACCACGAACTTTGGAGGAAATAATTGTTCACAGTCAGAAAGTAAAGTTGGAAATCTTGTCAACACTTTTTTTTTAGTCACACCCTTTCCATGGGAAGTTGCGTGTTGGCTACAGCGTTATTTTTTTAAATTTTATTTTAGCAGCGCAATTTATGCCAGTTGTGGTGTGCCCTTTTATTATCCCGCGGCGACCTCTCAGCAGTAGCTCATGCCTTTATAACCACAAAGGATTGATTACTATAATTCCCTCCTAGCAGGAGTCACAAACTAGGCATCTAAATTGCCTTCCGCTTATTCCAATGGCTGTAGCCCATTTCTTCGCTGATGAGGATAGGATCAACCATAATTATATTTCATCTTCCTGGCCCACACGAGAACTTATTTGAAAAACATTCTGCTTTGTTTCTTTGGTGTGTCCCATTTTGACTGTCTGCAGACTGTTTTCTGCCTGATTGTTTTTCTGCATGACAAAAAGAGAGAGAGAGAGAGAGAGAGGAACTAAAATGATTGTTGAGAATGCCATTTAAATTTATCAGCTGAACAGAAAGTAAGGTCTGATTCCAAGTATTTCAAAATCGGTGGGACTGGGCAGGCTGCAGTTTTGGAATGCCAAAAATGAATGTTGTTCTTGTAGCTAAGTCTACATTCAAAGCCTAAGTATGCCTAATTGCATTTTCACATATTCCTCTGCTCATATCCAAGCGTCTCTCTTATTCTTTCCCTCCCCTTCCTCTGATATCTCTCCTTTTTATTGAAATTTAGGTTGTAAGCTCCTTGGGCAGGAGACTGGGGTGGCGGCCTTGCTTTGGACATGTGACATACGATGGCATTTCATCATAACCTTAACTCACAAAACAGCATGGGGATGTTACGATTGTTGCTTCCTATAGCAATCCAATGCTTTGCTCTGCTGAAGTACCGCAGCATCCTTTCATACAAGACTTATCCAAGACTGGTGAAGTCTCACCTTCTTTTGTGATCTTGTCCTCGTTGGAGGAAGGGTTGTTGCAAAGAATCATTTGGCCGCTCTGAGTGTCACAGCGTGGTGTAGTGGTTAAGAGCAGTGGACTCGTAATCTGGTGAACCGGGTTCGCGTCTCCGCTCCTCCACATGCAGCTGCTGGGTGACCTTGGGCCAGTCACACTTCTTTGAAGTCTCTCAGCCCCACTCACCTCACAGAGTGTTGTTGGGGAGGAAGGGAAAGGAGAATGTTAGCCGCTTTGAGACTCCTTCGGGTAGTGATAAAGAAACTCTTTTCTTCTTCTTCTTCTTCTTCTTCTTCTTCTTCTTCTTCTTCTTCTTCTTCTTCCTCCTCTTCCTCTTCCTCTTCCTCTTCCTCTTCCTCTTCTTCTTCACAAAGTGGCCATTAAGCTACAGCATCGATAATTCACATTCACTTTGCCTACTCCAGACTTGGTAACAGGGGTTACCAACCTGCAAAAAATATTGGGGAGGGCAGGTAAGCCCCACCCTCCATAATAGATCACATGATACAGCACATGCACACCATTTGAATGGCACTGCCCATTAACTTTGGAGGCCTCCAGGCTCTTCCAATATTTTAGGGTGTGTGTGTGAGAGAGAAGGGATTTTGGCCCTTAAGAGTTGACTCCTATGCTTGGTAATGCTCAACATACAATTGCTACAACAGGCAGAAAAACCCAGGGTTGGAAAGAAGAAAGAGCCCCATTGAAAGAAGAATAGGTAATGAAGTTGATGGGCTATGTGGAAATGGCAAGGCTGACCAGGAAGATCAGGCACCAAGAGGATAATTGTGATGGCCTGGGAATCCGATTCAGAGGCTGAACCGGAGGAATCCCAGCCTGCACAGGAGTCCCCGCCTCCAGGGCCGGCTGAACTGGGGCAGGGCCTTGATTCTGAAGCACCTGCACCTGTGCCGGATCCTCAGGAGCAGGCACCAGGTGAATCCATTCTGGCCCCAGAGGTGGTTGAGGACTCAGTGCCTACAGGTGAGTCTCTCCCTGGGTCCAGTAACCCTTCAGCCTCTCCTGAACTGCAGAGGCGAAGGGCAGAGAGGCGAAGGGAACTGGTTTCTCCCAGGAGGAGTGCTCGCCTTAAGGCCAGGAGAGGCGGGTCTCCTGGGGGCTGGGACCGCCCCTGGCCTCAGAGAAGATAAAGGCCAGTCAGCCTGGTCCCAGGTTGTGGGAGCAACGTCGTTGAAGAGCTGTTTTGGCCAGCATCCAGTCCTGTTCCCCCAGAGTTCCTTTCTTTGCCCGGCTTCTCGCTGTGGACCCCGCTTCGCCCGTGGAGGACTGTCTGCCGACCCTCAACTCAGGTCCTGGACCTCCCCCCACAGTAATCTCCCCCCTGGACCAGCACAATAACAAATCCAACAAAGAATGGCATAACTTTATAGAATATATTAAAGAACGCGGCAAACGTTTAAAAACATTAGCAGGATTGACATAGCACTTGTAATTTAAAATGACAAAGGATAAAACTGAAGTGTAATAATTTAGATAAATGTAATTAGATGCAGTTAAAAAAGGAAGGTGGATTTTGGAAGCCAAGGGAGGGATGGGGGGGAAGTCTGGGGGTTCAGAGAACCCCATAAAGGTACTGATATGAATTATGGTTTAATGTAAACGTGTGTGTGTGTGTGTAAAAAATGTGTGTTTTTTTAAACACATTGGGAATTAGTGCTCTAAGTTCTACTTGAGCCAATGAAGGATGTGCATAAGGTAGGGTTACCAGATGTCCCTGTTTCCCAGGGACCCTCTCCGGATTTGCGAAAAAATCCCTGGACAAATTCCATCCCCGGAATGTCCCCGGATTTCATCTAATGTCCCTGGGAAATGCAGCAGCGGCAGTCTCAGCAGCCTGGAGCAGTTGGCTCTGGCTGGCTTCAGGAGCTGCTTGGAAGTCCCCATATGATGGTGGTGCAGGGGCTCAAAGATGCTGCTTCCGGGCTGCCTCCACCTTCCCTGACCCCAGCAACCAAGCTGTGAAGGGAGGCTCCACGCTGCCTATCGGAGCAGCCTCCCAACTCCTACTTGCACGTGCAAGCAGGAGGAGGCAGGGATCTCTCAGTTAGGCAATGGGAAGCCTCCCTTCCCAGCTGAGGGATCCCTGCCCCCTCCTGCTTGTACGCAAGTAGGAATGGGATTGGGGCTGCTCCAATGGGAAGGGAGGCATTGCGCTGTCCAAGCCTTGCCGCCGCCACTCTCGGCCCTCCTTCTCCGCCTTCCATGCCTGACCCACCGCACACCGCTTCCCCACCACCACCACCAAAGAACCAACAACTCAGGGGCTGCCCAGGCACATGGAGAAAGGAGATAGAAGCCTTTAATTAAAGTGTCCCGGATTCATTGAAAAAAATCTGGTAGCCTTAGCATAAGGCCTCTAGAACCTGCATGAGAGAAAAAGGGTATAGGTCCCTCGTACCTACGGGACCGCCTCTCCCGGTATGCCCCACGGAGAGCCTCAAGGTCCAGAAATAGCAACACCCTAGTGGTCCCGGGCCCTAAGGAAGTTAGATTAGCTTCAACCAGAGCCAGGGCCTTTTCAACACTGGCTCCAGCCTGGTGGAACGCTCTGCCTCATGAGACCAGGGCCCTGCAGGATCTGATCTCCTTCCGCAGGGCCTGTAAGACAGAGTTGTTCCGCCTGCCCTTTGGCTTAGAGCCAATTTGATTCCCTCCCCCTCTTTCTTTTTCCTTTTTTCCTTTCTCCTCCTGTGATGAGGCTGCATTTTAATATTTTAATGTTTCAGTCTTTTAATGTTGTATTTTAATCTTGTTTTTAAGTTGTATTCATTCAACTTGTTTTTATTATTGCTTGTTAGCTGCCCTGAGCCTGGCCTTGGCTGGGGAGGGCGGGGTATAAATAAAAATTATTATTAAATCAGTGGAACTATCACATCTGAGTTCAGCGCTGGGCATCACTGGGCTCTAACTGGCATGTGGGCCCCAGGAAATGCAGATGAGCATGAGAGCACAGATTGCTAGTGAGATGATTTTTAAAGTGAAAGAAAAGAGTCTCACAAAGACCCCTCAGCAATACTTTTTCTTCAGGGTGGTATTCAAGGGTACACAGTACCAGCACCTCTTTTTCGTTTTGTTAAAAAGTGTGGCACTTATCGTAACAACTTCATGGTGAGTACCAGCACCTATTTTTTATTTTTATTTTTTAGGAAAAAAGCACTGCCCCTCAAAAGTCAGATAGCAAAAACCCACTGAGATTTCATCTCCCTTTGATCGCTTTTGAATTTGGGGAGATGAACTGATGGAGAAAGATTGAAAAGAAAGTTTGGGAGAAATTTCCACCACACTGCTAAGTTTAAATATTTGCTTCTGTTTGTTAATATTTTGCTGCTTTGTTGTTGTTGTTTAATGATGACTTGTTTTAATTGTTAATGACTCAGAGAACGCATTGGGGTTTACATATGTAAAATAAACTAAGAAATGAATGAAATAAAATTGTTAATCGCACCACAAAAATATGTGTCTTTGAGATCCCGCCCCTAATAAAAATGACAAACCAACACTCCTTTGGAAACATCTCACATTGCAGACACCCTTTCCTAACAGTGCCCTAGTTAAACTGAAGCGAAAACAGATTCTGCTCTCAGCAGTGCTCAGAAGGTGACGATAGAGAGTGCTCCATGGATAAGTGCATCTTGCACCAAGCAGTGTTTTTTCATGCATGTGCACAGAAACATTTATTTTTGTTCCCATCAGCAGGACGTTTTGGCAGCCAGAAAGAGTGGTCTCATATTATTTTTATTTCCCCCCCCCCCCAAAAAAAAAAATGTCTGAAAGAAAAGATTTCCTTGTAGTACGATTTCTAACTTGAAGCAGTTTGACAGAGAAAAGAATTCCTGGACCGGGGGGATGGGGACAAGAAAGAGAAGCATTCTTTATGACACAAAACTAGCCTCACTGAACCTGGTTCCTTCCAGATGTTTTGGACCACAACACCAGCTGTGCTGGCTGGGGCGGGCGGTAATTGTGCTCCAAAACATCTGGACGGCACCAGATTGGCAAAAGTTGCATTGAAGAGTCTTAAACCTTGGCTACTCATGTTCTCAGATCTTCTGATGGGGCCCTGCTTCAAGTGTTTGTTCTCCTGAGGTGCAGGTGGTGATGGCAAAAAGGAGGATGTTCCCTGGAAAGCCGTGTCACTATTGCACACCCCTCTGAGGGAAGGCCACACGCCCTACTCATAACAACCTTCTAGGGACACCATTAAGACCTTATCTCAAAGGTTGGCTGGCTCAGATATTTTAATTGCACTAGCTGCCAGCTAGCTAACAGGCTAAATTCAAGGGGTTGTACTGGTATAGAAAGCCCTTCCGGTAGCAGTTGATGGGGCAGAGCAGGTAAAGAGGTGTTGCTCGCCTGTCTTCTGAACACAGCATGGGACTCAGCTACATTATATGGGTCTAATTACAGGTGGAGATGAATCAGCGTACGGGGGGAGGTTCAAAAAGTATCTACATGCTGCCTAGAGAATAACTTGCACCTAAATATTAGCAAGACAAAGGCGATGGTGTTGGACTTTTGGAAGAAGAGAGGGGAGCTAGCCCCATTGTATATCGGGGTTGGGGGGTTGTGTGGAGAGAGTCTCTTCCTTTAAATTCCTGGGAGTTTACCTTAGTGAAGCCCTCACTTGGAAAAACAATATAACTCAGGTTATATCCCAACAGAGACTCCATTTCCTCAGGGTCTTGCAAAAGAACAATGTCAAACAACAATTAATGACCTCCTTCTACTGGTCCACAATAGAAAGTGTCCTCTCATATTGTATCACTGTGTGCTACATTGGCCTGACAGCCATGGACAGAAAGTCTTTACAGAGGGTGGTGATATCATGGCCTGTCCCCTGAGCCCACTAGATGACATCATAAGGGATTGATGCCTTAGGAGAGCGAGAAAAAATAGGTTGTACATTGACAATAAAGGTATTATTATTATTAGTCAAATAAGAACGTTTTGAACGTGTTATAAACACGCAATACCAGATGGTGCCAAAGATGTTTTGGCACCTGAGGCAAACCAGAAAGGGGTCCCCTCCCTTCCAATTAAGGAAGGGAGAGTGAAGCTCTGTACCAGGAACAACTGGGGAATAAAGATATAAATCGTGATTGGCCATCCCTGTGGATCCTGCCACCTGAGGCAGTCACCTCACCTTGCCTCATGGGTGGGCCGGTGCTGCCAGCAGTGATGCTCAGTGTTTGGAGGCCAAGTGAGCAATGCTACCCTACCAACCACTACTACTACACTACTACTACACTACCAACCACTACTACACCGCTTGGGACCGGTATACCTGAAAGATGACCCAGCTCCTCTATTCCAACCTGTCACTGATCTCTGCAGGAGAGGGCCTCATACAAACATTATTTAGGACATTATTTCCATACAATGCAGGAACCAGGCCTTTAGTGTGGATACCTACCTTAGGATCTCCCTCCCATTATACTCCATCCCTGTTGTCTTTCCAGAGCGTGTTGAAGACTTTATACTCCCAACAAGCTTTTTAAGTAGAGATGTTCATTCCGACATGTATTGGACTTGGGTTTCTTTTTTATTGTTAATTTTTAAGATTGTTTAAGCATTTGGGGTTGGTTTCACGAGAAGCGATTCATAAGCAACTCAGTAATGAAGGAAAGGAGGACCAGGTCAAGGGCTCTGGTATAATTCCTTTGTGTACTCTTCCTTCCTCAAAGGCCCCAACGTGCAGAACGTGAATTGCGACCTCTCTGAAGGTCAAATGTGTTTATTAGAATTATCTTGAAGACGTTTCACTCTGTAAACATGATCCTTCAAAATAGGCCCTGCAATGAAGAATTGATGCTTTGTGCGCAGGAAGAACCTTGAGCTCCGCAAAACCAGGGTTTGCTCGCAAGGTTCCTTTTTGTTTGCCATTATAGCAAAACAGCATTTGCTATGTGTGCGTGCTGTTTAAAAAGATGTTTGTTTAATCTAGCCATTAAGGAGCCTCCAGGGCCCCAGCTTCTGCTCCACTGCTGCCGGGATGCTTGGTCAAGCCTTAAAAACTTTATAGGTTCTGGCACAGCCCTGGAACAGAAGCTTTGATGCCTGGGATTCCTGCCTGCGCAGAGCAAATATAATTTTTTATCAGTACAGTAAATGTTTGTCATTTAGAATGTCAATAGCTACCTTATAAAAGAAAGAAAGGAAAGGGGAAAGACTTTTACAGGCTATGGGCTTGGGAGGTTTGGATCACGAGGGGGCATTAGGTCACCCATTCAGATACAGTCTGATGTCACTCTGGCCTTCTAAGAGTTATGTGCAAACATGCCATACGTTGAAGAAAATTTATATGAAAATGATGTATCGTTGACTTCCGGTTTGCCGCGGTTTGCCTTCGGACGTGCACCTCTTGAGCTCTGAGGGACGCGTTCACCAGCTGGGGAAAGAAGGGGGCTGCAAGGCTTTGCGAACCCCCAAAAGGCGCTGGAGGGCATCTAGAACCTGAGAGATTGTCTGCGGTGCTGAGAGAGGACCTCAAACCAGCCTGTGAGGTGAGGAGAGGAGATCTTCGAGGAGCTAGATTTTCGGCAAGCCCCAGCAGGTGAGTTTTTTTTTTTAAAAAAAAAGATGTATTGTTGGTATTTAACATCTACAAAATTAGCAAAAATGTATAGAACGGCTTCAAATGTATTCTGGAAGTGTAAGGAGAAGGAAGGCACATTCTGTCACATGTGGTGGACGCGCAAAATAACAAAAGCATTCTGGGAAATGATGTATAATGAGTTGGAAAAAATGTTTAAAATGACGTTTGTGAAAAAATCAGAAGCTTTTTTAAAAAACTAGGAATTATAGATGCAGAAATACCAAAGGAGCAGTAAAGATTATTTATGTATGTGACGACAGCAGCGCGGGTGTTACTGGACCAGAGAGGGAAATGGCTGATGAAGATGATGGACTACGCCGAAATGGTGAAAATGACCGGGAAAACCAGAAACCAAGTAGATAGAAACTTGAATAAGGAATGGGGAAAAATTATAATTTCCCTAAGAGAACACTGTAAACAACTAAAAACTTTGACAGGATTATAGCAGCACTTGTAACGTATTTCTAAAAATTAAGGTAAAAAAGGGGTTTTAAGAAAAATTGAGAAATTATAGGATGTAGTAGAAAAAGATTGATAATGGAAATCGTGAAGGGGTGGAGGGAAGTCTAAGGATTCAGGGAATCCTATAGGTTTATGATTACAAATATTGTTTAACATCTGAAGGCAACCCTGTTTAGGGAAGTTTTTAATGTTTGATGTTTTATTGTGTTTTTAATATTATGTTGGGAGCTGCCCGGAGTGGCTGGGGAAACCCAGCCAGATGGGTGGGGTATAAATAAATTATTATTATTATTATTATTATTATTATTATTATTATTATTACAGTGCACACACACTCTTTGAATGGCAATGTCTATCAACTTTGTGGGGGCTCAACCCCTTCAAATATTTTATTGTGTGGGCCAAAGCCCCCACAGCCCCTAGGAGTTATGGGTTATGCACATATAGCAGTAGCCTGGTTGTTTTTGGATGCTGGTGGTAGAACACAGCTCTCTTCCTTTTCCTTCTGAAAGCTGACTAGCCCTTGCAATCCTAAGCATGTTTACCCAGAAGTAAGCTCCACTGAATTCACTGGGGTTTACTATCAGGTAAGTGGGGTCCAGTGAGAGCTGGACCATAAAGAAGGCTGATCGCCGAAGAATTGATGCTTTTCAATTATGGTGCTGGAGGAGACTCTTGAGAATCCCATGGACTGCAAGAAGATCAAACCTATCCATTCTGAAGGAAATCAGCCCTGAGTGCTCACTGGAAGGACAGATCCTGAAGCTGAGGCTCCAATACTTTGGCCACCTCATGAGAAGAGAAGACTCCCTGGAAAAGACCCTGATGTTGGGAAAGATGGAGGGCACAAGAAGAAGGGGATGACAGAGATGGTTGGACAGTGTTCTCAAAGCTACCAGCATGAGTTTGACCAAACTGTGGGAGGCATTGGAAGACAGGAGTGCCTGGCATGCTCTGGTCCATGGGGTCATGAAGAGTCGGACACGACTAAACCACTAAACAACAAGTGGGGTTAGGATTGCAGCCTTTGCCCTCAGGTGCCCACTCTTAAGTGGTTAATAGCTGGCAGAGTCACCCCTGAATCAGAATCAACATAGTAATTAAAATTTAAATCCTCATGTTATTTATTTAAGATTTCACGATATTTACTCATCTTCTTCAAATAAGGTAGAAGGGTGGGGGGGCTATATGTCAACAGGAAGGATTTATAGACTTTTGTCTATAAATGTCTTATGGTGGTTCTTGCTGGTTGAATTTTAACTTCAAAAGTGCAATTTGTCTTCCTGTTCAGCAGCTGAGGAGCACCGTGATCACTCCACCGCAATGAGATTGCTTTGGGTTCTTCTAGAGTATAGTCAACTGCAAGGTTTCACAGCACTTATCAAGTGTACTAATAAAGCTCTCAGTAGCAGTCATCGTATTAGTTTATTGAATTGCCTATATACATAAATGGCCCATCCCCTTTCCTCCCTAGCACTATATATCTTTCCCCATAACCCAGTATATAGTCATAGGACTTATAATACTAGGGAAATTCCAATATCCACCTTTTCATATACCGTGGTACCTCGGGTTACATATGCTTAAGGTTACAGACTCCGCTAACCCAGAAATAGTACCTCAAGTTAATAACTTTGCTTCAGGATGAGAACAGAAATTGTGCTCCGGCAGCAGCAGGAGGCCCCATTAGCTAAAGTGGTGCTTCAAGTTAAGAACAGTTTCAGGTTAAGAACGGACCTCCGGAACGAATTACTGTATTTTTCGCTCTATAAGACGCACCAGACCACAAGACGCACCTAGTTTTTGGAGGAGTAAAACAAGAAAAAGAATACTCTGAATCTCAGAAGCCAGAACAGCAAGAGGGATCGCTGCGCAGTGAAAGCAGCAATCCCTCTTGCTCTTCTGGCTTCTGTGATAGCTGCGCAGCCTGCATTCGCTCCATAAGATGCGCACACATTTCCCCTTACTTTTTAGGAGGGAAAAGGTGAGTCTTATAGAGCAAGAAATACGGTAAGTACTTAACCCGAGGTACCACTGCATATTTTTTCTTTAAGAAGACAGCTTCTTGTTTTCTCTTTCATTGTGTGTATGGTGACATAAATAGCTGTGAATGTTTGTGTGGGTGAAGGGTTGACCTACAACCCTTACAAATTCTCATCTCCAGACCGTACAAGTGTCCCTATTTTCCAGGGACAAGTCCCAGATCTGCAGAAGCCATCCTGGTTTCTGATTTGATCCCGGAATGTCCTGCTTTTCCACAGGACATCCCTTTTTTCATCAGAGAAATGTTGGAAGGTATGGAGTTATGCAAACCCCAAGCTATCTGAAGGCAGCCTTGTACAGAGAATTTTTAAATGTTTAATGTTTTGTTATGTTTTTATATGTGTTGGAAGCTGCCCAGAGTGTCTGGGGCAACCCAGTCAGATGGGCAGGGTATAATAATAATAATAATAATAATAATAATAATAATAATAATGGAATAAAAGGTAAAGGGACCCCTGACCATTAGGTCCAGTTGTGACCGACTCTGGGGTTGCAGTGCTCATCTCGCTTTATTGGCCAAGGGAGCCGGCGTACAGCTTCCGGGTCATGTGGCCAGCATGACTAAGCCGCTTCTGGCAAACCAGAGCAGCGTACGGAAATGTCGTTTACCTTCCCGCTGGAGTGGTACCTATTTATCTACTTGCACTTTGACATGCTTTCGAACTGCTAGGTTGGCAGGAGCAAGGACCGAGCAACAGGAGCTCACCCTGTCACGGGGTTTCGAACCGCCGACCTTCTGATTGGCAAGTCCTATGCTCTGTGGTTTAACCCACAGCACCACCCACGTCCCTATTATGGAATAGGATGTCCCTATTTTCACCAGATAAATGTTGGAGGGTGTGCATCCCTCTTAGCCTGTTAATTAAAGGCCTGACCCAGCCAAAGTTAAGCATTGTAGGCTACAATCCTATGTTCACTTAAAGGTAAAGATAAATGGACCCCTGACCACTAGGTCCAGTTGTGGCCGACTCTGGGGTTGCAGCGCTCATCTCGCTTTATTGGCCGAGGGAGCCACTGTAAAGCTTCAGGGTCATGTGGCCAGCATGACTAAGCCACTTCTGGCGAAGCAGAGCAGCGCACGGAAACGCCATTTACCTTCCCGCCATAGCGGTACCCATTTATCTACTTGCACTTTGACATGCTTTCGAACTGCTAGGTTGGCAGGAGTATGTTCACCTACCTGGGAGTCAACGCCATTGAGCTCAATGGGACTTACTTCTCAATAGACATCTGTAGGATTGTGATGGTAAAAAAATCCCATTCACTGTAGTGGAAGAATTAAGCATTTGCTTACATCCTTTCCCCTGGAATCAGAGAAACTTAAAAGTGTTTAACTTGATTGCATCCATGGGTTGTGGGTTGTTTTTTTAGCAGAATGACATGTGCATGATTTGCCTTTGATAAGAGAAGGCTAGGTCTTTTGGTTGCCAGAATTAGAAGCCTTTAATAATAGCAGAAGTCATGTGTCTCGCAAAGCCTTATGTGCTAATGGTGGAAACTGACATAAAATGTGGGATTTATAATGCTGAATTAGCCCTTTGAAACAGTCCTGTACCTTTCATAAAGAGTCCAAAGAGCAATTATTACGGGTGTTTGACTGGCACCGTAAAGTCGTTAGTTCAATCATCATTGACCAATTACTGCTTTTATTATATTTTCTTTTTCTTTTTATGATGAGAGAATGGCATTTTTCCCACAATCAGTCCTTGAGCACAAAGACAATAACAATTAAAAAGAAATATTTAAAATCCTAGTTTTATCTGCACAAAGGGATCTATCCATCACTATAAAGATCAGCTTTGCGTGCAGTTGCTTCTCCATAAAATATTCTCAAACTATCTACTTTTTTACACAAAGTTTTTTTTTTCCTTTTTGGATTGGGGGGACGGACGACTGGCATTATCTGGTTTTCTTTGTGTTTCTCAAGGGAAAGTAGCATTCTACTTAACGTGGTTAAAAATATTGCAGCTCCTGGTGGCTTCAAATCTGCAGAAATGCTGTGTTGTTTACAGAGATTTGTGCATGAGAAGGTTACATATGACACTAATTATGGTCCTGATAAGAATGGTTATGATGAACAGTGGGGACATATTTGGGTGCTGTTCACTATTAGCAGCCAAAAGAAATAGAAGCATGTCGAGAAACCAACGTTATACTACAATAGGAACAATGTATATCCTAATATATACATACGTACATGAGAGAGAGAGAGAGATATTAAGGAAGAGAGATGGACTTGTTAAAGCATTACTACTTAGTTATAACCCAATCATTCCTAAAGGCACGTGCAAATTGAAAGTAGACAGATTTTTGAGCATGTATCCTTAGCTAGATTGGGAACCTTTAGTGCAAATGAATTCCCCAACCTCATGTTTCCAAAAGAGAAATGGTGGGAATGGACCAGGAAGGCAGTTCAGAAGTTCAGAAGAACTACAGTGGTACCTCGAGTTAAGAACTTAATTAGTTCTGGAGGACCGTTCTTAACCTGAAACTGTTCTTAACCACTTTAGCTAATGGGGCCCCCGCCACACCGCCACGCCGCTGCTGTGCAATTTCTGTTCTCATCCTGAAGCAAAGTTCTTAACCCGAGGTACTATTTCTGGGTTAGCGGAGTCTGTAACCTGAAGCATATGTAACCTGAGGTACCACTGTATTTCTCTTTTCCTGAGCTGAAGGAACATCTTCCATTCTTTATCGATCACTGCAATAGCCTTTATCTTCTTCTCAGAAAGAGGAAGGAGAAGAGTTGTGTGGCTATTCCCTCCCCCCCCCACAGGTGGAATAAATGAAGACAACGGACACAGAGTTTTAGGTTAATGGGCGAAAATGGCCACAACTTTATTGATTACAGGAAAGAAGGGTATTGGCTTTAGGCATTGGCCCTAACCGACTATCCGGTCTGACCGGGAAGAGTTAAACACCTACAGGGGGAGCCACCCGAGATGCATATCCCTAGGCGCTCCCCGAGGGGTTACCGCTCGGGGGGGTGCTTTAGGCCCTAGCCTCCGTAGGTTTCGGATGAGGCGTCACCCCTCGGAGTCCTTTAACGAACTACCCTTCAAGCATTGGGGGAGGTGATAGCGTTCCTCCCCCCCAACCTCATCTGCATGACAATACCCGGCCAATGCCTACCGCCACCGAGCCGCAAGCAGGCTCGCCGCCAATACCCTCAGACCTGTAACCAATCCCTAACGCCTTGAAAAATATCTGCCAACCAAATATCATTGCCAGCATCAGATAGATGCACGCCATCCCAGCGATAAAGCATTTCCTTGTCAAACCGTATGCATGGGTGCTGAATGACCCGACCGCCCCATGCGGCCACCCTACGAGCCACCGTGCGCTCCACAATCCTCCTAGCTTTGTTCACAGCCACGGGTTTCTCTGCATCCCGCCAACATCGCCTTTCCAGCAAAGATGACCAAATAAAAACAGTGTGAGTGTTACCGTTGTGTGTAAGGTATTCTGTTGTATTTAACGTGGCAGTAGACTGGTGCAGGGTTAAACCTAGGATTTGCCAATCAGAAGGTCAGCGGTTCAAATCCCCGCGATGGGGTGAGCTCCTGTTGCTCAGTCCCTGCTCCTGTCAACCTAGCAGTTCGAAAGCATGTCAAAGTGCAAGTAGATAAATAGGTACCGCTCCAGCGGGAAGGTAAATGGGATTTCTTTGCACTGATCTGGTTCACCAGAAGCGGCTTAGTCATGCTGGCCACATGACCCGGAAGCTGCACGCCGGCTCCCTCGGCCAATAAAGCGAGATGAGCGCCGCAACCCCAGAGTTGGTCAAGACTGGACTTAATGGTCAGGGGTCCCTTTACCTTTAGACTGGTGCAACTTGAAGAGGCAGGTGTTAATTACCTTTGCATCAGTAAGGACATAGGGTAAAGCTCATAGGCTTAAGTAAGAAGAGAAGTATGGAAGTTCATGGAAAGAAAATTCTCCACCTTATCCCATTCTTAGAAGGCTCCCCTAGCTTTCTGGGGCTCAGTGGGGAGGAGGGCTTGGAGAACCTTCCTTCTGTCAACTTAATTAAGTGAATTTGGTAATCAGGTCATGGGGCTAAGGAATCTCATGGGTAGAAGGCCTGTTCAAAGACTTCCATTTGTGCAACGTGGCCCCCTCAAATTTGGTACTGGGGGCTCTGGGGAACCCCCAGATCAGCACTGAGGAGATTTCACCCCTCCCATATCCAAGAATCTGCTGATGTTCTCTGCTGATTCTCCAGAGAGGAGGGGGTGGTTTCTGCTCTCTACTTATTCCGCTCCAGCCTCACATCAAAGTGTCGGAGAGAGAGAGAGACTGAGTGTTAGAGAGAGATCGTGTGTATAGATAAGGTTGCTGCTAAGAACAGCTGCAGACACTCAGTGCAGTTCAGCTTTTCGTTTAGACCTCATTTAGCTCTGTATATAGTTGTGTATTATAGTTGTAGAATAAAGAAGATATTCTACAGAGCTGCTCTCCGAGTCATTTATACTCTGCTATACTCTGCTGTGCGACGACTGTGGAAGTGAATCCGGTGCTCACAACTCTAAGCTGCGCGTCCACAGCACTTTGACCTGTTGCTGTGCAGAAGGTGGTCTCTGGAAGTGCTACCCAGCTCGCCTAGCTCAGTCGGGGCTGAGTGGATGAGTCCAGTTTGTGCCACTGGCTCAAGGGCAATGCTGACAAGCACATGGGTGGAACAGAGGTGGCTATAGAGTGAAATTGACTTCCTCCCAATTCTTTTTAATCAGCATATCCAATATTCCCTCAGGACTTCAAGCTGGTTCTGAAAATTTTAAAGATTTTCATAGTATGGCGCTCACCATCAGACTGCACAATTTCTTCCTGTGATACTAGAGCTCACAGTCAGTTCATACTAGAAAGAAAGGAATCTCTCGATATTGGTCTCGGTTTCTAATTTTTCCAAACCTAAATTCACTTTGCCACATTTCCACATCATTTAGTGATTTTTATCATCATTATTTTTTAATAAAAAATATCCTCATGGAAATTGTGTTGGCATTTTAGTGCATTTCCCTCCTACTATATACATTGTCATGCAATTTTGACCATACACTGGTTTTTTGAAAATTATTTCCCCTGTTCCACTGCATTTTTCCACGTCACTTTTGTGAATATGCGTGCTTTTTACAGACACCCCCTCCCAAAGATCTACATTTTTGTAAATATTTTTGTTTGAAGAACTGCCTTGCAAAATTCAGAAAAGTGCAACTTTCTAAGGATAGCTGAATTATTTGTCTCGCATGTTGTTTTGAGAAGCGTGGATGAAGTTGGCCTTGCATTAAAATGGAAACTGAACTGAATCTCCCCCACCTCCCTCACCTGTGCAGGCTATGAAAATGGCTGCTACGAGCAAGCAGGCCTCTCTGGGTTGCTAGCTTCAGAATCGAATCCACCAAATGTTTGGCTCTGCACTTCCCTTTTCAGCAGCTGTTTGCATGTAATTTGCCTGCCACCGACATGACACTTGTAACATTTTAATAGCCCCAAGAATGCTAACTTGTATTGAAAACTGTTTGTGTCAAAGTCTCTTTGTATTGGTTCTGGACCCTCTGTGCAAGCTGGGGTCCTTGTCTTTCAAAGAATATAAAGGAAGGTCAAATCCTTGACACTGCTTGAACTGGTGTCATGTCTTAATTGATTTCAAATTCTGTACTGAACAAAAGAAAAATATTGAAGCTGACATTCTTTCTCTTAATGGTTTCAGGGGAAAACACAAATAAAAATTGCTTGTGGGTTCATTTTTCAATCGCATTTTGACTCCTCCCCTCCCTCAACCATGGAATCCAGGGACAAAGCAAATAGTACTTCAAAATGTGTGTGTCTTTGTGTGTGTTGATAGTCTCACTTGTTTATTATAAATTGACGACTGTTCGGTACATTCTTGAAAGTTCCCAGCAGGTACACATTGGAATTAAAATATAAATCCTCTACCCAGTTTGAGTTTGGCTTGACATCCTTCTATCTGATAAACACTTCACATTCTGTGTTGTAGGATGTGTTGGAAATAAATACGTAACCTCATTTTCTTCTATATATTTATATTTGTCATTTCTCATAAGCTTGAAAATCTCTCTGATTTCCAATGATTTATTCAGTAAGGCACCATTACTAAGCCTTCCTTGCCCATGTTGCATTTCCTTAAGTGACTGAATCAAAGATAATTTGAGTTCGTATTTCTGTATCAATGGAGGTATTTAAAGAGAGCTTATCTGATTTCCCCCACCAATTAAAGGCTTACATTACTTGTTTATATCCTTCTCCAATCTGACAAGGTCCTCATTTGATTCTGATAGGAACTTAGGCCTTTGTATAATAATGAGGGCATCTCTTGTTGCACATTTGTGAGGTAAAATTATATTTCAGGAGTTCCTTTCTCATCTGACAAATGGAGATTGATGGATAAAGGCAGCCCCTGCCACTTTGGTTAAAAAAATAAAGGGTGAAATCTGTATAGTAAATATTTATTTCAGGCAAAATGATGAGGGGAAGGCAATGTATGGTGAGAATGAGAAGGTGTGGGAATAATTTCAGTGTCCATAAAATATTGCTGTTAAGGAGCCCGTAAGTCAGAGGTTAATGTAACAAGAGTTAGTCTAGCCAGAAAGGTCAAGAAATTCTGACCTAGTACGTTCCAAGCTACCTGATGATTCTTAACAGTTCGTGGCAAGAAAAACCTTTTCTGTCCTGTCTTTTCGAAAGCGAAAGGACAAAGGTTGAGGCCAGTGAGGCGCTGACTTTGAAAAACAACAGAGTTCCTTAATGCTATAAAAAGTTGCCTGACAGAACAGAGGTCTACTGTATTGGGATGTTGACGCAGTAGTAGATAAATAAAATAAAAATCGAGGTAAATAAAAAACCAGGAAGACAGTAATATAAAAACAGATCATAGCAAATAATATTTAGAAATAAAAGGGTGAGGGAAAGCCAGGGCAAAAAGGTGTCTTTGCAAGACATCTAAAGTACTGGTGGGTCCCATAGGTTAGCTGAGGGGATGCAGGCCACTGCTCTTGGCCAATTATTATTATTATTATTATTATTATTATTATTATTATTATTATTATTATTATACTTTATATACCGCCCTACACCTGGAGGTCTCAATTCCCCACCACTGACACTGTCTTTCACTTCTGTGAGTACTAAAGCAATTTGCAACTGAAGCAACAACAATGTAACGATAAATAATAAAACATATACACAAAACATATACCATGGAAGTCGAATGGAATCCATTCTGGAAGTCCGTTTGACTTCCAGAACGTTTGGAAACCAAAGCGTGGCTCCTGCAGACAATCGGAAGCCACGTCGGACGTTCGGCTTCCAAAAAAGTTTGCAAACCGGAACAGTCACTTCCAGGTTTGTGGCGTTCGGGAGCCAAAACATCTGAGTACCAAGGCGTTCAGGATCCAAGGTTTGACTGTATATCAACAAAACATATCAGTAAACTGTTAGCATCAGTTACTATGATTGGGATGCAGAAACTAGCATTTGCAGGCTGGGAATGTGTGAGCAAATTGTGGTTGGTCACTAAAGTATATAGGATTAGCAGATTCCACAGTGCCAAAATGTTTTTATGACGGTCCATGGCACATATTGATATCTAGCTCTCTTTCCATGTAGCTGCCTAGCAGGAAGGTGCAATGTCACATCTGTTTCTGTATTGGGCTGCCAACCATCCCTTGTCCTAAGTCTGCTTGCAACATTATGGGTTAAGTATTTTACCAGAAGAGAAATCAACATCTTTTCTCACATAAACTATGTGAGTGTTAATATGTGACTGTTGCAATGCTATAGAAATTATTGAACATATTGGGCACGGTTCAGTGAGACAATGAAATATTGTTGATTTCAGTGGGAATTTTTTTTAAAAAAATAATTTTTATTAACTGGCCAATCACATCAAATTAAATCACATCGCATAAATTCCAAATTACAAAGCCAAATTTTTTAATTTTGTTGGGGGAACCCACACTTCAAGATCCAAAGGGGGATTCAGATCATCTTCTTATTACTGCGTTAATGTCCAAATCAGTCCAGACAAAGTTCATAATTCTATCCAGTCTTATCTTGTGTTTCCACATCATATTCAGTGGGAATTGTTGTTGTTGTTAATATTTATTAGCTGCTTTACTTGTGGAAATGACTCAAAGCAAACCTACAGACGCAATAGCTCCTGAAGTATGTGCCTTTGCCCATCAGTTTAAATGGACAGGTGTTTAGGGAAGCTTTTAATGTTTGATGTATTACAGTATTTTAATATTTTTTTGGAAGCTGCCCAGAGTGGCTGGGGAAGCCCAGCCAGATGGGCTGGGTATAAATAAATAAATTATTATTATTACTATTATTATTATTATTAACTGGATTGTGCCAAATCACTTTCCATTAGACTCACCCCCTGCCATTAGACTACTTCTTAATGTTATCCTCACTCTATCTTCAAATCCACAATTGTAGTCTTTGGTTATGTATCAGATCGCAGTGCAGTTATATTGAAATGTGAATTTGACACACAGGCCAAGGTAGAAAGAAATTGGTATTATAAAGTTTCTCTTCTTAAGGATGAATGATTTATAGAACAAATGCGGACAGAAACTAAACAATACTTTGATTCTAATACTGCAACAGCTTCCGCAAGAATATTAGAATGGGAAACATATAAAGCGTCAGCCCATGGCCGAATCACTGCATATTCATCTTATTTTTAAAAATTTAAGAATAAAAACTGGATTGTGCCAAATGTTGTTCCGTGTTGTTTTGCTATAAGTTTTTTTAAACAAACAAGCTAACATATATATATTTCAGCAGATGAATATTTGGGAAATGTAGACATAACTATTTATGAAATCAGACCTACTGCAATTAGGCTGATTAAGTTTTTCTTTTTGGCACCCCCATAAAGCAAACAATTGAGAGAAAGGGCCCCTATAGGAATAATAGATTTGGAAGCTTTGACATCCGCGCATTGTTGAGTAATTACATCAGTCTTCTTGGCTTAACGCAGATACGATTTTCAAGGCAAACATTAGAAAACAAACAAATTCTTTATGATCTGACATGAGATGATTTTGTTCGGGATAAAACCAGGACCAGCAAAATCCTAATGCTTGATTGCTCTTGGGATAATATTTCAAAATGTGAATGATTCCGTTTTAAGGCACCTCAAGTTTACAATGATAAATCTTTGTAGCACTAAAATCCTTCCTCAATCAACTCTGGTTCTTGAAATGGCATCTGCCTTTGAGCTATAAAAATAGCAGATGATTTATTTTTTTTGATAGCTTATCAGTTAACAGACTGCTTGGTTAGGATAGCACATTTTTATGCTAATCTTCTGGTTAGGAGGGGGAGAGATTTAAGCTGAAGTATTGTTGCATATACTTTAAGTTCAGTTCAGATATGTATATGTGCCCTTTTTCTAGAGAGTGCCAGGCATGCAGACCATTTACAGTGGCAGGAACAGCATCAGTACTGAATGGTTTATTGAATAACTCCTTCAGCTGATGCTTATCCCATTAATGTAATGTGTATAGTAATAGGTAAGTAGAGTAATATGTTTAACATATAGTAATATTAACTTGTACAATGAATTACAGCCACCAGGGCTTCTTTCCAAGGTCTCTATCATAATGTCAGCATTGCAGTTGGCAGACTAGGGTGACTGCAGCAAAGACTTAATTTGTCCAGGCACTTAAGGGCAGGCTACATGTTACACAGCAGCCATGGGTGACTGATGAGACCTTGATGTGTCCTTCAGTGTTCTCTGCAGCTGCAGCATAACACAATTTCTTCTTTGAAGAGAAGCAAGCAAATCACACACACGCACGTCCCTTGTGTGTGTGCATGTGTGGCAGCGAGGCAATTTTCAAAAAGTTTGTCCTCCAAAGGTATGTTTCAGGCACATTTTTTCTCTCTGTTATAACTCGCAGCGCAATAGATTTATTTACACTTTTTTTAAGGTCACTTTTCAATACCTAGATCCTTTCAAGGTGACTCACAATCAAAGCCACCATGAAACGATGTTAACAATACAAAGATTCTATTGTCAGGTTTGAAACAGAACAAAATACCACCAAAGCATAAGAAGGAAAATCACAGGATGCCAGCTAGCTTCCATGAAATGGTTTCAGAGATATAGTTGCTTCTGAGGAATAACTCCAAATCTTCTGAAAAATGAAGGGGCACAAAATCCTCTGCTGTGCTCCCATTATCAGCGCAGGTGGCATAGCTCATAGGTAGCCTTGAAACTATTTCTTTCTTTGAATAGTACTTGTCCCTAAGAATAGTGAGTTAATATGTTAAAATGGTCCATAGAAAAATAAATTTAGATGAGAGTCATTGGGTTGCATCCAGCAAAGTCATCTGTGGAGCGGACCTGTTCAAATAATAGACTAAAGCGAGTCATGTTTATTGAGTTCAATGAGTTTACTCTGAGTATGGCAGCTCACTGCTCAGATTTTAGGTTAGGTGATGTGTTTCATTGCTCTCTGGAGAAAAAAACAAGTAGTAGTAACAGCAACAGCAGCAACAACAATGAAAGCAACAACATGCCCACTATTTGGGAAAAGTAAGCATGTGATTATTTCTGCAAGCACAGAGCTCTCATGTGTACAAATGATGGCTGTGATTCTGGTGTACCAGATGCACTAGATAGAGTGTGCTTTGACCATTGCTGGTAGTGGGAAAACCCTCATATTCTTTCAGTTGCCCCCATCCCCATCGTTCAGCCTAGACACTGAGGTCCAGCTACAAGGGCCTTCTGGTGATTCCCTCCCTGCGAGAAGTGAAGCTACAGGAAACCAGGCAGAGGGCCTTCTTGGTAGTGGCACCCGCACGGTGGAACGCCCTCCCATCAGATATCAAGGAAATAAACAGCTCCCTGACTTTTAGAAGACATCTGAAGGCAGCCCTGTTTAAGGAAGTTTTTAATGTTATCTAATGTTTAATGTTATCGAGTTTTTAATAATCCATTATTTTTATTATTATTACTATTAAGAAGGCCTGTGAGCATTCCCCATCTCTGATGCAGAGCTGAAAATAGCTGGGTTCCAAGGAAGGCTAATGCCTGTAGCCTGTAGCAAGTTAATTAGTTCATTAAGTAATAAGGGAAAGAGTCCCAACATACTGACAAGGTTTTGATGGCCATTGCAAGGACCAGAGAATAGGTGAGACGCTGTCGGAATTTCTACTATGGTTGTAGAAACCAAATAGTCATCATAGATTGGTTCACATTTTTTGCACTTTGACATGACCTCTGCTTTAGATAAGGTTGAACAAATTTGTCCATTTCAGTTTCTTTCCATCTCTCATATCCCCCCCCCACCCAGTATTAAGTTCAGTTCGCCATATTGCTGCATCAGTTTGCAATTAAAAAAACAAAACCATCACAAAATTCGCCAGCGTGTTAGCACGCAGTTGTCCAAATGTACATATTTGCCTAATATACACCGGATAAAATGCATGTTATCTTATTTTCACTCATATAAGCATTGTTACACACGCTTTCCTTTAATGTGTGTCTGTTTCTGTACACATATGTTTTGGCTGGTGAAATGTATTGCAAAATTCATTTTTGAATTTTGAATTTCATTTTGAAGGATAGCTGTGTTAAAATTCAAGTAGACGTTCAGGAAGCAAGAAATAGGCATTAAAATGTGAGATGAAGTACGGTAAATTTCTCCATACTTTGGATGATACAGTATTTTACCACAGAGAGTAAAGCAGGAGTTTGGTTCCTTGAGGTGTGATCAATTCTGCCAAAAGTTATTATCTTTGTAGGATAAATTGGGGGAGAAGGCTGAGTTAAATTGGGACTTAAGTTTTATCACCCCATTTCTTATTTTTGTTTTGATATTAACAGTAATACAGTTATTTCGGTTTAGACTCTAGACTTCCTGAACTTCCAGGGGCCCTTGATAGATTGCAATGTCTATTTCTTCTCTTCCTTTATGTTGGAAGCTGCCCAGAGTAGCTGGGGCAACTCAGTCAGATGGGCAGGCTACAAATAAAATAAAATAAAATAAAATATTTTTTCTTTCAAAATCTGGTAAACTCTCTGTGTGTGTTTGGAAGCCCCGCTAGTCAATCTGCTTAGATTCTGAACTTGTCCCCCAAATTCATGCCCTGAGTACATCACTATGGATGTTAGGCAGGCAAAAAGCTATAATTGTTCCACAATGAACAAAAATCTGTTCCAAAAGATTGGAAATGTTGTAAACTTCTTTATTTCAAAGCAAGCCTGCCACTCGCTTTGTCAATAATGTATTTGCTAGCTACACTGCTGAGAAGGGTCAGGGATGCATGGACAGTAAATGTTTTTAATTGTTTTCGGAGGAGCAGTAAGTTATAAAGCAAACAAGAAACTGCTTTTAAAAACCTTTGTTGAATTAAAATGAATAGCTGGCAATCAGACTTGTTGTTCTTCCAAATGCACTTGATGCAGTGATGTTTCCATTCTTTTTTTCCTTATCTGAATTTCTCCCTGGACTTGGGAGTTTCAAATAACCTCTATGTCACTCAGGTGACATAGCAGGAATCCTGCGTCATTCAGTTGTTTAATTTATTTCAAGATTCCATTTTTCTTTTTGCTATGGCGCTCTACCATAAGTAAAAAAAACAAACAAAAAAAAAAAAACAACCACAGCCATATCTGTATCTATCTATCAACCAGTCTATGAAGTAATACTTAAAATCACATCAAGATTGCTTAATCGCAGGGTTTTATCAACAATGTGTCTGTGGTAGGATTGGGGGAGATGCAAATGACCTGAAGGAGCTGAGAACTGTGGGAAACTGTGCATGTTACAAATCCAGAAGTAATTTTGGAAATTAATTAATGAATTAATCCATTTCTAGTTAATCTGGAATGAAGAAGGGTAAAACGTAATAAGGTTGGGCTGAAATTCCATTCATCCAGTTCCCCACAGATATTTCCCCTCAGCCAAGAAAAAAAAGGGGGGAGGGAGGGAGGGCAAATTTCCTATTGCTTTTTGTGGAGAATGACATTTCTCTGACATTTTGGGGAGGGAGAGACTGGCCAGAAGCTGTGGAGATAGGCTGCTTCATACCGGCCACACTTCCCAGAATGCCTTGGGAGGTGTTATGTATTGAGTTGAATAGGATCCAAAAATGCAGCAGTCTGATTGGTCCTAGAACAATAGGATTCAGAATGCAGCAGTCTGATTGGTCCTAGAACAATGCAGCAGTATGATTGGTCCGCCCAATCCAGCTCCATATGGAAGTGAATCCACAACCTGATTGGCCTACAGGAGAATTCTGGAATTAGCCAATCATGTGCAGCCCATTGTGTAAATAATGTATATAAAGCAGATACTTTGAGGGGACTTTCATTCCTCCTCACCACTATGAGCTGAATAAAGAGCATGAAATCCACTCTCGACTCTGAGTATATTTCAGGAGCAATGCGAAGTGACACAGCATTTCTCTCAAGGTATTCCCCCTCTGGCAAGTGGTACAATTTTGTTTGTTTTTCTAAGGAAACGTAATAATAAAAAAGCACCCCATAAAATGGGGCTGGTGGCTGTGGACTCCCCTCCTGTCCCCCCTCCTCTGGGGGACCCTGCTGAAGGGGGTCAGCCATAGCATGGGAAGAAGACCTCAGTGTCCGGGATGGACGATGGGGGTGGAGACGCTCCTTCAGGTATACTGGGCTGAGGCCGTTTAGGGCTTTAAAGGTCAGCACCAACACTTTGAATTGTGCTCGGAAACGTACTGGGAGCCAATGTAGGTCTTTCAGGACCTGTGTTATATGGTCTTGGCGGCCACACCCAGTCACCAGTCTAGCTGGTCACTCTCTCTCTCTCCCCGTCCTGGTTGTCCAGAGGCCATTTGTACTTGGCAGGGGCAGCAAATGAATAGCCATTTGCATGTTTTCTTAAAACACAATGATGATTTTTTTACCTGAATGCCTTTTTAATGCATGATAATTAGAATAATGAATTCATAATGCACATCCAACGGGAAAAGAAATATTGGGCTCTCATATAAACATTGCTGTGACCTCTCCACTCCGCAGACCCGTCTATTTTTCTATTAATACAATTTTAGAGAAGCTTTTTCTAGCTGAGGAGACTCTTAACGTCCCTACTTAATGTTCTGATTAATGAGCGTAAACAAAGCTTTTAAGATACCTTTTACCTGTGTATAATCAAGCTGCCAGGAACTGCAAATGTCACAGATTTCAATGGTCTCTTTGGGACTTTTAATCTGTTTGCTTTATATAAAGGAGGTGATTTTATTTTTACATTAAGGAAGCATTAGCCTCATTAAATGGGCTCCCACTTTATGATAACTGCAAATGTCACATTGATCCAGAAAGATAAGAAAATGTGCTCATCTTTGGAACAATATCCAAGGCAAGAGCAAGCAACCCACACTATTTGCATTAAAAAAACACACAAATCGTATAAATGAAGAAGATTGATGTGCCATCTGTTCATGTCCTTCACTTTTCTGGCTCTTCTGTGTTGAGATATTTTTATGGAACAGTTATGCTTATTATTTTTGAAAGTGAGGCACAGGTTAAAAAAGTTTACAGTGTGTAATATGAGTCAAAGATATGGGTTTACTGTATCTCAAGCTTTAAAAAATAGAACGCCTGGCGTTGAAGCTGAGTTCTGAGCTTGTCAGATGAATGGTATTTTTTTTTTTTTTTGCAGCATATGTGACTCAAATCTCCAGGGTCCTGGCAATGCGATTGCCCCCAGTGTTAAAGGCTGAAAGAAGAGGGCTTTCCTAAAGGATGTTATTGCATGGACAGGCGGAGTCCCCCAAACCCAGGGCACCCCCCATGTGGAATAATGACTCAAGACAACATGCTATGGGATTAAATTGGCCACATCTTAATTATATTTCAGATGTGGGTAGACCTTGGCTCAGGCATTGGGCGTTATCCCTCCCCAGTCCCCAGCCGGGGATCTAGGGAACATCAGGGTTATCTAGTGTGGGGGGCGGGGATGGGCCGGCTCTGGAGAACATATGTTCAAGCAGAGATAGCCGCCCCCGTTACGCCGTTGTAGCAGGGGAGAGCAATGACGACCTCTCGTTGTACGGTCAAAGCCTCCCCTCAGAAACCCCTTTAATGGGGAACCCTGGTATCGTCGCTGCAAAGAGGAAGGGGGCGTGGGTCACCTCCCATTCAGGAAGATAGACTAAAGGATTCCACCCAAGGCCTGATACTGCCAAAGTTGTGACGTTTTGCTACAGGAAAGGCAAAACCTGCCAATGCAGGTAAATTCCTTTCCGGCCCTTCAACAGCGACCCTGACATAGCAGTGTCCGGAAACCTGTGAAGAAAAGGTTAACCTGCAAAAGAAGACTTAACTGAGGGTGGGTAGGGTGGGAGAAGCTCCGGAGCCAACTGAGGATTCCCAGGTAAGATCCTCCCTCTATTCTGTGGGCAGGTAGTCCCTCCCCTACCTGGCCTGATCTCCTTGGCAACGCTTCCCCCAGGTGGGATCGGACAACTGACTGAGGTAGGCGGAGACCTCCAGGTATCCCACCTGAGGGAAGGCAAAGCCAAGCCTATGCTGAATGGAGCCGCACTGGGTCCAGGGGCTGCGCACATCCACGCAAAGGGCGCCCCCCTTTTAATGCGGGGAGCGGTCATTGTGGACACAGAAAGCTGCCTTACCATTGGTCCACCCAATTCAAGTTCTGTCTACACTGACTAGCAACAGCTCTCCAAGCTTTCAGACCAGAAGCCTTTTCCCAGTCCTATTTAAGGAGTTGAGGGGTGGAAGCTAGGACCTGCGACATACAAGGAAAATGCTCTCCCTCTGAGCCATAGTTGAGCAGGAAGAGAGGGCAGGTTGTGCTGAGGTGGCTATTCCAAGATTTCTGGAAATACCCAACACCAGTGGGCAAAGAAAGGCTGGAAAGAGCTCAAGAAATCCATTTTTTTGTAACGTCCCACACACTTGTATTATCTTCGAGGGTATGAATGAAGGCCAGCCCTACCATTAGTGAGGCAGCCATCATAGGCATCAGAGTCTGGGAGGTGGGTGAGGCAGAATGTTGCTGGAGGACAGCGCAGGGTGTGCCGTGCCATGCTGCCCACACCCTCTAAGCCAGTCCTTGAGCATGTCTCGTTGCCAGTGTTGAAATAAGATTCAGCCACTAAGTCAGCCAGCTTCTGCCCATGGATGAGAGGACATGACATGTAGCTGTTCACCTCTGACAGCAAAATTGTAGAATTGTAGAGTCATACAGCTGGACAGCATCTTAAAAAGCAGAGACATCACCTTGCCAACAAAGGTCCGTATAGTTAAAGCTATGGTTTTCCCAGTAGTGATGTATGGAAGTGAGAGCTGGACCATAAAGAAGGCTGATCGCTGAAGAATTGATGCTTTTGAATTATGGTGCTGGAGGAGACTCTTGAGAGTCCCATTGACTGCAAGAAGATCAAACCTATCCATTCTGAAGGAAATCAGCCCTGAGTGCTCACTGGAAGGACAGATCCTGAAGCTGAGGCTGCAATACTTTGGCCACCTCATGAGAAGAGAAGACGCCCTGGAAAAGACCCTGATGTTGGGAAAGATGGAGGGCACAAGGAGAAGGGGACGACAGAGGATGAGATGGTTGGGCAGTGTTCTCGAAGATACCAGCATGAGTTTGACCAAACTGCGGGAGGCAGTGGAAGACCGGAGTGCCTGGCGTGCTCTGGTCCAGGGGGTCACGAAGAGTCGGACACGACTAAATGACTAAACAACAACAGCAGTTGGAAGGGACCACTAGGATCATCTGGTCTAGCCCCCTGCAATGAAGGAATCTTTTGCCCCACATGGGGCTTGAGCTCACACCCTGAGATTAGGAGTCTCAGCTGTCTGCCAACTGAGCTATAACATCTTGGGCTGATGCTGGTATGAATTATCATGAGATGTGGAATGTTGGTGCTTGGTTTGATATCAAAGCTAAGTGTGTGTGTGTGTGTGTGTGTGTGTGTGTGTGTGTGTGTGGTTTTTAAACTGTCCTGGGTGCTACAATGAATTTGGACAAGGGGCACCCAGATTCAAATTCTCCACTCAACTGTGAAATTCACAAGGCAGTTTTAGGCTACAAAAATGGGATGCTATCCTATGTGGAGAAAAGGTAGGATTTTTTAAAAGCCCACTATGCATAAAACAAGAGCTGACATAAGACAAGCCATCTAGTCCACCACCCTTTTCTAACAGTGGCCAACCAGAGGCCCACTGTGAGCCTAAAAGCAGATATGGAGTACAGATTCCCAGCAACTAGTGTTCAGGAACATAATGTGTCTGGCAGAGGAAGTGTGGAGAAAGGCAATCCATTTGAAAATAAAGGTAGACTAAATGGCAGCCAGTGGACTCCCACTTCCACAAAGATGAGAGAATGAAGCTATGGGGAAAATGTCTAATTTTTGGTTGAAGAGACAAAAAGACACTCAATGACAGGCCCCTTTCCAGCCTGAGGAATCTGAAAGTAGTCTCTCAGAGTGCATGTTATGATACTCAAGAAGTAGATTTGATCCATTGAAATCGGAATAGGTAATAATGCATATTATGGGTATACAGTCGTACCTTGGAAGTCGAATGGAATCCATTGCAAAAGTCCGTTTGACTTCCAAAACATTCAGAAACCAAGGTGAGGCTTCTGATTGTCAGCAGGAAGCAGGTTGTCTCAAGGTATGGCAAAGAGAAATTTCCAAATTTTTGTGGGAAGGGAAGAAACCTAGGATTAAACACCTGATCTTAATAGACATAAAAGAGAGAGGAGGTTTTTCCCTACCCGATCTAAAACTTTACTACGAGGCAGCCTGTTTCACCTGGCTAAAAGATTGGTGCACGTTGCAGGATCCGGATCTCCTGGACCTGGAAGGTTTTGACAACCGTTGGGGATGGCACGCCTACCTAATATATGGAAAAGCAAAAATTCATAAAAATTTTACCAACCATATAATAAGAAAGTCACTCTTTGCTGTATGGGAAAAATATAAAGACCTGATGGAGCCTAAAGTCCCGTGGTGGACTTCTCCAGTAGAAGCCATAGCAGTAAAACAGAAAAATACTCAGGAAAGCTGGCCAACATATAAAATACTTCTAAAAAATGAAGATAACCAAATAAAATTAAAAAAAATTGAGGAAATAAGAGAACACATTTCAGACTGGTTCCAATACCATCAGTTATTCGAAAAATTTAAATCTGACAAACAAAAGGGGTTCTCAGTAGATATTTCCCGATTCGAATCGGATCTTGTAAATTCTAAAAGAAAAACTCTTTCCAAAACTTACCGACTCCTCCTTGACTGGACAGTCAAGGAGGAGGAGGTAACAGTGGCAATGGTGAGGTGGTCCCAGGATTTTGGCCATTCAATAACCATGGCCCAATGGGAAAATTTATGGAAGATCAATTGGAAATTCACAAACTGTTACACGATTAGAGAGAACTTTCAAAAAATGCAACATCGATGGTATCTAACACCATGGAAACTTTCGAAAATGTATAAAAATGTGTCAAGTAATTGTTGGAGATGCGGAGACTCAGGAACATTCTATCATATGTGGTGGACATGTAGGAAAATACAGGTATTCTGGGAGAGTATACATGCCGAACTGCAAAAAATGCTAAAGATCTCTTTCAATAAAAAACCAGAGGCCTACCTCCTGGGAATAACAGATTTGGATATTCCACAAAAGAGGAAGGGTATCTTTTTATATGCGACGGTGGCAGCAAGAGTTTTGATCGCAGCAAAATGGAAGAGTAATGAAATCCCCTCTATACAAGATTGGATCCAAAAGCTGACAGAATATGCCGAATTAGATGGTTTATCAGAAAAAATAAAGAATAAATCAAAACAGGAATTTGTTTCTAAATGGGAGGTTTTCAAAGAATATCTGAAAAATAAATATAGTAGTTTAAATTCTGTTGCAGCATTCGAGGAACTTCAGTAAAAGTTGCTAGGTAGATAGAAGAAATTAGATTTATTGAAAATAAGTTTAATTATGAAAAAAACGTGTATTGGCAATAAGTAATATGAATTTGAAATATGGAACAGACGGGAAGTTGGGTCTTTGGTGTTGAGGCCAATGGATGTTTTGTTGTTTGCTGAGAGAGTTATGTGTCTATGGTTATTTTTGTAATTTGTGTGTAATTTGGTATTTGTGTTTTTTGTGTGTTTTTTTCCTTGTTGTATTAATAAATAAATTTTTAAATGAAAAAAAAAACAGCAGGAAGCTCCTGTGGCCAATCAGAAGGCGTGGAACCCACATCGGACATTCGGGTTTCAAAGAACGTTCGCAAACCGGAACACTCACTTCCGGGTTTGCGGAGTTTGGAAGCCAAAATGTTCAACTCACAAGGCGTTTGACTTTCGAGGTACAATTCTCTCTCTCTCTTTCTCTCTCTTTCTCTCTCTCTCTCTCTCTCTCTCTCTCTTTCTCTCTCTCTCTCTCTCTCCTCTACTACCATACTCTAAAAGGTTATAACAGGGAACACCATTTTTTGCTAGAAAAGATAATAAAAAAAAATCAGATGTACAGATAATTGAATCAAATGCCTTTCAGGGGCATTTTACATTGCAATTCTGCACAGGTCTACTCAAACGTAAGTTCCTCTGAATTCAGTGGGGCTTATGCCCAACTACAGTGGTACCTCAGGTTACATACGCTTCAGGTTACAGACTCCGCTAACCCAGAAATAGTGCTTCAGGTTAAGAACTTTGCTTCAGGATGGGAACAGAAATCGAGCTCCGGCGGCGTGGCAGCAGCTGGAGGCCCCATTAGTTAAAGTGGTGTTTCAGGTTAAGAACAGTTTCAGGTTAAGAATGGGCCTCCGGAACGAATTAAGTACTTAACCTGAGGTACCACTGTAAATGTGTGTGGGATTTCAGTCTGAATCCATTTTGAAGTTCACTGACTTTTTCAGTCAAGCTGTTCCTTGTACCTTTTCTCTACCATGGGAAGAAAACGAAAGCAACTTGGGGGGGCGTGATTTCTGATTTCTGAAAGCAACTTGGGGGGGGGGGCGTGATTTCTGATAGAAAAACGGCCAGCTGGGAAATGATTAAACACTGCCTCCCTGCTCATCATTGTAGCCTCGGTTGCTTTCAAGAAATGAGCAAGCGCATCAGAGTTACAGAGAATTCTGCATAGTATGTAGTTTGGCACACATAGCAGTGCCCACGTCTATAAGCTCTGCGCTGTGACTGCTTAGGCAAGTGGTTGTGTGGCAAAGATAGCATTTTATTCTGTTTGTTTAGCATCTTCATTTTGAGGGTATCCTAAATTGCTTTATTTTAAAATCAGCTTAGATTCTGTTCAAATGGCCGTGGGATTTTAGATTGCTTTACTGTATCTAGTGAAAATGAAATTGGAAAAATCTACAGAGTAGGACCATAAAGAAGGCTGATCGCCAAAGAATTGATGCTTTTGAATTATGGTGCTGGAGGAGACTCTTGAGAGTCCAATGGACTGCAAGAAGATCAAACCTCTCCATTCTTAAGGAAATCAGCCCTGAGTGCTCACTGGAAGGACAGAGCTTGAAGCTGAGGCTCCAATACTTTGGCCACCTCATGAGAAGAGAAGACTCCCTGGAAAAGACCCTGATGTTGGGAAAGATGGAGGGCACAAGGAGAAGGGGACGACAGAGGACGAGATGGTTGGACAGTGTTCTCGAAGCTACCAGCATGAGTCTGACCAAACTGCGGGAGGCAGTGGAAGACAGGAGTGCCTGGCGTGCTCTGGTCCAGGGGGTCACAAAGAGTCGAACACGACTAAACGACTAAACAACAACAACAGAGTAGGGGTTTTACAAGAATCTCGAGTCATTACTACCTCACTCACCTACAGAGATGCTACACGTTTACTAATGTCACAGAATGTGACAAGGACAATGCAGGCAGCAAAGAGTGTGCTTCAATGGTTTGCAAACACATTTCAGCAGCTAAGATTATCACTTTATGTGCCTGGAAGTTAGCAGAAATCATCTCAGCCCTTGATGTTTCCCTTCTGACTCTGCTCTGGTTTTATTGGCTTATACAATACATTTTTCCCATGCTGCCTTTGAAAAGAAAAAAACCTCTACAGAATTTGTTTGGTCCTAGGGACTTGCACGGATTGCAATATTTTAAAGATAAACACACAAACCTGGTCTCTAAATGGTTTTAATATCTCCAGTTGACATAATGTCTAATGGCCTGCTGTCAAGCGTTTACTACATTCTGAATGCGGGGAAATGTAACAAGAAATTAGTTTACACATATAATTTAAGGCTGCCCCTCTAAGCTCACGTCTCTTCCCCCAGTTTCATGGCCCAAGTCACATGGCATAGAAGAGAGATTTGGAAGGATTTTCAGATTCAGGGGCAAAATTCAAAGAACAGTAGGTCAAAGCTCAATGTCCTGGCATGGTGCTGGAGCAGCTTTCCTTAAAAAGCCAAGACAATGGCGCTATGTGATGTTATAGCATGGGTGTGGTGGGGACTTCTTTTTTAAAAAATATATTTTTTATTCTTTTTCCATAACAAATTATACATCCAAAACATCTTTCTTACATCCAAATTCCTCCTTATTGTCTTCCCTCCTCCCGCCTGAAAAACCTTCCTAGTACTTACTTTCTCCACATTTCTTAAATTTAAATTACACCACCATATTATTAATTAATTTTTTTACAATCTAACAATATTCCTACCTTTTCTCTTCACAGAGCTTCCTTAAAACTTACAAACGTTATCTGATTATCACTTAATTTTTGGGTGTGGTGGGGACTTCTGGGTAAAAAAAGAATGGCAACCAGAGAGCACTGTAGAGCAGTGATCTGTCGCCAATGGTAAATTGCATCGAGAGCTATATTTTTATAGCATTTTACATATCAGTGTAGATCCAGCCCAAGTTCTCAGTTGAGAGTATTTGTTTCCTCCTTTGGCAGACAGATCTACCAATGGAATTTTAGAAGATGTCTGTTTGTGTCTATATGTTTCTCTCTGTGTTTGTTATGTATACAGTGGTACCTCGGGTTAAGTACTTAATTCGTTCTGGAGGTCCGTTCTTAACCTGAAACTGTTCTTAACCTGAAGCACCACTTTAGCTAATGGGGCCTCCTGCTGCCGCCCTGCTGCCGGAGCACGATTTCTGTTCTCATCCTGAAGCAAAGTTCTTAACCTGAAGCACTATTTCTGGGTTAGCAGAGTCTGTAACCTGAAGCGTATGTAACCTGAAGCGTATGTAACCCGAGGTACCACTGCACAAGAATTGTCTTATAAGATCCTGTGCTGAAATGAAATCAATGGGTAAATACCCAAGTCACAAGCCAGTCTTGCATCTCATTTCTTGATGGCGGCAACGCTAGATTGCCCTTACTTTCCACCTGCCATTCAGTGGTTGGTGGGCTTTTAGCGCTGCTGACTGAGTAAATCCCACATGCTAAATCTAAGTTGGAGATATAAACCACACAATTTGTCTTCACCTGAAGCACATTTGCGGCAAACGCCAAAGATCGTGAGATGTCAGGGAAATGCAAGTAAACCTATGATTACTTTTAGTACCTTCCTTCTGATAACAACCATTTGATTTTAGTGGGTGCAGATGGAAAAACAAGAGGTGCTGCCAGTTCATGTAGACAATAGTTGTCAGATGCTGTTGTGGTTGCTCGAGAGTAACCAGGCAGGACTCTGACCTATTTTTTACAGGCTTTATTTTGGTGCAAACTATTTACAGTAAAGGGATGGGTGGCGCTGTGGGTTAAACCACAGAGCCTAGGACTTGCCGATCAGTAGGTCGGTGGTTCGAATCCCCGTGACGGGGTGAGTTCCCGTTGCTCGGTCTCTGCTCCTGTCAACCTAGCAGTTCGAAAGCACATCAAAGTGCAAGTAGATAAATAGGTACCGCTCTGGCAGGAAGGTAAACGGCGTTTCCGTGTGCTGCTCTGGTTCGCCAGAAGCGGTTTAGTCATGCCGGCCACATGACCTGGAAGCTGTACGCCGGCTCCCTCGGCCAATAAAGCGAGATGAGCGCCACAACCTCAGAGTCGGTCACGACTGGACCTAATGGTCAGGGGTCCCTTTACTTTACTATTTACAGTCAAGAGCATCATAGGTTCATGTCTGGTTCAATCGCTAGCAGAATCCGGGAGTGGTCTGTTCTTGTACCTCCCGCAACATAAAAGTTTCATCACCCCCCGCCTTTTCCGCCCCTCCCTGCACCTCAAGCTACTGTGCATGATGGGCGAAGGCAGGGGTGTGTTTCCCTCCTCTTTGGCTTCCTCAGGCGCGGTGTTAAGGCTCTTTATAGAATCCTCCGGTCCTTGAGAGCCAGTGTGGTGTAGTGGTTAAGAGCGGTAGATTAGTAATCTGGTGAACCGGGTTCAATTCCCCATTCCTCCACATGTAGCTGCTGGGTGACCTTGGGTGAGTCACACTTCTTTGAAGTCTCTCAGCCCCACTCACCTCACAGAGTGTTTGTTGTGGGGGAGGAGGGGAAAGGAGAATGTTAGCCAATTTGAGACTCATTACGGTAGTGATAAAGCAGGCTATCAAATCCAAGCTCTTCTTCTTCTTGCACCTCTTTTCCACTGGAGGTGGGGCTTTCCTCCTCGCCAGAAGAGGAACTGCTTTGCAAGATTTTCGGAGGCTCCCTGTAACACAATTCCCCCTCTATCTCTCGCCTCTGCGTAGTTCCCTGACAAAGTGGGTTAGACATTCAAAAGGCCTGACTCAGCAGGAGGTAGTTTACCATGGAAGATGGAGCAGTTTCCTCCTGGTGTCCCCTAAATGCCCCCGGTGCATGTGTCAGCGCCTACCTCAAGGTGACCACACATGCAGTTCAATATCTGTCTTCAAGGTGGCTTAAGGATCCCAGAGCACATGATAGGCCCCAAGAGCCTCGCAGTCTCATGTAATGTTTGGTTATGAGCATCCTTAATGACAGTTCTGGTTGACCAATGGAAGACTATTGTACACAGACGATGCATTTTCTCTTCTAGTCCTCAAACCGCACAAGGACTGAGCTGGACTTTGCCACAGTAAATAGCGGGGGGGGGGGGGACAAACTGCCTGTCTCCCAGAGGGTTAGAGCGTGGCAGCAACTGTGTCACTAGCTTATATATTTGTTTGTGGGAAGCCTCTTAAGTGTTGCTTTTAGAAAACGCCAGGGCGTGGTTGCATGGTGCTTTCGCTTTTTTGGGTTGGTAAGGGGAACCAATATTTATATGACACCAAGACCGCAGCATTCACTTCTCTCATTAACTCAACAAGATTAAGGCCGCGCCCTAGATGATGATGGCAGTCAGAAATATCTGGTGCATTGTTATGCAACCCGTGGCTATGTCCATTGTTTATGTAATCGAAGAGTTTTCCACAATGCTGTTGTCAGAGAAAAGGAGGAGGTTTAGGATGCCTTGGAATGAGAACTAAACATGCCCAGCACCAGAATTCTTTCCTCAAATTAACATGTCCAAACTTTATATAAATGTGGTGGCGAATCATGGGAAAAGGCAGAGCTCAAAGAAAGCTGGTGAAGCAGGCTAGAAACTAGAAGCCAGAAATTTAAATGCATCTTGGCAGAGGGTTGTCTACCCAGTTTCTAACTCGTCCCCATGCTGCTTCTGTAATCTCCCCCCACACCACCCTCCTCTCCCCAGTTTCCTCCTCCTGCAACAACTCATTGTTTTCCTTCCCTAGCTAGGGAAAACAAGCAATGAGCTTGGGTGTCTGGAGCTATATCTCAGTTTCTGATACGTTCAGAGAGGGGGGAGGGGGAGAGGCACACAGACAGAGACAGAGAGAGATGCCATAGTGCAATAGTGGATTTCCCTGGCTGTGAAAAAGAACTGCTAAAATATGGTCTGAAGCTCAACATCAAAAAATGAAGATAATGGCCACTGGTCCCATCACTTCCTGGCAAATAGAAGGGGAAGAAATGGAGGCGGTGAGAGATTTTACTTTCTTGGGCTCCATGATCACTGCAGATGGTGACAGCAGCCACGAAATTAAAAGACGCCTGCTTCTTGGGAGAAAAGCAATGGCAAACCTAGACAGCATCTTAAAAAGCAGAGACATCACCTTGCCAACAAAGGTCCGTATAGTTAAAGCTATGGTTTTACCAGTAGTGATGTATGGAAGTGAGAGCTGGACCATAAAGAAGGCTGATCGCTGAAGAATTGATGCTTTTGAATTATGGTGCTGGAGGAGACTCTTGAGAGTCCCATGGACTGCAAGAAGATCAAACCTATCCATTCTTAAGGAAATCAGCCCTGAGTGCTCACTGGAAGGACAGATCCTGAAGCTGAGGCTCCAATACTTTGGCCACCTCATGAAAAGAGAAGACTCCCTGGAAAAGACCCTGATGTTGTGAAAGATGGAGGGCACAAGGAGAAGGGGACGACAGAGGATGAGATGGTTGGATGGTGTTCTTGAAGCTACCAGCATGAGTTTGACCAAACTGCGGGAGGCAGTGGAAGACAGGAGTGTCTGGCGTGCTCTGGTCCAGGGGGTCACGAAGAGTCGGACACGAGTAAACGACTAAACAACAACAACAAGCTCCAGCACTTTTTCATCCTGTCTTCTTGTATGGACCACAGAACTCATAGGGGGCAGCTGCATGTGACACTAATTGCATCATTTCCAATCAAGTTATACTACTTAAAAACTGAATGACAGGTTCAAGAAGGGTGGGCAGTTTTATTTGGAAATGCAGCACATGAGGCGAGGAGGCTAAACCTTCCAGTCTCAGAATGCAACCCTGCCCCATGCTGCAGTTGGACTGCGTGCAGTTTTTAAAGCACGTTTCTTGGTGAATGCGTGCAGTTTTTAAAGCACGTTTCTTGGTGAATGTGCATACTGACCATGTGTGTGAACATCCTAGGGAAATAGTTAGGTACACTTCTAGTTATTAATAGCAGGACACTACACAAGAGACACCCAGGCCCCATCTGCACTATACTGTTAAAGCAGTATCATTCCATTTTAAGCAGTCATGCCCCCCCCTGTTAAAGATATTGATTTAATATGCATAAAATGTATGCATTGAAGTTTGAAAAAAAGTGATGTAAAGGTTTGCATTTACAAAGTAGAGTCGCTTGCAATAGGCACGGGAGGTTTCACTCTGGCAAATGCGGCAGAAAAGGTTGGATGCTTCTGCTTCAGGTTAATTGATGACTTACTACGGAAGGCCAAGCCAAGCAATCTCTCATAGCAGGAAGCGGAAACCTGAGAACTAAGCGTCTTTATCAACCAGTAGCAGGAGCAGTTGAAGCAAAGCTCCTGTGATGATGAGGAAGCTTAGGATCTCTTCTGGGACCAGAGAGAGGAAAGTTTATTGAACTGCATTAAGGACTAAAAAGAAGACAGGACTGCATTGCTTGCTTATTTAAGAACCATGTGTTACTTTGTATTTTGTATGTTTATTTGTAATTATTTTAAGACTGTTTCCAGTAAAGTTTTGAAACTCTTTCTTGTGCTGGGGAACTCATTCATTTCTACTCTGCACAAGGTCCAGGTCAGGGATTCTGTTGCAGCAACTCTAACAAACACACACCCCTATTCCCCACGCAGAACTACATTTTCTAGAGTTCCCTGGGAAGAAGGATTGAACTGCTCTGGGAATTATAGGGGAATAGGGGTCTCCTAAGAGCTCTCAGAACCCTGAACAAACGATACTTCCAAGGATTCCATGATTGAAGGTATAGTGCAGATGGGTCTTCATTGTGAGTGGTCCAATAAATTGGTACATACATATGGCATGTTTGGGGTGTGTACCAAAGGTACCATTTCCTTTATGAAGTGGGAGTGATGTGAGAGTTGCTGGGGCTCATTGCAGAGATATAATCTGGTATAGCAAAAAACAAAACAAAAAACGATCTGCTCTGAATCTCACATGTCTCAATTTGCACTTAGCAAAATCTTGGCAAAAGGTTATCAGCTCCGATCCAAAATCCCAGCAGAAATGGTTTAAATGTGTAAAGTTAAGTTTTGATTTATGGAGTGACAGAAATGTAAATTGGTAGGGATTTCAGACTGTACCAAAAAAATCAATGTACAGTGCATCATTATATCTGGCATGTGGCAATATATTTGGGGTTTGAAGAGCACAGAAGCACAAAAAAAAGAGTTCATTTTGGAAAAAGTGTAACACTTTGTAGAGCTAACACATGTTTAATTCTCGGGAATATCCTGGAAAATTACCATCATTTTTTTTTAAAAAAAAAGCACAGAAGTTTATGTGACTTCAGTTGTTTGCAAACTTATATTTTGGGATAGAAGTACACCATGAAAATGAGAGCAAGACAGTCCAGTCCTATCCTAGAGACCATTGCCTTCCACATATACAGTGGACACTATTTCTGTTACATTTTGTAAAAAGGAGATATATATATAGTATTAATGATTTTTTTCCTAATTAAAAAAAAAATACAGAAGGGACCTGCAGCCAAGGTTCCAGTTCCAACCAGCTTCTTGGGCTTGCTGATCAGAAGGTCAGCGGTTCGAATCCACACGGCGGAGTGAGCTCCCGTTGCTCGGTCCCAGCTCCTGCCAGCCTAGCAGTTCGAAAGCATGCCAGTGCAAGTAGATAATTAGGTACCACTGCGGTGGGAAGGTAAACGGCGTTTCTGTGCTCTGGTTTCTGTCATGGTGTTCCGTTGCGCCAGAAGCAGTTTAGTCATGCTGGCCACATGACCTGGAAAGCTGACTGTGGACAAACGCCAGCTCCCTCGGCCTGAAAGCGAGATGAGAGCCGCAATCCCATAGACGCCTTTGACTAGACTTAATCGTCCAGGGGTCCTTTACCTTTTTTACCTTCGTTCCAAGATATTCCATTGCATCTCCTTCCTTTCAGTTTTCAGGGAGCGGGGACTGATACCATTCCATGGTCACTGACCACTCTCAGTGCTCATCTTGCTGTTTTCAGAGGTTTCCCACCCTGCCCTTTATATATCTATTTTCTCTACAGACTTTTTGTACTTCTGCTAACTGGATTTCCACCCGAGTCTGCTTGTACCTCACTCTTGCATGCGGATGGTGCCATTACACTGAGTTCAGGACCCACGCTCAAAGAATGAATTTGCTATTGGTGTGTAGAATGACGGCTATCTGCAAACAAATACGAGGGTTCAGTTGGTGCCATCAAACACACAAAAAGTTTGCTTATTTTGCAGCGACCTTTTTTGCTTTTACTTTGTTCATGCACGGACATGTGTTTTATCAGGAGATACTGGGATCTGCCTGCTGGAGTTTGCTTTGCTTAATTCAGTTTTGTTTTCCTAGAAAAGCAAGAGGGGAAAGGCTATTCTTTCCCCTCTCACATGACCCTTTTTAAAATTGCTGTGCATAGGAGGTGAAGACGTACTTTTGCAGTAGGTTCCAGAATTGCGTGTCGAGGTCCCCAAGCCACCCGCGAATAACTCACACATCACACATCAATTTTGGTTTGAGTTTTTGGTACGATTTTGGCCACAACTTTATTTAAATACACCCAAGTGAGTGGTTGCTTAGGCATTGGTTCCAACTATCTGTCCTTGCCTAGGGGACAGAACTGACTTCCGGATTCCAGCGGAAGCCAGTGAGGGAAACAATTTTGGAAACAATGAAGCCTCAATCCCTCACTTCTCACCCTCATGCTCCTGGTAGCCCAAGTCTGATGCCAGGGACTTGGACAAAAAGAATGGCAAGCCCCTGGATTCCTTTAACGGAATTCCCTTTCCACACCACCATTGGAGGGGTAGGCACTTACCAATTTGAACCAATGCCTAACCGCCAACCTTACAAGTGGTGACGATTTGCTACGCAGTAGGCAAAACCAAATGGCACCAGCCAACCAGCCAAATGGACAAAATTCCTACCAGGCCCCTGCCCCCAAAGCAGGCGACCCCATGACAGGCATAGCAAGGTCAAGCGAACAACCCCCCCCCCCCCAATACAGGGTGCAAGCAGCCAAGAGAACGCTCAAAGTTGGGCGACTTGTATTTAAAACCTCTGACCCCTCCTTCAAAATTGGCAACAAGCAGTTCTCCCCAGCGACCCGATTAACCCATTCACTGCCTGGGTCCCTCCACAAATCCGCCCAGCAACAATGGGGTGGCTTGTATCCCCCACTGCAACACGCGCTCTCTGCTAGGGAGAACACGTTTTGTAAAAACAACAACACACAAGTTATTGACCCAACAGCACCCCCAGTACAGAAATGAAACCAGCTTTCCACTGGTGCCAAATGAAGGGTCTGTTCAAACCTATTTGCTTTTTGTGTTGTTAGGAAGATGTATGTATATGGGAGGCTAATCAGCTGCCATCTCCAGTCTCCCCAAAATGCTATTTTCAAACCTAATTGCTGGGTAGGAGTTAGTGGATGAATGGAAAAGGAGTTCAGGGATTTTTTTAAAAAAACACTTTTATAAGTTGTGTGTCTTTGTTTCTCAGTTTGATCCTTTTACATGGTTTTGTATGTATTGTGGTACGTTACGCGTTGTGACTTGCAGTTATTTTTTATGGAACATAGTTTGGTAATTATTTGTGGTAATTGCTAAGAGCAAATTTCTGTTTAATTGTCATTTGCGGATGTTTTGAGAGTTGATTTGATTGTGTGCTATTATATTCTAATCGATTATCGAATGTTACTTTATTTGATATAAGTCGTTCCATTCTGAAGTTAATTTTCGTCGTCACTTTCTGTATTGCATCGGATTATTATAAGGTGTGTGTTCTTTGTCGTATATTTTGTTGCTGTCAACCACCTTGTGTGTAGTAATATAGAAAGGTGGCATACAAATTAAAAGTGAAATAAAATGAAAATGGACAGACTTTGTGTGTCAGACTCTAGATTGTAAGACTCTTGGGCCAGGGACCTGTCCTCTTCTATTCTGTAAAGCTCCATGTCTATGGCTTGTGCTATGTAAATATATACTTCTATATATGGGCTGTGCTATATAGGTAATAATAACAGTAAAAGTAATAGTAATAATTTATTTCTTATACCCACCCATCTGACTGTGTTGCCCCACCCACTCTGAGTGGCTTCCAACAACAATATTGGAAACAACAACTGGAACAAGAACCACAACATTAAAAACTTCCAAAAACAGGGCTGCCTTCAGGTGTCTACAAAGAATTGTACAGTGGTGCCTCGCAAGACGAAATTAATTCGTTCCGCAAGTCTTTTCGTCTTGCGAGTTTTTCGTCTTGCGAAGCACGGTTTCCCATAGGAATGCATTAAAAATCAATTAATGCGTTCCTATGGAAACCGCCTTCAGACCAGGTCCGGGGACAGTCTGTCCCCCGACCTCTTCTGAAGGCGGGCGGGGGGCAAAAGTCTTTGCTCCCCCCGGCGGCCTTCAAAAGCCGTCCGGGATAGCGGGAAGCGCTTCCCTGCTATCCCGGACCACTTTTAAAATGCTGGCGGTGGGGAGCAAAGCCTTTCGCCCCCGCCGGCCTTCCTGGACCTCTTCTGAAGTCCGGAGGGGGGGAGGCTTTGCTCCCCACCGCCAGCATTTAAAAGAGGTCCCCGGAGATTTCCCTACGGGCTTTTGTCTTGCGAAGCAAGCCCATAGGGAAAATCGTCTAGCGAAGCGTCGCAAAAACCGAAAAACTCTTTCGTCTTGCGGGTTTTTCGTCTTGCAAGGCATTCGTCTTGCGGGGCACCACTGTATACTGTATTTTTCGCTCCATAAGATGCACCGGACCATAAGGCACACCTTGTTTTTAGAGGGGGAAATCAAGAAAAAAAATATTATCTCCCAGAGCTTCTCGGGGCTGCTGGGGGAAGCCCGGGTCCCCCCCCCCAGCCCCAAAGAGCAAAGAAGCCAAGACAGCGAGCAGGATCCATCCCGCTTGCTGTCTTGGGTTCCTCTTTAGCCGTGCGCAACCTCTCCAGCCAGGAGAGGCGCGGCTATGGCAATTACCCCTCCTCCCGCAAAAGCCCACAAGAGCCTGCCTCCCCCATGCATTCGCTCCATAAGACGCACACACATTTCCCCTTACTTTTTAGGAGGGAAAAAGTGCATCTTATGGAGCGAAAAATATGGTAGTTGTTTAACTCTTTGACATCTGCTGAAAGGGCATTCCACAGGGCAGGGGTGGAAGGCCTACTGCAAAGGCCTTCTGCCTAGCTAAGCCTGTAGTTTCACTTCTTGCAGTGAGGGAACCACCAGAAGGTCCTTGGAGCTGGACCTCAGTGTCTGGGCTGAACGATGCAGATGGGAGATGCTCTTTCAGGTATACATAGACAAAACCGTTTCGGGCTTTAAAGACCAACACTTTGAATTGTGCTCAGAAACGTACTGGGAACCGGTGTAGATCTTTTAGGACCAGTGGTATGTGGGCCTGGTGGCTGCTCCCAAACTCCAGTCTAGCAGCGGCATTTTGGATTAATTGTAATAAATATGGCAGGTCCAGGGTGATTTCTTCCTGAGGTCTAGAAAGCTGCTGCCCATTTGTCCAGGTAAAAGAATGACCTGACAGGACCAAGAAGCCTCATACGCTCATTACTTAACAAATGTCTTCACCGCTCTCAAAATCTTGTGATGAATAATTCTTAGCATTTCTGCCCAAACAGAAGGAAGCATAACTTTAAAAGAAAAATTAGTAGGTTTTCTCTCCCTATACTTGTTTTAATTATAAGGGTTGGGCATCCAAGTCCTGATATAACTTTATTGTATAGCAGCTTTTAAGGAAAACAGTGTTTATTGTGAAGGATGATTGCAGTTTCAATAACGACTCCCTCTAATTACTTTTTAAAAAAACATATATTTAGTCTGATAGCAGGAACACTAATTTTAGTGCTTCTGGCCATGCTTTTGCCCAGCTCTTTATAATCTTTGTATTTAAAATCCCAGATAAGCCATAATTCTCTGGACATGCTGAACCATGCCTATACATATCCTGTGTTTTAACATAAAAGTATAAAATTACAGAGATATGATCAATTATTATTTTATTTTTTACAATGTAAATGCATCGTAATGGTTTAGGAGGCAGCCACGTCGCTCAGCATTCCAAGCGAAAACAAAAATAGCCGGGTCCTTACCAGAAGAGGGATCATTTCTTTAGGGGAACACGGCTTTCATAATTCCACTGCATGAAGAATTGGCAGAGCGGCTGAAGCAATATTTTTCAATTGTGACAGAACCAAGCCTGCTCTTCTGTCAAGTTACAAATATGAATGGAATAGCATATTTTAGCCTGAACCTAGGCTTCTTGTTCCGACATACTCATATATCCATTCAATAGATTTATATCCTACCTGTGCTGGGCCCGGGGGTAACCCGTGAAACATGGTCCAGGATAGGTCCAGAATCCAAAGGTTCCACTGGGAGTCAGTTCGACAGGGCCAAGGCAGGAAACCAGGCAAGAACAAGTACAGGATTTGGCATACAGCAATGTTGCTCCCGCAACCTGGGCAAGATCCGACAGCTTTATTCATATCTCTTCTCTTTTGCTTTACTCTGTTATTACAGTTATTCCCTTGCTTTTCCCTCTCCCTTTTTAATTTCCCCCCTCTCTCTATTCTTTTATTATTTCCTTTTCCTTTGTATTCTTCTAGTCCTTTTTCTTTTTGTTCTATTTTTTACTATTGTTATCTGTTTAGAATAGTTTGCTTTTCATTGTATTGTGAAAAGTCTCTTTAGAATAATATGCTTTTTATGGTCTTGTGAAAAGTCTTAATAAAATACCAAATTTATTTGGTGCATATATACTTTTACACCAAATAAGGAACGTCTGTTGAGATACACAATGAAGTGAAGGATAAACAGGCAACTTAAGTTTAGGCATCTTCAAGAGAACAGCCTCCAGCTCCCATCACAAAACGGCTTTTCTGCTGATGGGCATTTCCTACACTGCTTGTCGAACGGTAGGTTCATGGCTTAGTCAGGGACAAAGTTATTAAGGACATAAAATGCCATCTGGATGATGCTAATAAACATAAAATGTAACCTTCAGCTACACTGCTGCAGTGACCAGACTGTGCCAGACCACATTACCCTTTGTCTGTGTTAAAGCCTGAGCCCTTTTCTAACCTGTTTTGACTACACCATCTTTGCATATTTTATCTTAAATGCCAAATGCCAGGATCCTCAGTCACTCTGCACCCTGAGCTTTGTTCTCCATCCTACATAAAATCTCTTGCAAAAATGGCCCTATCAACCATTAAGCGGTTGATAGGCGACCTCAGTTTGCATTTAGGATCTCAGATTGCGCCATAACCAACAGATCATCAATGGGAGGAGTGGAGGAATCCCACCTGGCTACAGATTTTTCTTACAAAAGCTCTCTCTTTTTTCACAGCAGCCAAATGAAATTTTGTAATTCAAGTGTAGTCACACACTGAATTTTCACACCTGAATATTTTAAAGGCTAAACCTTGGGCTTTGTTTTTGGCTGGTGGAATGGTGCCCACAGAAATTGCTCCTAAAAGATCTGTCTGCCACCAAATCCAAACAGAAATAAAAACCCACCAACATTTGATGATCTCCTTCTACCGGTCCACAATAGAAAGTGTCCTTTCATACTGCATCACAGTGTGGTACGCTGGTTTGACAACAACTCATAGGAAGTGCCTACAGAGAGTGGTGAATACAGCACAAGATATTATGGGCTGTCCTGTGAATGCGCTGGATGACATCACGGAAGAACATTGCCTCAGGAGAGTGAGGAAAATTCTCAGGGGTGATTCACACCCTGGCCGGCACTTTCTTGATCTCCTGCCCTCAGGCAGAAGATATAGAAGCAGGATTAGTCGCACCAACAGGGTAAAGAACAGCTTCTATCCATGGGCTGCTGAATGAAAAAATAACAACAGGGCAACTGACTTTTGGGTTTGGTGTGTGTGTGTCAGTAAATGAGGGGAATTAAGACTAAGAGAGCTGAGTGGGGGGTGCTTGTGTAATATCACTGTATACAAGTTGTACAAGTGACAATAAAGTATTTCAATTTGAATTTAGAGAGATGAGGGGGGGGGAATTCAATTTTAGTGGTTCTTCAATATTTTGCTCCCGTTGGCAGCCCTGACATAAAGCTGCTACAGCACCAGCCAGTCAAGGCTCATGTGATGACACAGCATAAACAATCAGTAACTTGGTGTGAACAGTTGTGTTGAGCAGAATTGGGGAGAAGGAATCAATGTGATTGGAGGAAAGGAACTCGTCTAAACTGCATAGCTATGCCATGCTGGAAATTTTGTTGCCCGCTTGCACTGCTCGGCAACATTTTCACCCTGATGCCAGCTTTAGATGAATGCAGCTAAACTGAAAATAATGCAGTGCAGACATAGCTGGGCATGTCATCCATCTTGGACTACAGACATCCCGCTTGGACTACTGCAATGCGCTCTACGTGGGGCTCCCTTTGAAGATGTCCTGGAAACTGCAATTAATCCAGAATGTGGCAGCTAGACTGGTGACTGGGAGTGGCCGCCAGGACCACATTACACTGGTCCTGAGAGATCTGTATTGGCTCCCAGTACGTTGCGTGGCTATTCCCTCCCCCCCCCCACAGGTGTAATGAATAAAGACACAGGACACAAGTATTTTAAGTTAATGGGCGAAAATGGCCACAACTTTATTGATTACAGGTAAGAGAGGTATTGGCTTTAGGCATTGGCCCCTAACCGACTATCCGGTCTAACCGGGAAGGGTTAAACACCAACAGGGGGAGCTACCCGAGATGCGTATCCCTAGGCGCTCCCCGAGGGGTTACCGCTCGGGGGCGCGCTTTAGGCCCTAGCCTCTGTAGGTTTCGGACGAGGCGTCACCCCTCGGAGTCCTTTAACGAACTACCCTTCAATCATTGGGGGAGGTGATGGCGCTCCTCCCCCCCCCGACCTCATTTGCATGACAATACCCCGGCCAATGCCTACCGCCATAACTGAGGAAGTTGTGACAAATTGCTAAGAGGTAGGCGAAAAAACCAAGTGGCTCCCGAACCAGCCAATTAGCCAAATGGAAAAATTCCTACCTGGCCCCAAGCGGCGACCAGCCAAAGCCCATAGCAAGGCCGATGCCAAACCTAAAGGGTGGGTGGGAAATCGCGCTCGCTGCAAGGAAGAAAAGGGGCGAGCCGAGGGCTGCCCCGACCTTATGTGGCCTCTGGCAGGCCCGCCCCTGCCGCCAGCCGATTGGCTGGCGCGCGGGGGTGTAACTGGGGAATCCCTGATTCCCGCAAGGCTGACGCCAGCCCCGCGGGAGTGTGGGCAGGGTCGTGAGCCCGCAACCCCACCCCCTCATGAAGATCGGTAGTGGCATTTCCAAGCACAATTCAAAGTGTTGGTGCTGACCTTTAAAGCCCTAAACGGCCTCAGTCCTGTATACATGAAGGAACATCTCCACGCCCATTGTTCAGCCGGGACACTGAGGTCCAGCTCTGAGGGCCTTCTGGCAGTTCCCTCATTGGGAGAAGTGAGGTTACAGGGAACCAGACAGAGGGCCTTCTCGGTAGTGGCGCCCGCCCTGTGGAACACCCTCCCTTCAGATGTGAAGGAAATAAGCAGCTATCCTATCTTTAAAAGTCATCTGAAGGCAACTCTGTTCAGGGAAGTTTTTTTATATTTAATGCTGTACTGTTTTTAACACTTGATTGGAAGCCAACCAGAGTGGCTGGGGAAACTCAGCCAGATGGGCGGGGTATAAATAAATTATTGTTATTGTTATTGTTAGTCTGCACTGCACTCTTTTTCAGTTGGATATGTTTTATCCAATGCACATCCAAATGGCCATTCCATTCTATAGTCTGCAACTGAAACACTATGTGCTCCTAGATCAGGGTGAGAGAACTTTGACTGGTCACCTTGAAAACTGAGGTGCTTGCCCACTTCCTTGCAATACCATGTATATTACAAGTGCATTTATATTAGGATTGTATTGATTAACTGGTCAGCTGACTGAAGACCCTGAATAAATGTACCTCAATTAACCTGGCAATGCAGTCGTACCTCGGAAGTCAAAAGGAATCTGTCCCAGAAGTCCATTGGACTTCCAAAATGTTTGGATACCAAAGCGCGGCTTCCGATTGGCTGCAGGAAGCTCCTGCAGCCAATCGGAAGCCACGGAACCTGCGTTGGATGTTCGGGTTCCAAAGAATGTTCACAAACTGGAACACTCACTTCCAGATTTGCGGCGTTCAGGAGCCAAAACTTTGGACCCGCAAGGCATTCGACTTCTGAGGTACGGCTGTATATGCATTTAAAGCAATTTTAATGGGTTTTTATAAAAATAAATAAAAACTGCCGATGACAAGCAACTTCTTAAAAGAGGTGTCCCTCTCCCTGCTCTCATTTAGATCTGATTGCCTTTTATATGTAATATATATGTATTATCTTAAAAAAAAACCAAACATGCTATTTAACCAGTCTTTTCATTGATTAATCAGCTAAGACTCCTGATTTCTTTTTGTTTTGTTTTTAATCATTTATTTAGGGATTCAGCCAGAGTTTGCATCATTTTGCAAAAAATAAAATGATGCTACTTTCTTTTTATGCTACTTTCAGCAGCATAAAAGCTGCTGAAAGTAGGTGCTCCTCACAAGGCTGACAAGTTGACGAGAAGCTCTTCTCCATTTGGATCAACGCTATACATCTCTGAGCGATGGCTGGGGATCACGGGGGATTTTCCTGGAATGAAACCGTGCTGGTGGAATGGTGCCCACAGATATTGCTCCGAAAAGATCTCTGGGAGGCTACCTGCCTGCCACCAACTCCACCAACAGAAATAAAACAGTGAAAATGAAGAGAGAGGACACAGCCGTGGCAAGAGCAGAAAAGGAATTGAATTGGCCCAGGCTGATTTGGGAATACCAGGATAGGTTCCAGGAGAGCAAGGAGTGTGTACTAGCAAGGAAGTATCTAACAGTGGGTCATGACCAGGGCTATGTTTGACCAGACTGTCCATGGATGAAAGAAGAGTGACAGCCATAAATGGATCCTGATTCATTCTGGATAGTTGCCCTTCTAGTTTTACCTATGGCAGAGGCAAGAACACTCATACAATTCTAAGTTTGTTTTGCTTAGATTTACAAGTGCTTCCCTTTCCTGGATGATTCTTTCAGTGATTCTCCCCTCACACCCCAAAAAGACATTTTTGTTCATTCCCCCTCCCTTTTTCATCTGGGCTGCTGTTCTGCTACAGGGCTGTACAATCCCTAAACCAGACCCTCGAGTACAAACTTTCTGAAGCTGCCCAGGCTTCGCCATGCTGTCCCTGAGCCAGCCCAGCTCCAAGGCTGGAAAACTGCCTACATGAAACACTCTCAAAAATAGATATTTTTCACACAACTTGTTGACTGATTCGATGAACAATTCTACCTTGGCAAAAGTGCAAGTTTCAGTGTGAAAAAACGAAGCATGCAGAAATTCAGCACAATCAAGTTTTACCTCAGTTTTTGAGCATAGATGCTGCATGGTTAATTTCTATATCGATTTCCCTCATTAGGAACTTTCTTCTTCTTCTTCTTCTTCTTCTTCTTCTTCTTCTTCTTCTTCTTCTTCTTCTTCTTCTTCTTCTTCTTCCTCCTCCTCCTCCTCCTCCTCCTCCTCCTCCTCAACTTTTCTTGCCATTTTACAGCTCTGTTACATTGCATTATCCAAATCAACAAGTACTACAAACATGCCTCCAGCTCCCTATTCTAGAGATAGCTTCACCCCAGGTAGGGCTGCCATGTGTCCTCTTTTTCCAGCACACACCCTCCTTTTCAGGGGTAACATTTCTGTCAGGGTGGATTTTTGAAATTTGCCAAAATGTCTCTGGCTATACTTTGTGGATGAGACATAGACATAACTGGTGGCTGAAGACTTGCTTTCCTCTTCTCTTCTCCTACCCTCTTGAGCAATTTATCACAGCTTCTACAGTAGGAGTATTTAAAATGAGAGTCATCATAACGTCCTCTTTTTTGCTCTTCAAAATACGGAAGAGCTATAACTCCTGGAGTGGTTTATCAATCAATCTCTCTTACCACTAGACTGCAGAAACTGCAGCTTTGGGAGGAAAATAGGGGTGTCCTAACAAGTCTCAACACCCTTAAATAAATTACAGTTCCCACGATTCTTTGGGGAAAGCTCTGACTGTTTAAAGTGGCATGATTCTGCTTTAAATGTATAATACGGGTAGGGTCTTAGTCCACAACATCTTAGCAGTACCACACTATCCCTGTCCTGTTACCATGTCACAAATGTTTTTCTTTTTAAAAATTCCAGTATATTTCTGAAATATTTTCCATAATTCAGATTTGTGTAGATTACATGCATTGTGGAAATTCAATCAGAAAAGCTTACATTAATGTCTATAGCTGGGAACTCAGAAGGTTGAAAATAGTATCAAAAATAATGGGGAAAATTTATGTTACATATAGAGAAGACAATGTGAAATAGGGAAACCAGTAGACCTAAAATAAACGTCATAACAGGAAAACACAAGAAATTTACTGGATAATAATATCAAATTGAATTAAAAATGTATATTAGGACTATTGTTGAACAATATTTGTAAATGAATATAGACAGACAACAAGAATTGTATATATAGAAAGATTTATTTGTTTACAGAGATTTTATGGGAAAAATTGAAGAAGAACAATTATATATAAAATGGACAAAGACAATGCGAAAAGTTAAAGACGACATAAAAAAGCCGGAAGGAGGAAGGAGGGAAGTCAGCTCAGGAGAGCAAGAACAAATGTGAAACATAATGTATGGGTATGTATAGTATGTAACTAAAAATTCAATAAAGATAATCTAAAAAGAGATCAATATCCAGGATACACAATCAGGATAAGGAAATATACTTCTATTTAAGATAATTTGTTATACTTTGCACAGTGGAACCAAGGCCAAGGTTAGACACGGACCTGATCCATGAAGTGATGGTGAAGCTGGTAGAGGACAGAGACAACACCTTTCCACCACAAATATAATGTGGCCACTGAGACCATATAACACCAGTCCTGAAAGATCTACATTGGCTCCCAGTACGTTTCTGAGCACAATTCAAAATGTTGGTGCTGACCTTGAAAGCCCTAAACGGCCTTGGCCCAGTAGACCTGAAGGAGTGTCTCCACCGTCATAGTTCAGCCTGGACACTGAGGTCCAGCACTGAGGGCCTTCTGGTGGTTCCCTCCCTGCGATAAGATAAGTGAGGTTACAGGGAACCAGGCAGAGGGCCTTCTCGGTAGTGGTGCCCACCCTGTGGAACGCCCTCGCATCAGATATCAAGGCAATAAGCAACCATTTTACTTTTAGAAGACATCTGAAGGCAGCCCTGTTTGGGGAAGTTTTTAATGTTTGATGTTTTATCGTGTTTTTAATATTCTGTTGGGAGCTGCCCAGAGTGGCTGGGAAATCCAGCCAGATGGGCGGGGTATAAATAATAATAATATTTTTATTTTTATTATGTCATGTGAGAGATGTGTGTTCTCCATAAGAATGCCTGACCAGTGCAAGTCCTCCCCTTCAAAACAGAGGAGGTGAAATTTGGCCTATGTGTATCTATGTGAAGCACCCATGTCACATGTGATACTACAGTGAGAGAGAAGGGCAGAGGTTCACCATGTAGCCTGAGCAACTTTCCTCACATCATTGGGCGTTACTGCACATGAACAGCTTGCCATTGGTGACAGCTGCCATGCGAATTGATTAAATGTGGCCTTCATGTGGCACACAGAATGTATAAATCAATCCTCCATTCCACCTAAATGTGTTTAGAATTTGCGTATGAGATAGCTTAACCACAAGTATATTGCATTTCACATACCAAGTAGGTTTTCAAACATCCCGACTTAAGGCACATAGGCACCCTTACCTCAGCCTAATTTAAACAACATATGCAGATTTAATGCACCAATGTCATTCAATTGCCTGTTTTCAGACTTATCTAAACAATGAGCTAAAACCTGAATGTCATCTACGTTTTGCCGGCAAGTCTTTCTAATCATTGGCTGACTTGTTATGACATCATGGAATGTTCGCAAATATTCAGACTGATTATGAGGTGATATCATTCATAGCAAAACTAAGCCCCAATGATCTTAGTTTTGTATTGATTTTAGCCATTCTCAGAACCCTGAGTCCTTTTCTGTACGTTTTCACAATCCGCTTGACATATTCTCTTTTTCAACCAGGTCCTAGACCCCAAGTGGTGTTCACAACTTGGACAAACAACCCAGAAATAGTTTTGACCTCGAGAGTCCCATGGACTGCAAGAAGATCAAACCTATCCTTTCTGAGGGAAAGCAGCCCTGAGTGCTCACTGGAAGGACAGATCCTGAAGCTGAGGCTCCAATACTTTGGCCACCTCATGAGAAGAGAGGACTCCCTGGAAAAGACCCTGATGTTGGGAAAGATGGAGGACACAAGGAGAAGGGGATGACAGAGGACAAGAGGATTGGACAGTGTTCTCGAAGCTACCAGCTTGAGATTGACCAAACTGCGGGAGGCAGTGGAAGACAGGAGTGCCTGGCGTGCTCTGGTCCACGGGGTCACGAAGAGTCGGACATGACTAAACGACTAAACAACAACAACATAAAGACCTAATGGTGAAAGCTTTTGTTAGTAATCACTCATCAAAGCTACTGAGACTACAGTGTGGCACACGTGAAGGATGTCCTTTATCTCCACTACTGTTTGCAATCTTTTAAGAACCGTTATTGATTTTGATAAGAACCAAAGTATCCACGGAACTAACTTTGGCTCACAATAATTCAAATTTTCACTGTATGTGGATTATTAAATAAATAAATAAATTTGTATACCGCTCTTCATGAAAACAACAGCCAGCTGCACAAATATAAGATGGAGGACACCAGGTTTGCCAGTAGCACCTGTGAAAAGGACCCAGGGGCCTTAGTACACCACAAGGTTAAGCTGAGTCAACAGTGTGATGCAGCAACAAAAAAGCTAATGCTATTCTAGTCTGCATCATCAAAGGAATAATGTCCTGATCAAGGAAAGTAATAGTCTCAACCTATTCTGCCTTTTATATGCCTGTTGTTTTTGTCCATGGAGTTTCTTGGCAAGGATACTGGAGTGGCTTGCCGGTTCCTGCTCCAGGTGGATCACGTTTGGTCAAAACTCTCCACTATGACCTGTCCATCTTGGGTAGCCCTGCACGGCATAGCTAATAGCTTCTCTGAGTTATTCAAGCCCCTTCGCCACGGCAAGGCAGTGATCCACGAAGCAGAAGATTTTAATTTCTTGGGCTCCATGATCACTGCAGATGGTGACAGCAGTCATGAAATTAAAAGACACCTACTTCTTGGGAGAAAAGCAATGACAAACCAAGACAGCATCTTAAAATGCAGAGACATCACCTTGCCAACAAAGGTCCATATACTTAAAGCTATGGTTTTCCCAGTAGTGATGTATGGAAGTGAGAGCTGGACCATAAAGAAGGCTGATTGCCAAAGAATTGATGCTTTTAAATTATGGTGCTGGAGGAGACTCTTGAGAGTCCCGTGGACTGCAAGAAGATCAAACCTATCCATTCTGAAGGAAATCAGCGCTGAGTGCTCACTGGAAGGATAGATCCTGAAGCTGAGGCTCCAATACATTGGCCACCTCATGAGAAGAGAAGACTCCCTGGAAAAGACCCTGATGTTGGGAAAGATGGAGGGCACAAGGAGAAGGGGACGGCAGAGGGTGAGACGGTTGGACAGTGTTCTCGAAGCTACCAGCTTGAGATTGACCAAACTGCGGGATGCAGTGGAAGACAGAATTGCCTGGTGTGCTCTGGTCCATGGGGTCATGAAGAGTCGGACACGACTAAACAACAACAACATTCTGCATTGTTCAGACTACACCTGGAGTACTGTCTCCAATTCTGGTGCCAAAATTTAAGAAGGAAACTGGTAGGATGGAACATGTGCAGAGGAGGGTGACCAAGATGATTTAGGGTCTGGAAACCAAGCCTTATGCGGAATGGTTGAGGGAATTGTGTATGTTTAGCCTGGTAAAGAGGACACTGAGAGGAGATATGATAGCCATCTTCAAGTATCTAATGAGCTGTCACATGGAGGTTGGAGCAAACTTCTTTTCTCCTGTGTCAGAGGCTAAGACCAATGGATTCAAGTTCCAAGAACGGAGATTTGAAGTAAACATCTGGAGACCTTTCTGACAGTCAGAGCTGTTCGATGGTGGAACAGACTCCCTTGGGAGCTGGTGGGCTCTCCTTCCTTGGAAGTATTTAAGCAGAGGTTGGATGCCCATTTGTCATTTATGATCTAGCTGGGATTCCTGGATAGCAGGGGATTGGATTAGATGACTCTCAAGGTCCCTTCCAACTCCACAGTTGAAATAATTTTTATTTTAAAGAAAGAAAATTCTTTTTTTTTCATGTGCAAACCTATTAGATAAAAAGATTCTTCCCTGTTGAAAACTCTCATGAAATTTACAAAGATGCATCTTAGCTTGAGTTGTTGCTGCAGTGGACCCTTCCGAAGACACGAAGGGAAAATGTTGATATTTTAGTGGTACTAGGTCAAAACTACTCAAACACTCGTCAGACATCTACATTTTTCTTCTGCTACCTTCTTTGTCCCAGTACACCTGGAATTCAATGAGATAAAACCTCTTTTTATCCTTTATACACAATTGGCCTCTACAGTGGTACCTTGGTTCTCAAATGCCTTGGTTCTCAAACAACTTGGAACCCAAACACTGCAAACATGGAAGTAAGTGTTCTGGTTTGTGAACCTTTTTTCAGAAGCCGAATGTGCTCCGTTTTGAGTGTTACGCTTCTGATTTGAGGGCCATACTTCCATTTTGAGTGCCAAACTTCGGTTTGGAGTGTTACGCTGAGGTCTGTCTGTTTTTGCTATTTATTTATTATTTGTTTTTGTTTTTGTGACTGTATGGAAGCCAGTTTAGCTACTGATTGATTGTGTGACTGCCGTACATTGTTTATTGCTTTCATTTTATGGATCAATGGTCTCGTTAGATAGCAAAGTTCATGTTAAATTGCTGTTTTGGGGGTTGTTTTTAAAAGTGTGGAACGGATTAATCCGTTTTGCATTACTTTTTATGGGAAAGCGTGCCTTGGTTTTGGAATGCTTTGGTTTTGGAACGGACTTCTGGAATGGATTAAGTTTGAGAACCAAGGAACCACTGTATTAGTGGTATTATGTAGAAAGTTGCTTCATACAATTGAGGATGCACAAGTTTAATTTTATCATGTGGAAATCCTAGAGCCAGAACACTTGGCACACCAAGCCACGATCTGTTAATAATAATAGTAATAATAGTAGTAGTAATAATAATAATAATAATAATAATAATAATTTTACTTCCTGAAGCATTAACAAGCACAAGTCCTTGAAATAGAAAAACAGACATCACTCACTCAGTCTTGATATGATTCTTTGTCTCCGCCATACCTCTTTAAAAAAGGAAGATATGTAACATTTTCTTCAGTATTGGGATATAGGTAATATACCAGAGATAGTGAGTGTTATTTTGAAAACAGAAACCATATCCTTAGGCAGTATTGATTGCAGTTTAATAATTCATGGAGTAATATTTGCAAAAAGAAGCCTAAGTATGGAACTCAAATATTCACAGTTTGGGAATAACCATGTTTATTTGCTAATTCTTTTCAAAAGGTTTTAAGTGTAGGTAAGACATCTGCACGATTTCAAAAAAGCAAAAATAAAATATGGTTGTTGATGCTTTTTTAGTCCTCATGGGCCCCCGCTGAAATCTGCAGTCAAATGAAAATGTCTGCATCGGATTGTTTAATATCTGGTAACAATAAATATTTTATTGCAATGATGGAAATAATTCTGTGGCTTTTTGATACAGATTATTCTGAACAATTTAAGGACAATTTCTGCTTTGCATTTACAGACTTGTTGCCTAAAACCACTCCCTCGTCTCACTTTGGATTCCCACATCTGAAAACAAAGGATCTCGGCCCTTACAGACATTCAGGAATGATAAAAGAAGTGCAAGGAGGGCGGTGGAATTCGCATTGCAGGGGCAGTCTCCACCTTGAACTTATATGTTAAGTTCAAGACACTGGTTTTAAAGTATACAGCCCTATAGAGCTTGGACCAGGACACCTGTGAGATCCTCTTACCCTTTACATATCCCATCAATCACTGCACTCTGCATATGATACCATTTTATCTGGAACTCCATTGTGCACAAAAAATAGGAATTGGGCCTTTAGTGTTGTGGCACTTATAGACCCTCCAAGTGTCCCTATTCTCCAGGGACAAGTCCCGGATTTAAAGAAGACGTCCCAGTTTCTGATTTGATCCTTATTACCCTTGCTGGTACCTTTCCTGGGAAAATCAGAGGCTCACTATGTCAGGTTCCTATTGGAAGACCAGACAAACACTAGGACATTAGCAGTGGCAAAGTTTTTATCGGTGGTTGCAAGAACCAATGATCCCTATATTCTGAACAAAATGCTTGTTTAACCTGGAGGTAGGCTGTGTGAATTGTGTATTGCTTTCTAACAATTTGTTGGGTCTCTGGACCATAATAAAGGTTGTTGATGATGATGATTTGATCCCAAAATGTCCCTCTTTTCCTTAGGATATCCCTGTTTTCATTGGAGAGATCTTGGAGGGTATGGAGCTATGTGTCAGGCTTCGAGGAATCGCCTTCCTCCCCCGTGGCAGTAAATAAGAAGGACAAACGAAAGGAACGTCTTACTAGTTAGATTCTTTAATAATCACAGCAAGAGGCAACAGAACACTTCTCCCTAGAATGGCGGTGCTCCCAATTAAGGTTCACCCCTCCTCCTCCATCCCTATTAATCTATGTCACTCCTCCATTTTGTAATCTGAGCTTGTAACTTCTGCATTTTCTGTTCTAACACTCTCTGAACTCTCTGTGCCTTTGGGGATGAGGGGTTTAATGCTGTCCAGAGACTGTGAATCTGTTAACCCTCTCTCTTCTAGTGCTTCTTCTCCTAGCTGTTCCCCATCCAGTATTCCCTAGCTTCTGCCTTCTGAACTATACCCCTCTGTAAACCACTGCTCCAAATCTATACTGTCCCTCCTGCTCCTGGGAAGATTCAGGATCAGGGAGAGGGGGTGGCTCCCCTCTCTCAGCACGGTCCCTAACATCATGTGACCCCTGACCCAAAAAGATAAGGAACTATAAAACCTTTAGAAGACATCTGAAGGCAGCCCTGTCTAGGGAAGCAGGAGCCATGTCGTGTCACTGGAGTTGCAAAACTGATTCCATGCCGTCACCTCAGACACCAATTCCGGCCCAGTGGATCAAGGCAGACAGTTCCAACAAGAAAGAAAAGTGGGAGACATCTAAAAGAAACGGGTGTGACTGCATGAGGAGCTTATAGATGAGCTGAGATTTAAAAAGGGCATGTATAAGAAATGAAAGGGGAAATCGCAAACATTGTACAGTGGTACCTCAGGTTTTAGATGCTTCAGGTTACAGACACTTCAGGTTACAGACGCCGCTAACCCATAAATAGTACCTCAGGTTAAGAACTTTGCTTCAGGATGAGAACAGAAATCGTGAGGCGGCACAGTGGCAGCAGGAGGCCCCATTAGCTAAAGTGGTACCTCAGGTTAAGAACCGTTTCAGATTAGGAATGGACCTCCAGAACGAATTAAGTTCTTAACCCGAGGTACCACTGTACTTTAATGTTTGTTCTAAGTGTGTTTTAATGTATTTGAACTATTGCTTTCAACTAGTTTATGACTTTGACTTTCATATTCTTAAATGTTTTAAGCCGCCTTGAGGCTGCTACTAGTGGGGGCGATTGCTCCCTAGAGCTACTAAGAGATTATGGAGATGTGGCCAAGTTCCAGTTTTCTTCCCACCCTCCTCTCTTGCAAAGATACTGTGGAGACTTAATAAGCACTGTTGTTTTGCAGATACAGTGGTACCTTGGGTTACAGACGCTTCAGGTGACAGACTCCACTAACCCAGAAATAGTACCATGGGTTAAAAACTTTACTTCAGGGTGGGAACAGAAATGGTGTGGCGGTGGGCCAGCACAAGCAGGAGGCCCCATTAACTAAAGTGGTACCTCAGGTTAAGAACAGTTGAAGAACGGACCTCCAGAATGAATTAAGTTCTTAACCTGAGGTACCACTGTCCAAGAATAGCCACAGTTTCAGAGTGAGAAGCTCAGAATACCAGGAAGAACTTTCTGATAGCAACAGTTATCCAGCTGTGGAGCAGGTGCCCTCAGGAGATGGTGGAATCTCCTCCTTGGAGGTTTTTAAGCAGAAGTTGGATGGCCACCTGTCATGGATGTTTTAGTTGAGATTCCTGCATTGGGGTGATTGGACTAGATGAAACCCCCCACAACTCCACAATTCTATGACTCTATGAACTAAATTGCTAGAGTTTGACAGCAACAATATAAAAGATTGTTTCTCAAGGCTGTCTGCCTCTGCTAAAGTCCAACAATATTTACAGTTTTAGGCCTATCACCCTGAACTTTTTTGTTACCAAGGGGGGGTTGTACTGCAGTTATTTGTGGTGGGTGGCAGATAAGGGGGAGTCTGAATCTAAAGGCCTTATATATGAGGTAAATATTTAAGCTTTGGGAGGAAAGAATTGAGTTAACCATCTGACTGCCTTTCACAGGACTGAGACAGGGGGGAGAATGTGGGCAATTTTAGTAATTTCAGTTACTTGTTCTCAGCAATTTACTTTTCACTTGGGGGAAACCCTTCTCCACTGGAAATAGTACATGGGAGGGAGAATTTTCCTTTCCATCCAGCCAAAGTTTCTTCTATTAAACCCTTAACTATAGCCATGAGACTGTTCTAGTGCAAAATGCATTCTCAGTAATGGATTTGTTGGCATCTTGCAGAGCTGAGGGACTGAGCAAAGTCGCCAATGTATAGATCTGTTTTCCTTCATTTTGACTTTGTCCGCTGATTCTTAATCATGTAATATGGCAGACAGATCTCCTTTCTGAGATTGGGGTTGATGTTGAGGAACTCCCCCTCCCTCCTTTTTAAAAAAATATATTGGGGGGGGAGGTTTATGCTATTTAGCAATCTTCTGTCTCTTTGTAAGATTATTTTCTTCCTGTGCTGAGTGTATTGTTTTGTTTACAGGTTTAAAACCGTATTGACCGAATAACCATTTGCCACTACAAAAGCACATAAATCATATTTATAGCAGCAGAGCTGATAATAACACTTTGATAACATTCCATCACTAAGCAAAAGTGAAATTTACTTAAAGGGCATGATCCACCCAAAGTTAAGCACTTCATTTATTTTAGTGAGAAAGACTTAACGTAACTTAACCCAGTTAAGTTATACAGAAAAGCCACAATTGAACATGACAGGAAGTGGAATGGGGTTGAGGAAGTTCAAATGTTCCAAACAGTTTCACCCTAACACCTCCTGGTGTGATCTTCCCAGCTTATTTGATCATTCTATTTTATTATTGATTAACTGATCAATTTAATTTATATACCACCTTATATCTGAAGGTTTCGGTGTGGTTCACAGAACAAAATCCAAATATTCTAACCATCTCAGGATTTCTGTCTTTCATACTTTAAATATTTAATGCAGTAGTTGCTTGAATTAAATTTTAAATAACAAGCTCCTTGTTTATTAGTGCCACACCCCTCAACTGGTCATGTAAAGAGGAGAGAGAGAGAGAGAGAGAGAGAGAGAGAGAGAGAGAGAGAGAGAGAGAGAACGAGTAGCAGGCAACAGCTGGAATTTAATTTAATAAGTGAATATGCAGGATGGAGAACTGACTAGGGGAAGTGAATTACTGACTTTTCATCACCGCAAACATGTTTCATACCCAGCCTTCCTGATCCGGAAAAGTGAAAATCCTTCTGATTAAATAAATTTTAAGAGTCCTGGAGGGAAAATATTTAAGTCAGCTCAGTTCTATATCCAAATTGTTATATGTGGTGTTTTCCATTTCTGTTACCAGCTGAAAGTGAGGTTAATTTAATGAGGTTACTGTTACATCTCGTGCAAAATGTAGCACGCTCGCCTTCTGAAAGCCCATTTACATCCCCCATGATGAAGGGACAGCTCCATTACAGTAAGTTCAACTTTGCTGCTGCCCTGCTCTATAACAGCACCATACAGGTAAGCATCTTCGCCCTTCTATGCTGACCACTACTGCTTTTATATACAGTAAGTAATTCGGCACACAGAGCCCATGACAATTAGCCCTGCTCTGAGAGCATTAGCTAATTTAATATAATTGCTGTGAGATGCATAACTAACAGGCTCAGTTAAACACTATGTGTAGAAATAAAAAGTGGCGCATTGGGAAGCAATGGGTGATGAAAGATAGATGATAGATAGATAGATATAGATAGATATAGATAGATATAGATAGATTAGATAGATAGATAGATAGATAGATAGATAGATAGATAGATAGATAGATAGATGATAGATGATAGATAGATAGATAGATAGATAGATGATAGATGATAGATGATAGAGATAGATAGATAGATAGATAGATAGATAGATAGATAGATAGATAGATGATAGATAGATAGATAGATGATAGATAGATAACAGATAGATAGAGATAGAGATGATAGATAGATAGATAGATAGATAGATAGATAGATAGATAGATAGATAGATGATAGATAGATAGATAGATAGATAGATAGATAGATAGATAGATAGATAGATAGATGATAGATAGATAGATATAGATAGATAGATACAGATGATATATAGATGATAGATAGCACCCCTTCAATTTAGTTTTATGTTGCAACCTACATTAGCCAGGGACATGTATGATGCTTTCTGAGGTTGTGCTAGCTGGAAATCCCTCTCATTTTAGCATGGAGACACAATTACAGAACTGTGGAGATCCTATTTCCTTCCAATTATATATTGTAGCTGAATAAAGAAGTTCTTTTGCACACACCACGCCGGAGACAGAACATTTGTCAGTGCTCTGTGCTGTGAATTCGTTCCTCGGTAGCGAGGGACTTGGGACTGTATTCAATCAACAACCTTGAGGGCCTTTGCTGGCATTTAAATGTGTGCTTCTGTTTATACAAACGGCATGTTCCCATGCATATCCATCTGAGGGCACATATAGACCTCACAACTGGAAACCAAGGGAATTCTATTGGGAGAAAACTGGAATTTATCACACTATTACTGAGCGCACAGTACATAACTCAGCCCATGGCAGAATTCAAAAGCCAATTCAAATGCAACCTGGATTTCATTTAGAAGATCGAAATATTTAGCTCACTGTTGGGCAAGGCATTCCCAGGAGAGAATCTCATTGGGATGCATCTGTGGTGATGACCTGAATTTTAAAATGAGAAACAGGTTCTTTTCGGCAGTAACGCAATGTTAGAAGCCAATGTGCCGTACATAGGCTATGGCTGCGTGGGGGAGAAGACTCAAATGACTTGGTTTCTGACCCTTGAAAATGTCTAAAATCCCCGTTCAGTTTGGATTTCCCCTCAATCCATGGCATGACGCTGTGGCTGAAGAAAGCATATGGTCCTAATAGATATTCAGTCCAGATGTTAGTTGCCTATAATGTATCCTGAACGGCAGTGTGTAGGGAAAGATGGTGAAGTAGTTAAATAAGGAACATGCACATTCCAGTATTCTCACCCGTTTACTAAAGTTAAGAGTTCCAGATTGCGATACCTCCGGTTCTGTCACATTGAATTTCTGGAAAACATTAAGAGCATGAAATGCACTGTACACGTGAAATAGACATCGAAAAGGAGGACCCCCTTGAGAGTCAAAAGAGCTGCAAACATGCACATGGTATTTTCCTTGAAGGACTTACGCAGGTGTTCTTGGAACGCTTCTATAGTGGCTCTGTTGCAAGAAGATTTGCAGAAAGCCCAGTTCAGACTGGCTTGGATTTCTATTGTACTATTAATATATAAAGCCCCTGGCAGTCCTGATCTTAGTCCTCCTTGTGGCATATTTTACAGACGTGAGGGAGCTAAGAAAACTGACCCTGCAATAATAATAATAATAATAATAATAATAATAATAATAATAATAATAATAATATATTTATACCCCACCCATCTGGCTGAGTTTCCCCAGACACTCTGGGCAGCTCCCAATCAAGTATTAAAAACAATACAGCGTTAAATATTAAAAACTTCCCTGAACATGGCTGCCTTCAGATGTCTTTTAAAAATAGGATAGCTACTTATTTCATTCACATCTGAAGGGAGGGTGTTCCACAGGGTGGGGGCCACTACCGAGAAGGCCCTCTGCCTGGTTCCCTGTAACCTTACTTCTCACAATGAGGGAACCACCAGAAGGTCCTCGGCGCTGGATCTCAGTGTCCGGGCTGAACGATGGGGCTGGAGACGCTCCAGGTATACAGGACCGAGGCAATTTAGGGCTTTAAAGGTCAGCACCAACACTGAACCGGTGTTATGTGGTCTCAGCGGAAGGAAATGCTCTGTGAGATTATGAGCAACCAGCCTTTAGGAGACATCCTTTCATGAATGACTGTGAACAGATGCAGTTTTCTGATTACCAAGACCTGTTTCTAGAGCTGATATCTGGCTATACTGACAAGAGCCACTTTGCAAAAGTCGTACACGAATGTGTTGGTTCACTTGTCAGTCTCCAAGCTCAAGTGAATTGCCCATCAGCGAGGTCATGCTAAGTCAGGTGCTACTACTTGTGGGCAACTGCAACCACAAATATACTTCATAGCGTGGATTTTAGAACATGTGAGCTCTGTGCTCGGCCCAACAATGTGCAAACATCACAGCCTGCCGCCACCCCCTGCCTGCAAGGGCGCCTCAGAATGCCACCGCCCATTCACCCACCAGGTTTTGTGTTGACGTATGGTATGAAGCTCAACATCAAAAAAACTAAGATCATGGCCACTGGGCCCATCACCTCCTGGCAAATAGAAGGGGAAGAAATGGAGGCAGTGAGAGATTTTACTTTCTTGGGCTCCATGATCACTGCAGACGGTGACAGCAGTCATGAAATTAAGAGACGCCTGCTTCTTGGGAGAAAAGCAATGACAAACCTAGAGAGCATCTTAAAAAGCAGAGACATCACCTTGCCAACAAAGATCCGTATAGTTAAAGCTATGGTTTTCCCAGTAGTGGTGTATGGAAGTGAGAGCTGGACCATAAAGAAGGCTGATCGCCGAAGAATTGATGCTTTTGAATTATGGTGCTGGAGGAGACTCTTGAGTGTCTCGTGGACTGCAAGAAGATCAAACCTATCCATTCTGAAGGAAATCAGCGCTGAGTGCTCACTGGAAGGACAGATCCTGAAGCTGAGGCTCCAATACTTTGACCACCTCATGAGAAGACTCCCTGGAAAAGACCCTGATGTTGGGAAAGATGGAGGGACAAGATGGTTGGACAGTGTTCTCGAAGCTACCAGCATGAGTTTGACCAAACTGCAGGAGGCAGTGGAAGACAGGAGTGCCTGGCATGCTCTGGTCCATGGGGTCACGAAGGGTTCGTTCACGACTAAACAACAATGGTGCTGCAGAAGCTCTTACAGATCCAGTCTGAAATCACACCTGTAGGTGGTGATCATGCAAGTGTGAACCTTCTCTTGATTGCATGACCAGGTGGCGACCACCCCAGCCCCCAGGGACCACCAGTAAGTAATAATGGCACATGACCACGTGTTGTGCATTAAAATTTGGCCACAACTTTATTAAACTTTCAAATGTAGGAAGACCTTGGCTTAGGCCTTGGGCATGTATCCCTCCCAGCCCCCCAGCCGGGGGAACTGGGACTCCTCAAGGTAAATGGGATATGGGGGTGCTCTGCAAGATGTATGTGTACACAGGCAGCCCACCCTATATCCCCACATGCAGGGTTGTTCACTGACAACCTTTCAGTGTATGGCCAGTGACACCCATATTACAACCCCTTTAAGAGGGGATCCTGGAATCACCACCGCAGTGTGTGTGGGGGGTGAGTCACCACTTCACGCCTCCCCCCCCAAAAAATTTTTAGGGAAGAAAAGACTAAAGGATTCCACCCAAGGCTACGGGGAAGACAAAACCTGCCAATGCAGGAACATTTCTTCCGGCTCTTCAACAGCAACCAGTTAAAAGGCCGTAGCAGCGCCCGCTAAACAGGAAGAAAAAAAGGTTAACTTGTAAACAAGAAACATTAAACAAAGGGAGGGTTAGTTGGCTGAAGCTCCTGAGCCAACTGCGTGGCTACTGCTGGCTCCTCCCTCTATTTATGCCACTGGCTCCGCCTCCCAGCAGTGTAACTTGACTACTGTGGCTGGGCGTGAGCCTCCAAATAATTACACTGAGAGGCAGGCCAGCCCATACAAACTGGTAAGTTCCTCGGGTCCCAAAGCATTGCGCGCGATCCCGCAAAATGCACCCACGGTGTAAAATGTGAGTGTTCATTACGGTATTGGTTCCATGGAATGAAGATCTCCAGGCGGGAGTTCCTTGACTTCAGTTGGACCTACAAGTGCTTGCATCCAGTCAGGTCTTTTGCAGTCTGTGGCTTTCAAAGAGGAACAGCAATTGATTGCTGTCTCTATCAAAGGCAATAAAAATTATAATCAAAAATAGAGATTGACAATGAGAAAGCATAGAGGTGTGTGTGGTGTAAATTAGGAGTTCCGTGTCTTTGGATCTTAAAAACAGACAAACAAACCATAAATAAGCCGTTCATCCTTGGGTACTGCAGCATGTTTGGGACTCAGCTACACTAGTCAATTATAACTTTAAAAATGTGTTATAAAAATGAGACACCAGAGGGCACTGTAGAGCAGTGATCCTTCCCCAGTCGTAAACTGCATTGGGAGCTATGTATATCTTAATAGTGGTTTTTTATAGCGTTTTTTCATACCTGTGTAGATCCAGCCCAAGTGTGTGCCTGTCAAACACATCATTGACATATCAGCTTTGACACAGCTCATCTCCTGTTTGGTAGCCATCAGGACAAGATAGGCCTGGATTCAGGAGCCCCCAAGCACATGCAAACATGCCCAACAGAGTCCTTGTGCTGTCAGAGCTGATTGTGCAGATCATCTGTTCAGCGCTGCCTATCCAGACAGAATAGCCCAAAGGGAACCTTACAAGGAGGTCTGGCTATCAGGCACATAAATCCAGCATTTGGAATTATCTGTGCATTCCAGATTCCTGAACCAGATGAGAATTCGCACGTGGGTCATCCTTACTGGACTGGACATTGCTGCCAGAACAGTGATAAGTAATGACGGGGTGCTTCTGTTGCAGAGTAAAATGGTTTTGTGAATGCAAACGTTCAGCCCTCTGAGAGAGTTGCGGCTGTGACCTTTGCTCAAGGTGAAATAGGCTAGTTAAGGCCTCCCAATCAGCCGGGGATTCTTACTTAAGCTGCATTTCAGCCCCTGAGATTAACCCCTTTGCCACATAAAAATAAAAATCAGATCAGATCAAGTTACCATCTCCGGGCAACTCTTCCTATAAACAAGCTCCTTTGTTGTGCAGGCCATAAAAACCTACATGGTGCACACAAGGCGATGAATGCTTAGGATTTACTGCCGTTCGGATCACTGCTGGATAACAAAAGAGACTATAAAAAAATACAGTACCATAAAGGCAAAAGCAATATGGGCACAAGGTGCTGGGCTGCTGAATTAGGAGGCTGAATTTTACATCTTTCATCCACCCTCAACTTTCAGTATAGTTGGAAATGACTCTTCTGTTACCTTTGCTATATGTCCAGCATTTCAGAGGTTTTCTTTGTTTTTGACAAAAGGATTTCAAGAAGCTGCAGTTCTAGGCATTCCTCCTGTCCCTCCCTCCTGCCCACCCGCCCTGCCTGCCTCCCCCCCCCCACTTTATTACTATGCGTGTTGTTCTGAAATACTCAATTCAGCTATAAACAATCTACTCTATCAACAACATGCTTTTGCACTTTTTGAAATGGTGCTTTGAGGCAGATAAATGAAAATAAGTATGGCAGCTTGCCAGTAAAAATTTCTGCAAACTAGATCATCACAGGGGCACGGGCTTCAGTCAGTGTGCTATTTTATTTACTGTAGGATCTAAAAATCCATTTCTGCCCATACAATAGCCGTTTGTTTTTCCCTTTGGTTGATGTTTGTTCTAATCCTAGCTGACATTTTTAGATAATAATGGTTCACAAGCTGTTCGGATCCATGCTGAAAGAACCACATCATCTAGGACTCCTTTCTGCTTTTAATAGTAGTGTATGATCAAGGTGGCTGGGGGGATATATCTCTGAAGCTTCGGACACAGAAAAATTGCCATCATGCCCTACAGGTCAAGAATGTGTTGCTATACTTTAACATAACCTTAGTTTTCCCCACAGCTCTGCTATTTGTCCATGTTCTTAGCCCACACGAAGCATTTGTGTTGGCCACACTAATTTATAGTACTATAAGTACCTACGGGACCGCCTCTCCTGGTTTGCCCCACGAAGGACCTTAAGGTCCACAAATGACAACATTTTGGAGGTCCCAAGTTGCAAGGTGGTTAGATTGGTCTCAACTAGGGCCAGGGCCTTTTCAGTACTGGCCCCGACTTGGTGGAATGCTTTGTCACAAGAGACTAGGGCCCTGCAGGACTTGACATCTTTCCGCAGGGCCTACAAGACAGAGCTGTTCCGCCTGGCCTTTGGTTTGGACTCAGTCTGATCCTTATGTTTCCCTCCCCTTATGGTTTTGCATTTTAAATTGCATTTTAACCTGTATTTTAAATTGGTTGCTTCCCCCCCCCTATTATGTTTTTACTGTAATTTTACTGGTGTTAGCCACCCTGAGCCCGGCTCTGGCCAGGAAAGGCGGGGCATAAATAATTTTTTTCATTTTTCATTATTATCATTTATTATTTCTCTTCCCTCACAGAAGCTTGACTGCACTCACTTGACAACTGAACATTCCTGAATATCACAAGAGTGAGGGCTTCATGGTTTCCCAGATGTTGCTGGACTCCAACTACCATTGTTCGGAGTACAACATCTATAGGTTCCCAACCTGTGTTGTACTAGATAAATGGCTTGATGACTGGCTTAATCGTCTACCAGTGGATGGTCAGGTCACATTTACCTGCACGGTGGAAGGAGGCTCTAAACCTAATTTGTCCAATCTCTGGCAGGGGTGGAGGGAATGTTAGTGAGGAGGAGGTAGCAGCACATAATGTAAGGTAAAGGTAAAGGGACCCCTGATCATTAGGTCCAGTTGTGACCGACTCTGGGATTGTGGCGCTCATCTTGCTTTATTGGCTGAGGGAGCCGGCATACAGCTTCTGGGTCATGCAGGCAGCATGACTAAGCCGCTTCTGGCAAACCAGAGCAGCGCACGGAAACGCCGTTTACCTTCCCGCCGGAGCGGTACCTATTTATCTACTTGCACTTTGACGTGCTTTCGAACTGCTAGGTTGGCAGCAGCAGGGACCGAGCAACGGGAGCTCACCCCGTCGCGGGGATCAGAACCGCCGACCTTCTGATCGGCAAGTCCTAGGCTCTGTGGTTTAACCCGCAGCGCCACCCGCATCCCAGCACATAATGTAGCAGTAGCAGTTATGAATTCTGAATGCCTGCAAAGGACTTCTAAGAAATTTGCCAGGGCTTCCATGTTCTTTCTGCACCCTACATAATACTTGCAATTTTGTGTTAATAAACATACTACAGTCAAGTTGCATCATACGCTGGGGTTCTGTTCTAAGAGTATATGTGAAGATTGTGTATAGCCCAAATTACCTTTTTTCCTGGCTAGCTGCTGGCTGGCAAGTGGGGAGAAGCTTCATGGAGAGACCGCCATGGAGAGCGATTGGTGGATGAAGGAGAAGGGCAGAGAGATGAAGGCAGCACACAAAGCATGAAGCGGATCCTGGAATGGAGCCACAGCCAAGCATGTGCAGGTGATATTGTACATGTTTAATGCATGCATGATGTGACTGGACTGTATTGCAAAGAAATGGCCTTGTCAGTGAAAAAGAAACAACTTTTAAAGCTTGCCTTGGATTATACAGAAAGAAGAGAGTTCCCAGGATCTAGTACCCAGTGCATTGCATTATAACAGTGTGAAGGTGAAAAGTTTGTTTTATTTGAGCTATTTCCAAGCATGCCTCTTAGTGGTACTTATCGTATTTTTTGCTCTATAAGACTCACTTTTTCCCTCCTAAAAAGTAAGGGGAAATGTGTATGTGTCTTATGGAGCGAATGCAGGCTGCGCAGCTATCCCAGAAGCCAGAACAGCAAGAGGAATTGTTGCTTTACTGCGCAGCGATCCCTCTTGCTGTTCTGGCTTCTGAGATTCAGAATATTTTTTTTCTTGTTTTCCTCCTCCAAAAACTAGGTGCGTCTTGTGGTCTGGTGCATCTTATAGAGCGAAAAATACGGTATGGGCAGGAGGTGGGACTGAGCAACGGGAGCTCACCCCATCCCAGGGATTCGAACTGCCGACCTTCTGATTGGCAAGCCCTAGGCTCTGTGGTTTAACCCACAGCGCCACCAGAATACACATGCCCCAAACAGATCCCATCATCCCATCCTGTAGGAGCATATGGCTGCAGAACAAGACAGTGGCCCTTTAAGGGCACAGGAGCACCTTGCAGTGGGTGGGGCCAATAGCAGGCCTAGTTCAGCCAGCCTTCCTAAGACTTGGAAGAGTTTTGCAACTTGCTGAAGCAACAGCTCCCCTCTAGTCAGTGCTCTGTCCAAGGTGCTGACCTGCAAGTGACTCTGCTGTACCTCTCACCATGCTAAAACACCCCTTCTGCTCCTCCTCTCAGCAACCATAGGCCAGTTCCCATGGAGCACGAGGCCCAGTCAGAGCAGGATATATGATACAATAGAACACCCTTCTTCAACCTGGTGCACCAGACTGTGGAAAGCTGTAGTAGGTGTATAAGGTAAATGGAAGGGCAAAGTGCCTTTATTGTGTCCTTACTGATTTTACTACTGGGACGTGGGTGGTGCTGTGGGTTAAACCACAAAGCCTAGGACTTGCCGGTCAGAAGGTCGGTGGTTCGAATCCCCGTGACGGGGTGAGCTCCCGTTGCTTGGTCCCTGCTCCTGCCAACCTAGCAGTCCGAAAGCACGTCAAAGTGCAAGTAGATAAATAGGTACCGCTCCGGCGGGAAGGTAAATGGCGTTTCTGTGTGCTGCTCTGGTTCGCCAGAAGCGGCTTAGTCATGCTGGCCACATGACCTGGAAGCTGTATACCGACTCCCTCAGCCAATAAAGCGAGATGAGAGCCACAACCCCAGAGTCGGCCACGACTGAACGTAATGGTCAGGGGTCCCTTTACCTTTACCTTACTGATTTTACACAATCATAACAACTACATTCATTCTTCTTCTTCTTCTTTGGGGATCACTTGTAGTCGAGTAAGATTGTCTTCCATGAATACTGTCTTAACAGTGAGCCTGTAAGTGACCATGGAGGCCAATTCTGGATCCACACATCCTTCCACAGTGGGGACATAGGTATCTGGGCAGAAGTTGATCATGATGAGGGTCTGCCAAACGTACCTTCCTCTTTGCATGTTTCTCCTTTTCATCCTGTGTTTGAGCGTCTTCAAAGCCCATGACACCTTTGGAAAAGGCTGTTCTCCAAGTGGAGCGCCATGGAAGCCCCATCAGACGTTTGGCTTCCAAAAGAACATTCGAAAACCAGAATAGTCCCTTCTGGGTTTTGATCGCTCGGGAGCCAAAATGCTCGAGAACTAGGCTGTTTGAAAACCAAGGTATGACTGTAGGCGTAAGAAGTTTCCATGGTGAATTGCCCCTTGCAGTTGCATTCTGGACCAACTGTAACCTCCAAAGACTCTTCAAAGGTAGCCTCATATACTGCAGTAACCCACAGATGGGGTCGACTCTTATTGGGAACCAGTGTAGTTCCAAGTCCAACACATTCTTCATTGTATTACAAATCTACTTTTATGAACAGCTATTGAGACACCAACAAACAACAAAGCCTAAAAGTATGAATAAATACTTTTATCAATACTGTACTTTTAGAATTTGTTTTGAACAGTGTGCAATGTGCAGGTTTTGAACAGCCGTAATAACATATCCTATAGCCTGTAATAGACACAAATACTAGTAGGTGGTTGGTTATTCCTGGCCGTGTGACCACTTATGATCCGGAATGAAAGGAGATGCATCCTTCACATTGCTAAGTATGTTTGCACCTAATACACTGGAGGAACTGTTTCTGAGCATCTTGGTTCATCCATGTGAAAATGTGACCCCTGTAATACTGCCAAGGTCAGAGAGACTGAAGATGATGTGCTGACTAAGTGCTGGTTAGGCAGTGGGGAAAGGTACCCAGGGGCGATATTAACACGATGAACAAGTTTTGATTGGAGCGAAGCTGTGTTTACATACTCACCTACTTTGCCCACCCAGCAATAAAGAATTTGCTCTTTATAGAAGCAAGAAAAATCCTCCCATCCCCACTCCCTGGAAGTACGCCAGAGGAAGAACAATTTGTGTCCCAAAGCAAAATCCATATGGATTTTACATGACAGATCAATGAGTGGGCTGGATAGGGCTTACCTATGGTGAACTAGAATTGGATAGTTTAGCTTATGTGGACAATAGTTTAGCTTTCGTGGATTTATTTGCAAAGTTTCTTGAGAGCCAGTGTGGTTAGACTTGTTGGAAATAATAATAATAATAATAATAATAATAATAATAATAATAATAATAATAATAAATTTTATTTATACCCCGCCCTCCCCAGCCGAAGCTGGGCTCAGGGCGGCTAACAACAATCAAAATAATCCAACATTCTAAAAACCTTTCATTATAAAAATTAATTAAAATCAAATTGATGGCAACCATTAAGCAAAATTCTGTGCAGATTGCCAGAGGAGGGGGTCAGGCTGCGCCCTGACCAAAGGCCTGGTGGAACAGCTCTGTCTTACAGTCCCTGCGGAAAGATGTCAAGTCCCGCAGGGCCCTAGTCTCTTGTGACAGAGCGTTCCACCAGATTGGAGCTGCGGCCGAGAAAGCCCTGGCCCTAGTTGAGGCCAGCCTAACCTCTCTGTGGCCTGGGATCTTCAGGATGTTTTTATTTGCAGACCGTAAGTTCTTCTGTGGGACATACCAGGAGAGGCAGTCCTGTAGGTACGAGGGTCCTAGGCCGTATAGGGCTTTAAAGGCAGTCAAACCAACAATTATGGCAGTCAAACCAACAATTTATGCTTTGCCCGATAAGCACATGAAGGGGCTGAGGCTCACAGAGCTTTCCTGTGAAATTTGCTAGAGAGAACTCTGTGAGATTACTTCCTTTGTCTGCCTTGGCAGGAAGCTGTAACACCACATGCTTTCTTCCTGCCTGGGCAGTCTCCTCTTTCTTCATCATGTTTCAAAGTTGGCTGAGGGAATACTATGGTTGCCCAAAGAACCAGCCTTCACTGATCTCCCATAGGATCCCTAGGGACTGGCATGAAGAGGCTTGCTTCCTCTGGACATGTAGGTTCCATACAGACCCCATGGAACGTCTCCTCTGATGGGTCTGTAGCTAGGCTTCTAAGCAGACATGATGGCTGTATGCATCCAGGAAGCCAAGTTTGTGAAGCTATGTCTCCACACAGGACATCATAATGTGTCCTTCTGTTTCCAGGGCATCACCACTGTGAACATTTCAATTTTCATGGGTTCTTAGGTTCCAAGGCATGAAGCCAAACCCTTGCAATGACTGAAGAAAATATATCAGGTATGAAAGCAGGTTCACTTACAAACCATGAATGAAAATTCTTCTCACTGCGAGGCAGTTTGATTTAAAAAAATAAAAGGAATACATGCACGGCACAGCTTTAGTCCTGAAACTAAATTAATAATGAATGAGGATAGTAATTTTTAATTTTTGTCTGTGCATGAGGAGGAAAAAGAAAATGCGCTTACCAGATTTGACAATTAGAACAGGGCAACAGCATCGCATGGCACGACGCAAAGCGTTTTTTCCCAGCGGTTTTTCAGAGGGAGCTTGGCAGATGTGCTCAAATATTTACAAGTGCACAATATTCACATGCTTTTCAGATGCTGACCCTGCTGATTTGCAAAAGTCTGCTTCAATCTGGAGGGGAGCGCCAGGTTTCCCAACGTGCAACAATGCACCAGAATGACTGCCGGTTGTTGCTGTTTCCGATATAGCACAGTTGTGATCTGCTTAGATAAAAAGGGGCAGGATTCAGGCAAAGACTTCCAGCAGACCAGTCCCACGTGTGCTTGCTGGCTAGGAAGCAAGGGCCAAGATGGGCTTGACCCACAACCTGGTTCTATGCCTGATTCTTTGAAGTGAGTCCCGCTGGGTTCAGCTCTAAAGAAGATTGCAGTCTTAGTCCCACTGATTTCACAATGAGAGAGAAACCCATGCATAACCTTCTCAATGGGACTTAAATATGAAATTATTATTATTATTATTATTATCATCATCATCATCATCATCCCACCCTCCCTGGCCAGAGCAGGGCTCAGGGCAGCTAACATCAATAAAATTTCAGTAAAAACATAATAAGAAAAAAAACCCCACAATTTAAAATACAGGTTAAAATGAAATGCAGCCTCATTTTAAAAGTCAAAACCATAAGGGGAGGGAAACATAAGGGTCAGACTGAGTCCAAACCAAAGGCCAGGCGGAACAGCTCTGTCTTGCAGACCCTGTGGAAACATGTCAAGTCCCGCAGGGCCCTTGTCTCTTGTGACAGAGTGTTCCACCAAGTTGGGGCCAGTACTGAAAAGGCCCTGGTCCTAGTTGAGACCAACCTAACCACCTTGTGACTTGGGACGTCCAGAAAGTTGTCATTTGTGGACCGTAAGGTCCTCCGCGGGGCATACCAGGAGAGGCGGTCCTGTAGGTATGTGCGTCCTAGGCCGCATGGAGCTTTAATGGTCAAAACCAGCACCTTAAACCTGACCCTGTACTCCACCGGGAGCCAGTGCAGTTGGTAAAGCCTGTTTGTTGATATCCTTCTTAAATTGTGATGCACAAACTGGACGCTACACTCCAGGTGAGGTCTGCTTACGTAGGACAGAGTGGCACCATTGCTTCCTGTGATCTGGATACTATACTTCTGTTGATGTAGCCTAGAATTGTATTTTAAGGGACACGGGTGGCGCTGTGGGTTAAGCCACAGAGCCTAGGACTTGCTGATCAGAAGGTGGGCAGTTCGGATCCCCGCGACGGAGTGAGCTCCTCTTGCTCGGTCCCTGCTCCTGCCAACCTAGCAATTCGAAAGCACCTCATAGTTCAAGTAGATAAATAGGTACCTCTCCGGCAGGAAGGTAAACGGCCTTTCTGTGTGCTGCTCTGGTTCGCCAAAAGCGGCTTAGTCATGCTGGCCACATGACCCAGAAGCTGTACACCGGCTCTCTCAGCCAATAAAGCAAGATGAGCGCCGCAACCCCAGAGTCGGTCACGACCGGACCTAATGGTCATGGGTCCCTTTACTAGAATTGTATTAGCTGTTGCATTCTGATCCCTGAAAGCCCTGACCTAGAACCTGCCTCACTCTGAGTCTACAGGCAATGATGTTCACTTGTTTTAAACCATCTTGTCTGCAGCCGTGAGATTTAGAACCATATATTTTTTCTTTGGTAATAAAAACTGAAGCAGCTCAGAGGCTTCTTGGCCTTTGTGTGGTCACTGAAAGAGGCACCCAGGGCCACCTGCTAGCTTGAAACCTGGAGAATATCAAAGGGAGGTGCCAGTTGTATGAACCAGTGCTTCTTCCAAAGTTGGGGAGATAACCATAGAATGTTTGTGATAATTATAGTGGCTCCCTACCCCGTCGACTACACTAACGTGCTGTCCATACGGGTCAAACAGTGGTAATCAATGTGCTGACCTCAATATGTTGTTGGACATCTATATCCTATCAGCCCCAGCCATCATGGCCAATGGTCATGGATATATGAGGTATAGTCCATCTGGAGGGTACCACATGAACCTCTTAATGGTCCCAGCTTAATTGCAAGCTCGCCAACAGAATCACAGGTTCCCAAGGAAAACCACAAAAGGGACCAGAAGTATATGAGCCCAACACCAAACAAAGTCTCTTGAGGAGAACATATGCTTGAATGTACGGAATATGAGCCTTTTTTTCTCTCTCTCTCTCAAAAGGAAATGTTATTCTCTGGGACATTTAGAAATTAAGTTTCATTCTGAGTCACAACAAAAAGTCCAAGTGAAATTCACAACCCTTCTGAAAGTTTCAAGTGAGAAACATCAACATGAAAACTGTTGGCATTTCGAGTTTAAAAGGAAGTGGAAACTCCTACGTCCTGACGCTGCTCCTGCTATCGGGACGCTGGCTTGGCTGTTGCTTTTTTGACGCCATGACAAATCAAACTGTAATGACAGTTTAAGTTTAAATTAAGCTCTGCGGTTTTATTTCTGAAGCGATTGGAAGTGAATGTTTCTGGTTCAGGACTTCTCACTAGCATGTCAGTGATTTCAAGCTGCTTCCAATTAAATTGTATTTTAAGAAAACCAAGACCAGGGAGAACATTCAGTGGTCCCAGTTAACTCACTTGTTAATGTGCACCTGTCTGTGTCTTTGTGGGTAGATTGCCTGTCAGAAATGATGCTGCTCTCCTGGTTTGCCACTGGGCCACTCCAGGCTAGTGTATTCAGCAGGTTGTTCCTGACACAATCATAGTGCATTCATAGTCCTAATCTTAAGGAAGTCACTAGGTATCAGGGCTGGTTCAGATGCAGGTCAGCACCCAAGACACAAAGACAAGCAGAAAAGTTAACTCTTTGTTCAGGAAAACAGCGTACAATGCCTGCGGACTGGCCCCTAAAAGACAGTTGCCAGGACTCCTCTAAGCCTCCTTCTCTTCAGCCAGACATTTTAAGCAGCCTTAAACTACACCAGGGGGGAGATCTGTGCTCCTGCCAGTCAGAAAAGGGGTCTTTCTCTCCCCCACTTCTCATCCCCGTGTCCGGGATTAGCTCTATGATGAGGAATGGTGGGAGGCACCAACTGGGGAACTCCGTAGGGAAGCCTCAGAAGAGGAAGGCTCAGAGCCCGGTGTTATGTACTGAAGTTCTCACCCTGGGCCAGCAGGGGGATACTGTAGATAGTTTTCACTCAGGTCCACATATGCAAATAAAGGATTGAAAGTGACGTTCAGTGATTGGATAGTTACAGAAAGTGGTTACTGTTGCGTTGTACTGGAGCTCTATATAAGCAGGCTGGCTGAACCCTTCAGTTCAGTTCTGTTCTGGCCTGTGAATAAACAAGAGCTGTTTGAAGAATTGCTGTATCGTCTGATATGTTCACCCACAACTTAACATCCGAGGAGTGGTGGTGGGACATTGAGGATAGGTCAGGGGGGAGGAATGGTTGGACACAATCCCCACTCACACTGGCCAACCAGATGCCTTTGGAGAAGCCCACAACCAGACCAAGAGTGCAATAGCGCACTCCCAGTGTGCTGTAGTGGTTAAGAGTGGTAGACTCGTAATCTGGGGAACCAAGTTTGCGTCTCCACTCCTCCACATGCAGCTGCTGGGTGACCTTGGGCTAGTCACAGTTCTTTGAAGTCTCTCAGCCCCACTCACCTCACAGAGTGTTTGTTGTGGGAGAGGAAGGGAAAGGAGAATGTTAGCCATTTTCAGACTCCTGAAGGGGAGTGATAAAGCAGGATATCAAATCCAAACTCTTCTTCTTCTTCTCCCTACTTGCCATTCCCAGCAACCACGTGCCAGGGAGCCCATTAGCTAAGTGCTGTGATGACCACTGCCAATTCGAACTGAACGGGTGCTGCAGAGTGGGCAGCGTAGTCCAAATAGCATGATCTCTGCTTGCTACTATGTTCCTTCCCCTGCCCCACTTCTGTTTGTCTCTACAGTCCCTGGCGGGAATGGATTTGGCCAGCTGGGATCAAGATACAGTCTAAGAGTTTGGAATTTACAACAAAACACAGTCTTGCGAACCTAATGCTAGCAGTAAACAAACCTTTATATCCCAGAGCAAACTCAAGGGCTTGTCGGAGGCAACAACCAAAAAATGAGTTTGGTTGTTCTTGTTCTTTAGAAAACCCAGTCAATAAACCATTATCAGAATCATAAGGGCCAAATATAAAATTATCAGCACCAGAGAATTGCATTAGTGGCAATCCAGTTCTTTACCCTTCTCAATCTCCTGGGCAATCCATTAATTCTCTCCCCCCCTCCCCCCAATTCCCATTTTCTGTTTGCATTGCAACCGTCTGCCTCTCTTGACACATTTGCAGAATACCTGTCATACAGCTTGTCTCTTCACCTCTTGCATATTGCAGCATTCACACCTCGAGGAATTATAATGGTATCAGTAAACAAATCTGTTCTGTCTTTAAAAACCAGCAAAATATAAGTATTCTGGCTTGTTGTTTTCATTGTACCATGCTCTGTAAACTGAAACGGGACTTGGGCACTTGCTAGTCTTTCATGGAAAGCCTGAATAACTCCCGTTGAATAACACCGACTCTAGTAATTCATGTGCACTGCCTTCAGAGGGTGTATTAATCAAATTGAACCCAAGGGATGCGTGTGGTGCTGTGGGTTAAACCACAGAGCCTAGGACTTGCCGATCAGAAGGTTGGCGGTTCGAATCCCCACGACGGGGTGATCTCCCGTTGGTCGGTCCCTGCTCCTGACAACCTAGCAGTTCGAAAGCACATCAAAGTACAAGTAGATAAATAGGTACCACTCCGGCAGTAAGGTAAAGCGGCTGAGTCATGCTGGCCACATGACCCAGAAGCTGTACATCGGCTCCCTCAGCCACTAAAGCAAGATGACCGCCGCAACCCCAGAGTCGGCCACGACTGGACCTAATGGTCAGGGGTCCCTTTACCTTTTATGATAGTCATTTATTGCAGTGTTTCCCAACCTTGGGCCTCCAGCTGTTTTTGGACTACAACTCCCATCATCCCTAGCTAGCAAGACCAGTGGTCAGGGATGATGGGAATTGTAGTTCAAAAACAGCTGGAGGCCCAAGGTTGGGAAACACTGATTTATTGTACTAGCAATGAAATCAAACAGCTTCACACTATTTGTTTATGATATGGTTGCACGCTACGCTATGGTTGCACGCTACGTTGAGAGACTCTAGGAGTTTGGAGTGCTTACCCATGGTTTGGTTTCTTCGAAAAAATCTGTAGAGTCAATATTTGGGATATATTGTTTGATTTACACATATACACAACCTGAACATAGAATGGAGAGGCTCACAGAATTAACGTGCCAACCAATCTTGCTTTAGGTTTCTATTGAAGCCCTGAAGTTCAGATTTGGTTTGAACACAGAACAAGATATGCTTCTGTGTCTCCAGCTTCTAGCATCCAGCTTCCAGCTCTCTCACACAACTCTGGATACTGTTCTTCTACCTATCAGCCCATTGAGGGCGCTGGGGAAAGACCCACCCATTTGTTTCTATGGCAACGGAGCTTACTCTTTTAAGATGCAGATGTTGGGTACTTAGCTGAGCAGCGGATGCCATTAGACTGACAAAAGGAATGGCCTGACCCATTTAGCCAACTCCTTCCTATATTGGCTCTTCTTCTTCTTTGGGGATCACTCATAGCCGAGTAAGATTGTCTTCCATAGACACGGTTTTAACAATGAGTCCGTAAGTGACTGTGGAGGCCAATTCTGGACCCACACGTCCTTCCACAGTGGGGACATCGGTTTCCAGGTGGGAGTTGATCACGGTGTGGATTTGCCAAGCGTGCCTTCCTCTTAGCACGTTTCTCCCTTGCATCCTGAGTTCAAGTGTCTTCAAAGCCCATAACACCTTTGGTAACGGCTGTTCTCCAACTGGAGCGCTCGCAGGCCAGTGTTTCCCAGTTGTCAGTGTTTATACTACATTTTTTTTAGATTTGCCTTGAGAGAGTCTTTGAACCTCTTTTGTTGACCACCAGCATTACGCTTTCCATTTTTGAGTTCTGAATAGAGTAGTTGCTTTGGAAGACGATCATCAGACATCCGCACAACCACCTAGGCAGTTATCTTTCCACAAGGGCCAACACTGATGCAGAAATCCAGCATTACCTGAGCTCTGTGAGTGCAGCTTTCTCCCGATTGAGGTGCAGAGTGTTTGAGGACTGGGACATTTGCAGGGAAACCAAAATGCTTGTTTACAAAGCTATTGTACTACCAACCTTACTATACGCCTGTGAAACATGGACCACTTATAAATGCCATCTCCAACTCCTTGAAAGGTTCCATCAACGGTGTCTCTGAAAAAAATTTACAGATACATTTGGGGCACAGGTTCTGAGTGGACCCAAGATATCTTCCAGATCATGACCCCACCCCCTGCAAACTCATAACACTATTTATTCATGATGGGGGATGAGGGCAAGGAAAACTGTATTTTCTCTATAGTCAGCCACATGTAGATTTGGCAAATATTCAGATCATCACCATGGAGATGCTTGAAGAAGCTGACTTTCTGAATTCCATCACAGAATCATAGAGTTGTTCAATACAGGAAATCCAGAAGTAGAGTGTCCCCAGAGAGATGGATGCCCAGCCTTTGCTGAAGACCTCCAACAAGTGAGAGACCATCACCACCACTCCTAGGTTTCATGGTTGAGCTCCTCTTTCAATATATTTCTCCTAAAGGCGTTTATCCTAAAGTTCACCGGAAATCTACTCTCTGGAACAATAAGTTCAATGAGGATCTCTCTTCACCCGTTCAGAAATCCTGTTCGGGATTTGCAGCCATGAGCTTCTTTCACACTTCCTGAATGTTTCAGCGCAGTTATCTGCTCAAAAATGCATCGGAATCCATTTGTAAAATGTGTATTTTGAGAGAAAATACATTTGGAAATGCCTATTTTGTGAGAAAATAGTTCTGATGTATACGTAATTACTTATTCAGATGTGCATTAAATGTGGTTTTGAGATGTTATTGCTTTAACTGAAGATTAATAGAGAAATTAGACAGGGTGGACTTATGAGAGAACACATGCAAGAGAAACATAAACTGGAAAAAGACCAACACAGTCTTTGCTCAGTGCTGTAGGTGATTGGATCTGCCTGCCAAGCCACCATTTTGCATCTGTCTTCTCCACCACCACTATTATTTTAGGACAGAGTGAAAACAGCCGCCACATTATTATTTGTGGGCAGGTAAAAAAAGGAAAAAATGTAAAGGGGCACCTGGACAGTTAAGTCCAGTCAAAGGCAGGAAGATGATGGGGGACATTTTTGGAATTCTTCTAATACTGTTTTTCCTCAGAAAAACCTCTCTTCTGGTGAATTTCAGCTCACTTCATGGCAAATGAATTGTCAGAAAAGTTATCTTCTGAGAAATTCCTCATCACCCACAATTTATTTTGCACTTGGCTTCAGCTGTTGAGCCACAAGGTTTTAGTAGAAACCAAAGGAAATACTGCAAGCTTAAAATCTGACCATCAGAGAGGGCTCTTGTATGTTTTAATACCTGAGCAGACGCTGGGATTCCTGACATGGGCAAACGGCCATAAAATGGGGTGGTAATAATAATAATAATAATAATAATAATAATAATAATAACAACAACAACAACAACAACAACAACAACAACAACAACAACAACAATACCCCTCCCATCTGGCTGGGTTTCCCCACCCAGTCATGTTAACTCTCTTTTTTAATTGATATTTTGTTTGAAGAATTTCATATATATATATATATATATATATATATATATATATATATATATATATATATATATATGCTTTCGTAGATTTTCACGGGTACAGGAATGCAGGTTTTGGTGTCCTCGGGTGTTTTCCCGTGTAAAAGTTGGGGTGTCTAGGCGACGTTTCGACGAGGTCTCACTCATCATCTTCAGGCTGGTGCTTTCGGCTTCTTGTTACTGGAACAGAGCAGGATCTCAGTGTTTGAGTTCCTATAAATACTGTTGAGGGGGTGTGGTGTATAGCCTCCAATGTTCTGGGCAGAGAGGAAGTTCCCAGGCTAGTGTGCCTTTTCTAGCCTGGGAACTTCCTCTCTGCCCAGAACATTGGAGGCTATACACCACACCCCCTCAACAGTATTTATAGGAACTCAAACACTGAGATCCTGCTCTGTTCCAGTAACAAGAAGCCGAAAGCACCAGCCTGAAGATGACGAGTGAGACCTCGTCGAAACGTCGCCTAGACACCCCAACTTTTACACGGGAAAACACCCGAGGACACCAAAACCTGCATATATATATATATATATATATATATATATATATATATATATATGGGTAGAAAAATTTGAATGAATTTTTTAAAAAATTGCTTTATTTCATAAATTTTATACACTACTTCATTATGAAAAAACCACCTCAAAATATGAAGTCGATGTGCAATGGATTCAAGATCCAACTGCAATTGGGGAATCCACAAGAGGTGAGAGATGAACACTGACAGTTCTGATGGATTCAGTTTTGATTTCTAACCCAGAACTGAAATGTAACAACACAGTGCTCCCACTGGTACTTACCCAAAACTATAGGAAGGGAAGCAGTAGAGTTGCTTATTGTTGAATCCTACGTGTTTCTTCCATTTAAATATGTGGATCGATGCTGTAGGGCAATAGGAAGTAAAGGTGTGTTCAGATTTTGCTGTACTCCAACTCCCTTCAGCCCCAGCCAACATGGTCAAAGGTAAGGGGAGAGGGGAGTTTTATTCCAACATTTGGAGGGTGTGGCGTTTGCCTCCTAGGTGGGTCATAAGGAAAGGGTTAAATGTGTGTGAAGATGATTGGCCAGTGAAAACTGATAGGAGGAGTTAGAGTGAGAGTTGGAGTTGGAGTTGTGTGAAAGTCAGTTGAGAGTTGGGAGTTGGAGAAGGAAGAGGGAGGAATAGTCTGTGGGTTGGTCGAGTTGTGATGTGAGAGAGTGAGAGGAATTGTTAGGTGGAGTCAGATAGTTAGTTGAGATAATCAGTTTGAAGTTGTTAGGAACATTGGGTCAGTAAAGAAACTAAGATTAAGAAACTGCCAAGAAAAATTAACTGAAACCATAAACTTGTTCATGCCTATAAATAAACTTGATTATTTGTTAATGTTAACAACTGTCTGGACTCCGTGTGTACCCGTGAGAAATGGGTTGGTGGCAGCGAAGAAAGCAATCACAGTGGTGGCACAGGGTCAATAGACTGTCTGTGTGATTGCCACAGAGAGCAATAGCATTAGCTACCTTTGTGGTAGCTAAAGGAAGAATTGGACTAGATGACCGTTAGGTATATCTTGTAGAGAATTGGATTATGTATATCCTGCTCCCTTAATTCTAGGACTCGGTGTTGTGGTGTTCGTACGGAGCCCCCGGTCATCTCATGGACTATTGACCCATACACCACTAATCCGCTGCCACCAACCAGGTCCTCCCTGGTAAAATCACTTCAGTCTCAGTCAGGTTCTCAAGTAAATAAAGAAGAGTGTATTTTATTTCAGACACAAACCAACTTTTATGGCTTTCCAAATGTTGTTACTCTTTACTTTTTTAGTCTTATTTTCCTCTCTCTATCTCTACTATCTCCCCTCACTCAAGAACCCACTGCCCTGTCTCTCTATTTCCAACTGCCTGCCAACTGCTTCTCCAATTGCCTTTCCCAACCAGCCAACCCACTAAAACCAACCAACAACCCACCAACAACTCTAACAAACCTCGGGCTAAGCCCTTTTATACACAGGTAGGCTCCGCCTCCAGCTTTCCTATTGGTCTACATTTTTAACCCTTTCTTTTTTTCCCTATACAGACAGGCTCTAAACAAACGGGCAAGCGCCACAGGTGCCAACCTCTTTTATGGTTTGTCATTTCCCCTTGAAAACAAGGCATTCCGAACCCAAAGAAACCATCATCCATTTGGTGGCCCGAAAGAAGAAGAGTTTGGATTTGATATCCTGCTTTATCACTACCCAAAGGAGTCTCAAAGCGGCCAACAATCTCCTTTCCCTTCCTCTCCCACAACAAACACTCTGTGAGGTGAGTGGGACTGAGAGACTTCAGAGAAGTGTGACTAGCCCAAGGTCACCCAGCAGCTGCATGTGGAGGAGTGGAGACGCGAACCGGTTCCCCAGATTACGAATCTACCGCTCTTAACCACTACACCACACTGGCTCTCTGAAAGAGGAGGGACGTTTTAGAACAAGACCAGTCATAAAATATGCCCTCAGAAACATCCGTTTCAGAAATGTATGCAGTCCTCTGATCCTTCTGGAAGTACGGCATTCTCTCTCTTTTTTGCTAAAGCTCCTGTTTACACAGATTTAATCAGTCGTGCCACTGGGGCACAGCAAAACTAGCAATGTGACCCGTAAAGGTTTAGCACCAGATTGCGGTTTACAATCAGACCAACAAGAGTCACTGAAGTGCACAACTCCCGCCCCAATTACTAATTAATCAGACCCAAAGAAGTATCCATAAACAGTACGCATTCAGCTGTGAGTCCCATAAATCCAAAAGGCTTCTCTTTTCGTTTTTGTTTAAAGGAGGAAAGGTGACCTAGAAAGATATCGTTGCTACATTTCACCTGTTATATGATCTCTTCTCTACCCGCACACGTTCTCTTTCAGGTGGGATCATTCTCACTAACGGGCAATCATTCTCCTGGCAATAGCAAAGCAAACGTTCTGCCCAAATAAGAAGTCTCACGTTGTGGGAAATCACAGCAATCGTTTAAAAAGCACGTCGGTTGAAAATAATAATAATAATAATAATAATAATAATAATAATAATAATAATAATAATAAATTTTATTTATATCCTGCCCTCCCCAGCCGAAGCTGGGCTCAGGGCGGCTAACAACAATAAAATAGTACAACATTCTAAAATCATTTCATTATAAAATCAATTCAACTCAAATTGATGGCAACCATTAGGCTAAAGTTCTGTGAAGACTGCCAAAGGAGGGAGTCAGGCTGTGCCCTGACCAAAGGCCTGGTGGAACAGCTCTGTCTTGCAGGCCCTGTGGAAAGATGTCAAGTCCCGCAGGGCCCTAGTCTCTTGTGACAGAGCGTTCCACCAGATCGGAGCCACAGCCGAAAAAACCCTGGCTCTGGTTGAGGCCAGCCTAACCTCTCTGTGGACTGGGACCTTCAGGATATTTTTGTTTGACGACCATAAGTTCCTCTGTGGGACATACCAGGAGAGGCGGTCCCGTAGGTACGGGTGCCCATATGCATCTTCCCTGCTGTCCATTTGACCCCCAAAGGACCATTTCCAGGGAGAGCTCAAGACATTTTGACGCCTGAGGCAAACCACAAAATGGCAACCCCTCTCCCTACCAGGGAAGAAGGGGTGAGTGAAGATCTAAATCAGGAACAAGGTGTGGGGGGAATAAATATTTACATCAGGATCTGCTGTCCTTGTGGATTCTGCTGCCCGAGGCAGTTGCCTCACGTTATCTCATGGGTGAGCCGGCCGGGCCATTTCACAGATGACTCAGAGGCAACTCCAGATTTTTGAACCACATGAAAGCTCACAGAGAGCAGAAGCCAATATCAGCTCACCAGGGACCAAACTAGGTGTGACACCATACACACAATAAACAATTGCATGCTTTGTTCTAAAAGGAAATAAATAGCAGACTTGTCCCCTCGCTCCAGATTGGATCTGTGGTGTGACACAGGGATCCCCTCTGCCTCTCTCTGCCCCTTACTGAAGTCCTGACCCACCTTTCCCCACTTTGCTATGCTATTTGCATTCATGGTAAGTCTCCCATATGAGCCAAGCGCACAAGCTGTGTTGCAGAACATTTAGGTGAGCATTTAAAGCATGTTGATAACACATTTCTTTTTTAAAAAATGTAAACTTGCTCACGAGCCCTGGATTTCTCTTTTAATTCATGGAAAACTTGATTGCCATTTGCCTCAATTTGGTGGTACAATGTCATTTTTTCTTGGGTGGAAGCACCAGGAACAACAACAACAACAACAACAACAAAGCTTGGACATGGAACTGGAAATTCCAGATGTGTGCCTAGAAACTTGTCACAAAAGGAAGTTTGGATGAACCCTAACGAAAAGTTTGATTCCAGTTCTCGTGATTTCTACAAAATGTCTGACAAAGCAAAGCAAATGGGAGGCAGATATTTAAAAAGTCACAGTATAGATTTTACTATTTCAACTCTGATTGCATACACGTGGCATTTAATTCCAATATCAATGGAGACATAGTACTTGTCTTTTCTATGCAGTCCACATACAATCTAGAACAGGGATTAGCAAACTTTTTCAGCAGGGGAGCCGGTCCACTGTCCCTCAGACCTTGTGGGGGGCCAGACTATTTTTTGGGGGGGATGAACGAATTCCTATGCCCCACAAATAACCCAGAGATGCATTTTGAATAAAAGCACACATGCTACTCATGTAAAAACACCAGGTAGGCTCCACAGATAACCCAGAGAGGCATTTGAAATAAAAGGACACATTCTACTCGTGTAAAAACACACTGATTCCCGGACCGTCTGCGGGCCGGATTTAGAAGGCCTTAGTTTGCCTACCCATGATCTAGATCATTCATTCGTTTGTTTGTTTGTTTGTTGTTTCTTTATAGTAGAGTGTGTGGCCTGTCTCTTTAAGAGGCATGCCAAGTACATAATGGGATGTGATTCCTGCAACTAGTGGGAACTAGTTTGAACCTTAGACTTGCCTATGTGGTAAGTCCTAGCTTCTATGCTGAGTGTTGATTTGCCCTTCACCAATAAATGTGACAATTGAAGCTCTCTTGACTCCTGCGGCTTCCTGGTATTTGGCTATGGTTTCTTCACACAGTGAGTTTCCTTCCCAAACCCACAGGGCAAAGTCTTGAGGTGGTGGGCCTGGGTATGTTTAGCCTAGAAAAGAGGAGACTAAGAGGAGATACAATTGTTGTTGTTTAGTCGTTTGGTCGTGTCCAACTCTTCGTGACCTCCTGGACCAGTGCACGCCAGGCACTCCTGTCCTTCACTGCCTCCCGCAGTTTGGTCAAACTCAAGCTTCGAGAACATTATCCAACCATCTCATCCTCTGTCATCCCCTTCTCCTTGTGCCCTCAATCTTCCCCAACATCAGGGTCTTTTCCAGGGAGTCTTCTCATCAGGTGGCCAAGGTATTGGAGCCTCAGCTTCAGGATCTGTCCTTCTAGTGGGCACTCTGGGCTGATTTCCTTAAGAATGGATAGGTTTGATCTTCTTGCAGTCCATGGGACTCTCAAGAGTCTCCTCCAGCACCATAATTCAAAAGCATCAATTCTTTGGCGATCAGCCTTCTTTATGGGGAGATACAATAGCCATCTTCAAATATCTCGAGGGTAGTCACATGGAAGATGGAGCAAGCTCTTTTTCTTCTGCTCTGCAGGACAGGACTCAAACTAATGGATTGAAGTTACAAGAAAGGAGATTCCAACTAAACATACGGAATAACTTTCTGACAGAAGAGCAGTTCGACAGTGGAATGGTCTCCCTTGGGAGGTTCTGGACTCTCCTTCCTTGAAGCTTTCTAAGCAGAGATTGGATGGCCATCTGTCATGGATGCTTTAGCTGAGATTCCTGCATTGCAGACGGTTGGACTAGATAACTCTCAGGGTCCCTTCCAAATCTACAATTCTGTGATTCTGTGAGAGCAACAGGGAGGTCATGGTCTGCGGGACTCTTCATCTTTGGCCGTTCTTCAGCCACAGCAGACAAAATCCTACTTACCTTCAGCAGATAGCCACACCATAATTGCAGGAGTACTACTAAATAGGTATTTTGAACCATACGTAAGAGAAGCTCCCTTCCTCGCATGGCACGGAGCCACCCGGCTTTGGCAACAATGTGGGATGTTTATTACGAAAAGCAGAAATACAGAATGTGCACTTATTGTAAAGGTCATTTGGAAGCTAAACTCCGAGCTGTTTTAGTCAGTTTTCAACCTGTTGCAAAAGCAAACACAGCCAGCCAGTGTACGTTGATGGCACTCCATTTCCTTCTGTGGAGCGCCATGTGATTATTGTGCCAAAGTAAATTTTAATCAAGGCTCTCAGCATGTCTTAATGTGACATATTGCATCAGCAGTAGGATATGTCATGTTGGACCAGCGCCTCCCTCCCACACTACGGGTGTAGCTTGTACAGTGAAACTTTAATCAGGAGAGACATCTACCGCTAAGTGTTCTTTTCTGTGCTGTAGGGAAAGACCAACCAAAGATAATCTAATTTAGCATGCAGTCCTGCGCCATAGAACTCAATGGAAAAACTCCTCCTGTTCTAGGAAGACGTCTCCTGTTATTAGTTCGTTAGCTAGATGAAGTAATAAAAATAAGGCCTCTACTTAACTGAGTCTTTCGCAAGGCCGGTCCAGCCCCGGTTGTTTATCAAGGACATTTGGGGATTGCCTTACCATAAATATAATCAGCCCTTTTGCAAAGTCGCCTCAGCCTAGACTACGAAGGGCTTAAGGGGAAACAACGTATTACCAAAGACAAAAAGGAAATCATGTCAAAATGGAAATTCCCGTTGCCATGTGACTAAACCATGAGATTGAACACTTCTAGTCACTAGGAGATTAATCAGGGCAAGTGAAACAAAGGTAATCAATGAATGTCTCTCAAGAGGCTGCAATCACTATCCAAATATTTCTCGACGGGTTCATAAAATGATGAGAATTCTTCTTCTTTTTAATCCTTTGTTAACTTCTTATTTTTATGTGTCTTGGCCACAACCCAACACAGTTACACAGGCTGGAAGTTCCATTCATTTGACGCAGCCCCACTGAATGTGTGTATTTGGGTGTTGAAGTCTGGCTGTAATCTAGAGCCTTATGCAAGGATAAGGCTTACCAGGATTGGCAATGGTTTATGGAGCTCTGTGTCAGTCGTGGGGAGTCTGTGTTGCTGGACTCCAGCTCCCATCATCCCTCACTATTAGTTCCTGCTGCAAGGAGCTGGTGGGAATTGGAGTCTCACAATACCTGGATGGCCATAGCCTCCCCATCCATAGCTGTCAACTTACAGATTTGAAAATAAGGGACCAGCAGCCCTTAAAAATAAGGGATTTTAGCCAACCAGCTCCTTTCCTTTCCCCCATAACAGTCAATTGAAGGAGGCCCCAAAACAAATCCAAAAGCCCCCCTCCCATGAGATCGCCGCCCGCCATTGTACTCAACCAGCTCCTTTCCTTTCCCCCCACCATGTGCCCCCGCTCCAGACAGACCTTTTCCCCGGCAAGGGTGAGTGGGCCGTCGATGATGTATCCATTCGATTCCGAGCACAAGTATGTTCAACTTCTGAGCCCCTCCGAGCCAAAGCCAGAAAGCCCAGCCAGCAGCCAAACGAAGCCTCAAGCGGTGGTTCCCACAGCGCAGCAACCCGGCAAAGGGGATGCAGCATCAAAACCACCGTCACCTCTCTGCTGGGAAGCGCTGAGCAAAGGCGAGTCCCCAGGCAATGCGGCCGATTTGATCAGCACAAGGCATGCAAGCTCCACCCCCCAGTCGTTCTTAGACTCCTTATTGGGTGAGCAACGCAGCCAAGCAACAGAGTTGGAGCCTCCCTCCTCCCTGGCCAGCAGGGAAGGAGGGAGAGGAGCTGCTTCCTTTGAAACCCGGGAAATTTAAGGGGCATCATCGATAAGGGACAGCAGCAGGACACAGCGCTGGGATAAGGGAGTTTCCCGCCAAATAAGGGATAGTTGACAGCTATGTCCCCATCCCTGCTATAGGCAGCAATGGGAGATCCTTGTTTGCAGATGTGAGGCTTCCTTGCTACATTCTGGCCCAATTGATGCAGTTCACATGCACGGGTTCCCTTTAATACGGGTATCACATTTTAAAGTCTTTGGCAGGACTGTAAACTTTTAAAAGTCATTAGCTTTTATTTCTCCCCATCTTTAATCATCTCATATGCAGCTGTAATGTATCTTTGAGAAATCTGTTAAATATGTCATGTCATCGGGAATCAGTTTGTGGTTGAAATCGGCGCCTTGTAAAAGAGAAATCCAGTTTGACGGATAATTCACTTTCCTTTTTGTTAAAAGGGGGAAAAGAAAACGTGCTTTAAACCTTTAATGATCTATTTTTACAGCCAGACTGGTCCCGGTTTATGCATATGGTTCAAACTAGAATCCCACAATATTAAATATAAAAATAATACTTTCCCTAAGAGGAAGCCACAGTATATCATTGAGGGGGGAGAGAAAACCACAATGAATTGCTAAAATAGGCTATTTGGCTATAAATAGACAGTTTCTATTTTTGCGAACTTCTATGTGTATATTTTTAGGAGTGTGTGTGTGTGTGTTTGTGTGTAACGTATCTTTCCCCTTAGCTGTAAATAATAGGGTAAGCATTTTGAAAAAGCTGCCTGGTCAAAGACAACTACTCACATCGCTCAGGGGGGAAGAAAATGCCTCTCTTTTTCTCACCGCTTGGCAACATCACAGGGAACAGAGGTGCACATCTGTAAATAAATGCATCATTAGATTCTCATCAATTTGTAAGCTTCACTTGATGTATGGCTAAAATAATCCCAGAAGGATAGGTAAGCAAGGATTCATTTCCAAGCTTGTGCAGGCAGACAACACAGCCTGGCAGGGGGTTGAGGTGGGGGGAGAGGATCTAAATGGAGATTTTTCTGCAGATGGGGGGGGGGGAATCTCGCCGTTACAACTGTCCACAATGAAGGACTCTTTAAAGTACATCGTCGTCAATATACTCATTAGCCAAGGAGCTCTGGACATATTAAAAGAACACAGTAAAACAACTAATGAGGCACTTGAGTAGTAACAGGTTGTCATTAGAGGAGCATCTGCTATCATCAGAGTTAATTATTCAGTTGCTTTGTTTTCCAAGTAGGTGTCTGATAAAATTTAGCAGAATCTTAATTAAAACACATTTTCAAACTCCTTAGATGCTCATCTCATCTAAAGAAATCGAGACAATATCCACCATAAACATCAAGCTTCAGTTGAGCCATCAAACGGAACAAGGAACTCAGCCAATGCAAGTTTATTTTATTTTATTTAATAGATGTTAACCGTTTGAGCGCTGGTGGAATGCAAATAACAATACAGTTCTGCAGCTGGGAGCGAACTTTTCTCCGGGAGCCTTTCCTGTTAACAAGCTTTGCCAGCTAAAGCCACAATCCTGCGGCCTGTCTTGGTGGAAGTGGAGGAGGTGCAGGAGGGTTCTGCATGGGACACCTGATCAACCTCGCCTTTCCTGTTATGCCGGAGAGTCGGGCAGAAGGTATATTTGGATCTGCTTGTAGATCTCTGTGTGGTTTGCATTAGATCAGCAAGGATTTTGGACTCCCCTCCTGTTTGGGAGTTTACTTGAGGACTGGTGGCTTGCAGCAAACAGGAGCAGAAGGAGGTGCAATGAAGGTGGGAACGTCAGGAAACCAGAAGGAGGTACTTTAGAAACACCGCTCCTCCTCTAGGGATGGAGGAGAAATTCGATTCAGGTCACATTGACCTGCAGACACATCTAACTGGCACTTCCTAGAACAATGCACAAATCAAAACACAGCCACGTCTTGCGAGTTCTTGTGAGTTTGTTTCCTTTTTCTTAAAGCCACTAAGCCGTTAATAGCCGCTAAGCTGCTAATAGCTGCTAAGCCGCTAATAGCCGTGCTTCGCAAGACGAAAAAACCGCAAGACAAAGAGACTCGCGGAACGGATTAATTTCATCTTGCGAGGCACCACTGTATGAGGACAGGACATGTTAGATGGCGGGGGCTCTAATATGAGGCACAGAAAGGCCTTGATTCAATGAGAAGGGTGTGCCTTGTTGCAGCAGAGCAGGGACATTGTTTGAGGGCATGAAATTTCAATGCAAAATTGTTGAAAACGGCTTCTCCATGCAAACCAGGAAGTGACCCCTCCAGATAATGGAACAACTTTTTTTCCCTTTTCTGTGATCTCTTGGTGATATGGATGCTGTTAGGTAGTTGAATACACATGCACACTCTGTCCATTTCCCTCCTTCCCACCCCCCCTCCTCGTGTCTTTGGGCACTGGCAACCCACGCTACACCACTGGCAATACAAGAACAATGTGTTATCTAAGGAGGGGACCTTTAGCCTGACCTATCCCAAACTAAATTCCTCATCTCAACATGCTTCAGCACCCTGGTTTAAAATAGCACAATATGCCGTGCCAACTCTGGACACAATTTGTTCGCCAGTGCTCAACATCAGGCATTCCCAACTGAAGCAAAATTGAGCATGTTAAGTTGTGGGTGAACATATCAGACGACACAGCAATTCTTCAAACAGCTCTTGTTTATTCAGAGGCCAGAACAGAATTGAGCTGAAGGGCTCAGTCAGCCTGCTTATATAGAGCTCCAGAACAACGTAACTGTAGCAACTTTCTAAAACTATCCAATCACTGGACATCACTTTCGATCCTTAATTTGCATACAAACTATCCAATCACTGAACGTCACTTTCGACCCTTCATTTGCATAACTATCTACAGTATCCCCCTACTGACCCAGGGTGAGAACTTCAGTACATAACAGAGCACCCTGCTTTATTATCAAGTAAACAAATATATACCCTTCAAAAGGATAAAGCACTCCTTTTATTTCTAGGGAGGAGCTTATGCTTTTAAGCAAACATGATTCTCCCAGAGAACGAAAAAAGCAAAGCATTAGCCTCTGCTATCTTTCATAAAGAGTATATCTGGCAACCATTCTAGCAGGTAGAAAAGCTTGCTATTGTCATACAGTGGCACATTTGATTATTAAGGGGATCTTAAATATGCATGTTTACCATGTAAAATGCAGCCTTGAAAGCAGCGAAGGCTGTTTTCCTGAAAAACCAGCCAAATCCAAAATGGCACCAACCATCTGTTAAAGCAGGACTCCTGAGCTCCCTTCATGTGAAATCCCACCATTTCCCAGTGACAGGAGCAACAGCCACTCTGAGGTAATGCAGGCAATATAATTAATGAGGGTGGTGCATATATCACTGCACAGATTTCACTGTCTGTCCTCCCGTGCAAAGAGTGCATATGATGGCATGTCTTTGCGTCCTTGTTACCATGAATGTGGGCCAACTGTTTTCATAAGCCGTGAAGTGTGAGCATGAGTGAGCTTTCCAGGATGTGCCTGTGTGGAGAGAGAGAGACGCTCTCCATGTTCGAGCCAAACCACTGGGTGATCATCAGTCCTCAGATGTTATGATCGCTGTGAGGAGCTGCAGCCAGGGGGAAGTGGTTTCGGTGGCCTCCGTGTGTGGGCTGCCCTGTCTGAATCAGCTCTCGGTGTTTTCAAGGGAAAAGTTTCCTTGTAGCACTCTGCACCTCCCAAAAGCAAACAAAATGGAATGAGAAACGTTTGACTTTATATAGACAGCTTCATACCTATCAAATAATTTCCAATGTGGGCTGAGTGGAAGGAGGTAGAATTTTGCAAACATTTTCATGCCCTCGTTTCCTCTTTTCAGTGATTTTTTTTAACACAGAAAGGGTGACAGAAATGGTTTTGAGAAAAGGGAAAGAATGAGAGCCCAACATACGTCACCTTTGGTCATGTGATGATGCAACACAAGGCAAACGACGGCCCTGGCATTGCCCTCATTTTGAATAGAGGGGAAGAGGACATTTGTTTACCTGTTGCCAAGGCAAACAAGTAGGGGCACCCTGTCTTGCTATAATGCTCTGCTGCTGTTGTTTAGTCGTTTAGTTGTGTCCGACTCTTTGTGACCCCCTGGACCAGAGCACGCCAGGCACTCCTGTCTTCCACTGCCTCCCGCAGTTTGGTCAAACTCATGCTGGTAGCTTCGAGAACACTGTCCAACCATCTCGTCCTCTGTCGTCCCCTTCTCCTTGTGCCCTCCATCTTTCCCAACATCAGGGTCTTTCCAGGGAATCTTCTCTTCTCATGAGGTGGCCAAAGTATTGGAGCCTCAGCTTCAGGATCTGTCCTTCCAGGGAGCACTCAGGGCTGATTTCCTTCAGAATGGAGAGGTTTGATCTTCTTGCAGTCCATGGGACTCTCAAGAGTCTCCTCCAGCACCAGAATTCAAAAGCATCAATTCTTTGGCGATCAGCCTTCTTTATGGTCCAGCTCTCACTTCCACACATCACTACTGGGAAAACCAGAGCTTTAACTATATGGACCTTTGTTGGCAAGGTGATGTCTCTGCTTTTTAAGATGCTGTCTTAAAACAAGTAGGGGCACCCTGTCTTGCTATAATGCTTTGCTAGATGATGGAAATTGCCAGCACAATGCAGCAAGATGGCCTAGCTGAGTCAGCAATGGGCTGAAATCTTCCCTCTTCAACTTCCATTTAGCGTGAAGGCAACATGAGGGCTCACTGATGATGTCATAGCCAAATCTGAGTAGCTGTGTGGTGCTGTGTTGACATCATGCTGCCTACGTGATCCCTGATGGGTTAAGACTGGCATACTAAACTAGAAGAAAACCATGTTGTTGTTGTTGTTGTTGTTGTTGTTTTAATGATTTACAGATAGGTGGATTACACAGAAATGAATTTTTTGGGGGTATCATTTTTCCCCCTGTGAAATGTTTGCCCTCCTCTATCCAGATTTTCAAAATCTTCTCAAGAAATGTGAGAAACTGTTTACTTTTTAAAACGCTGGATGTTATTACCACCATGAGAAAGACAAAGGGGTTGTTGGGCTTTGTAATGGTCATATCACAACTAGAGAATAGTGTTTCCATCTTGTAAAAATAAAAAGAAGAAGCCAACCATTGAAACTAGAGATGTGCGGAATATTTGGGAGTGAACATAGGCCATCTCCACTAAATTGACATCTCTCCACAAAACCCATAAATTTACATTCCAGCCCAGGGCTGCACTAGGCCAGTCATTTTCCCCACAAAACAATATTTTACGGACTAAATGCCGAAGCAAAAATGTAGCCCTGAAATGGGCATGCTTTCCTCCCCTTTCTTAAGTGACAATGCTTAGGAACCCATAAAACTGCTTAGGAACCTTGCTTGTACTCTTGCAAACAACCATTGTTGCAGCGCAGCCCTTACCATTTCAACCCTAGGCAGCCTCTTTGGTACAAGTTAGATATGTATAATATCTATCAGGCAGTCTTCTGTACTTTTTTTGACTTGTTAATAGCATCTACTTCTGACAGTACAGTAGCTCAAGCCGTCTCTACAGCCTGTGATATGCGGAATAAAGTTTCTTTTCTTTTTTTTAAGCCTCCTTGATGACATTTTGTTGTGTGGGAAAGCTTGCATTTTTGGAAGCCACTTTGATCGTACAATATGGAAAGCGTGCTATCTTAGCTGTTTCCTACACAGAGTTGGAATGAGTCTTTTTTGGAGGAAATCCACTGGCAAGTTCTCCAAGCCTTGAGCAGTCAATTTTAACGTGTGTGTTTTTTTATAATAAAAAAAATTAAGTGTATTCTTCATGCATATACTGAGCAGTTATTTTGAGATACTGCCTTCTGGGATGATTACTGTCTGATATCAGATAGGAGTGCCATACCGCATAAACGTGGGTGTGTGGATAGTTCAATTCCTTTGGGAGATTGCAAGTAGGGCCAATTAAGAGCTTTATTAAAGACTGCCGGCCTTACTTCTCTTACAACGCATTTCTAGGTGTGAAATAGATACTTTAGCCATCAGAAGTAAGTAAAGTAAAAGCGCATAAAAGCAAATCTCAATTATTTTAAATTAAGTTTTGGTTAAAATATTGGCATAAATCTGAGGGACAGAGAGGGCAACTTGATCTCACTGTCAATCAAGCCACCTTTTATTCTTCTCCAAAGTAAATGGAGTCATGCAGATCACACTGATGGTCATTTCCCCAAGACTAACAATAATAATAATAATAATAATAATAATAATAATAATAATAATAATAATAATAATTTATTATTTCTACCCCGCCCATCTGGCTGGGCTTCCCCAGCCACTCTGGGCGGCTTCCAAAAAATATTAAAATACTATAAATACATCAAACATTAAAAGCTTCCCTAAACAGGGCTGCCTTCAGATGACTTCGAAAAGTCTGATAGTTGTTGTTCTCTTTGACATCTGGTGGGAGGGCGTTCCACAGGGCGGGCGCCACTACCAAGAAGGCCCTCTGCCTGATTCCCTGTAACTTGGCTTCTCGCAGTGAGGGAACCGCCAGAAGGCCCTCGGTGCTGGACCTCAGTGTCCGGGCAGAAAGATGGGGGTGGAGATGCTCCTTCATCCCAAAGGGCACCAGTCAGAAGATTCTGACCCCTGGCAACTGATAGGAGCTGCTCTGTAAGTCCTGGGCCACTACCAGGCTAACTTCAGGCCCAACGACACATGACATTGAATGCATCTTTGCACCCAACGTACAGGTTTGAAGGAAAATTCAGATAGCAGCAGCCAGAGGAGGGTTGATAATGACTGGGATCAGAGCAAGCAGAGAGGTGGGGTTTGACCCTCCCCCACCCCCGTTTTGGACCTGATGAAATCTCTCTGTAGCTATTATTTGAATAAGGAGGAAATCCCCCCTGCCACCAATGGCGAATTGTGCCCATCCACCAAGCATATCTCCTCCACCTCTGCTCTGATCCCATGAAGTATACCACGCCCCCCGCCAAACAGCTAATATAATTTTCATTTTTAAAAAGCCTATATGCTAAGCTATATGCTAGATGCCTAATTGCAAGTGTCTTTATTGCCATATTGATGATGTACCTTTTAACCCATGACTTTAGACACTTGAGATGTATATTTTTGGGATCTGCCTTATTTCTGCGATTTTAAGTTGTCTTAAACAGTTTTAAACAGGGGACGCGGGTGGCGCTGCGGGTTAAACCACAGAGCCTAGGGCTTGCTGATCAGAAGGTCAACGATTCGAATCCCCTCGATGGGGTGAGCTCCCGTTGCTCGGTCCCTGCTCCTGCCAACCTAGCAGTTCGAAAGCACGTCAAAGTGCAAGTAGTTCAATAGGTACCACTCCGGCGGGAAGGTAAACGGCATTTCCGTCCGCTGCTCTGGTTTGCCAGAAGCGGCTTAGTCATGCTGGCCACATGACCCGGAAGCTGTACGCCGGCTCCCTCAGCCAATAAAGCGAGATGAGCGCCGCAACCCCAGAGTCAGCCACGACTGGACCTTGTGGTCAGGGGTCCCTTTACCTTTACCTAAACAGTTTTTAATATTGCATTTTATTTGCGGTGACCTGCCCTGGGACTTCAGAGTGAGAGAGCAGGTAAATAATAGCAACAGCAATAATGAGAGAAATAAGGAACAGCACCGGCATACAGCTAACATGATTCTTGCTCCTGCTGAAATTATGAAATAGAGCTAACATTGTTCTTATTTTGACGAGGCTCTGGCCAACAGAAAAGTTATGGTGCCAGAAGCGGCTTAGTCCTGCTGGCCACATGACCCGGAAGCTGTACGCCGGCTCCCTCGGCGAATAAAGCGAGATGAGCGCCACAACCCCAGAGTCATCTGCGACTGGACCTAATGGTCAGGGGTCCCTTTACCTCAAGGAAAAGCAAGACATTCCAGGATCAAATTAGAAACTGAGATGGCTTCTGTAAATCTGGGACCGTCCCTGGAAAATAGGGACACTTGGAGGGTCTGTATGCTTGGTTCAGCAGCCAAATACTGCAATTGCTGACAGGAGTGAGACCCTGCCAGCGTATACCAGCCCTGCTCAGAGTTCTGCGGTAGCTGCCAATTTGTTATCAGGCCAGCGTTGCTATGAGTCTATCAAGCCGCTAGCAACCTGAGAACAGTTTACTTTGAAGGATCACCTTATCCCATATGCGCTCGCTCAGCCACTCCAGTCTGTGCAACAGGCACTTTTACAAAAGCCGCAGGATGTTCATTTTGCACTTGCAAGCAACCAGCCTTTTAGCGTGGCGACTCCTCACCCCATTGACATTAGGCAGGCTTCCTCTCTGCATGCATTCCTTTCGGTGCCTGTTTAGGCAAGCCTACCCAAACACGCAAAGTCGATGTGTATTGTAATCTGTAATTTAAGCTTAAATTGTATACTTTTAAGTGTTGGCTTCATTTATCTGCTTTTTTTTTAAATAAACTAGTTTCCAAGGTGGGTTTTCATTGACAGTTTTTATGTGTATTTTATATTCTTTGCAAACCACTTAAAGCAGCGGTTATTGAAGTTCCCCCCACACGCACAGAGCCCACTTGAAAACCATTGAGGACCACTTTAAAATGTTTTGCTTGTTGCAGCAATTGTATGGCTTGCTGTGCTAGATGCTATGTGTGTTTATGTGTTTGCAGGAGGAGGCCTTACGGGTTTGCTTTCGATTTATTATTTGTATTGTGTTCACGTTTTGCATTTTTTATGTTGTGAATCACCCTGTGATCTTCAGTTGAAGGGTGGTATAAAATTAAAAACAAGAAACAAAACAAACCAACTGTATGAAATTTATAAGCACACCACCTCAATGAAACTCACGGACCTCTGGTCAATTGAGGACTCTGGGCTTACCATATTTTTCGCTCCATAAGACACACTTTTTTCTTCCTAAAAAGTAAGGGGAAACATCTGTGCGTCTTATGGAGTGAATGCGTGGTCCCTGGACCCAAATTGCCCAGGGGCAAAAAGCAGATCATGCCTATTTTTTTGAAAGAGGGAAGTGGGTGTTGAAAGAAAGCCGCTGATCGTTTGCCGATCAGGGAGAGAGATAAGGGATGCTAGAGATAAAGGAGGCTGCCTGGGAGGGGGGAGGTAAAGACAGCAGACTTGCAAAGGAGGGAAACAGGAAGACTAAAGCAATAAGGAGAGAAATTAGAAGAAAAGGAGAAGCAAAAAACTGCTCCAGATGCGGAAAAGACACTAAGGCAAACAAGAGGGAAGGGAGTGTTGAAAGGAAACAGCTGATCGGTGGGATCGGATGAGAGATAAGAGATGCTAGCGGAGGCTGCCTGGGAAGGGGGAGGTAAAAGCCCATGGATCCTCAGGATTTTTACATTGGGTTACCCCAAATTTACCCCAAATTCACTATCAGATCACATAGCATGTCATGCATAGCAGCCTGCACCAAAAAAATCATGCACCCACTGTTGTGTGGGGCCGCAATGGCGCAAAAACGTGGTTACAAAGCACGGATCCACATGGATCCTCAGGATTTTTGCATTGGGTCACCCCAAATTCACCATCAGATCACATGTCTGTGGCCACAGCATGAACCACAAAAATCATACATCCACTGTTTCGTTCAGAATTTTTTCTTCTTGTTTTCCTCCTCTAAAAACTAGGTGCGTCTTATGGTCCGGTGCGTCTTATGGAGCAAAAAATACGGTAATAGGTTTCATAGTGCAATGCCCAGTTGGGGCAGAACAACCCTTGCTCAGAAACTGCAAAGATTCTGTGTCACTTAACTGTCTCTTCTTTCCCCGGTGAGAATGCCATTCCTTCTTCCCATATCACGATGCTTCTTGCCAGTTCCACCCACACTCAACAGAGTGCTGTTTGTGAAGTCACCAGGAATGTGACTGGAAGATGACTTTGAACGCAGGCAGAAACGTGTGGTAAGGTGTGCTCCTTGAGATACCTTGGTCAGTGGCAGACTGTCGGGGAGTGGTGGAAGCCAGCTGACCAAGGGCCTCCCCACCCCCCCAGGGAAAGCACAGAGGGAGAGAATTTGGATCCTAGTGGTGGGAAACTGGCCACACCCCAGAGGAGAGGAAAATCTTGGAAGTGTCAGTTTGCATTTCTTAGTGCAGAAAGTATTGATCTTTCCCAGTCTAATTAATTCCAGAAGGTTCTGGAAGCTTCTCTGTGTGAAAGAAACAAGCAGAAGGTTCATGATGTTTGGGTTATTCCTTCAGAGAAGCTGAGTACGGCTGGCTTAAACTGGTTCTCTTATCTCTTCTGTCAAGGTCATGCTGACTATAATACAGTGGTACCTTGGGTTAAGAACTTAATTCGTTCTGGAGGTCCATTCTTAACCTGAAACTGTTCTTAACCTGAGGTACCATTTTAGCTAATGGGGCCTCCCGCTGCCGCCGTGCTGCCACTGCACGATTTCTGTTCTCATCCTGAAGCAAAGTTCTTAACCCGGGGTACTATTTCTGGGTTAGCGGAGTCTGTAACCTGAATAGTCTGTAACCAGAGGTACCACTGTAGTAAGGCCAGAAGGAGCCTGGGTTTTGCTTTTCTCTTTCTATCTCTTTTCCTTCTGGTGTGGTGTTCTGTGCATAGTTTGCTTAGTGTTAAGGTTTAGTCTTAGTATAAGTTATTGTAAGTTTAAATTAACTGGATTTCTTATGGACAGTGCCAATCCTGAATGTATTGGATTTGTGACCATTATGTTCATTTGCCTTCAGTAGCAGTAAAGCTCTGCTGGATGAAATATAATCGCCTCTGGTCTATTTTGGGGGGAATCCTGCAACGTGTTTAAGTTTTTACTCTGCTAGCTACGTATATGTCAGAGTTCTGCTCTGGATTATTATTGAGTAGAATTAATCACACGGAGTCCTGGAGGCCGGGAGCTTGAAGGATGATGAAGAGGAGGAAAACAGGCACAAAGCCCACCACAGAGCCACTCTGACAACTTCTCTGCTGACAACCTGCTGCATGTCACCAAGCAGAGAGCCAAGCAGACACAGAAAATGTCTCTTGGGGGTTGCCATAGACCGAGGGAGGGGCATGACACAGAGGACTAGGGAGGAGAAGCCAGTCTAGACAGGAGCAACCCTTAGAAATCTCAGTGTGTTCTCTGTTCTGCTTCCTTAATAAAGAAACTAACTATAAGTTAGCCAGTGTTTTGCTGTCTATCTCTGATCTGTGAATGACCTGTTCTCCTTGTCAGCTCCCTGACACAGGGCGTTAAAATTTCAGTGCAGCGCCAAAATTCGTCGCTCCACTGCTTGCCTCCCATTGTTTGTCATTGCTGTGCTGCCCCCTTGGCAGTGCCCTCTCAGCTCAGTACCCAGTGTGGCCGATCCAGTCACCCTCCCCTACAGCCAGTTCTGCGCTGATCCGCAGGACACAACCTCTATTTCCCACTACAGACTCAAAATTGTCTTCCCCGTCCAGAGACTCAACATCATCTTTGTTATGTACTGAGTTGAATAGGATCCAAAATGCAGCAGTCTGGTTCGTCCTCAAACAATAGGATTCAGAATGCAGCAGTCTGATTGGTCCTAGATTAATGCAGCAGTATTATTGGTCCGCAGGAGCCACCCAATCCAGCTCCAGGTGGAAGTGAGTCCACAACCTGATTGGCCTGCAGGAGAATCCCGGAATTAGCCAGTCACGTGCAGCCCATTGTGTAAATAATGTATATAAAGCAGATATTGTGGGGGAACTGCCATTCCTCCTCACCACTATGAGCTGAATAAAGAGCATGAAATCCACTCTCGACTCCAAGTATATTTCAGTCTTCCTCTGCACCTTCCTTGGGGCGATTCCGCCACTCTCCCTCATCCAGCCAGTGCCCGACACAAGGAAATATACTTTCCTCCATCAGATGGTGTAGGATAGCCTTCACCAAGCTGGTTCCCCCCAGATGTTTCAAGCAACAACTTAATGTCACTTCCAGCCAGCATGGCCAACGATCAGAGATGGTGGAGAAAGTCTGGTCCGAACCATCTGAAAAGCACCAATGTTGGTGTTGACTATGAGAAACGATTTGAAGCCGAGATCCAAATTCAACTTTGCCTGCAGCCTCATTGAGACCTATGTTTGTAGCATTTAAAATAGTAGACGCTTAAGTAGAATGCCTCATCACAGCCATTTCAACAAGCCTTTAGTTTTACCTACTTCCATAATTCCCGCCCCCCTTGCCCAGATTAGAGCTGGATTAATTATTAGGCTAATCATACCACAGAGTGAGATTTTTGGTCATTCTGACTGCTTTCCTTTGCCTTACTCCCCACCTTTCGTAATTATAAACAGTATAATTGCTTCATCATGCATTAGACATACTGAGGGTGGCCGTGTATCTACAATTGCTACCAATTTTCCTTTCATTTTATCGCAGTTTGCGTCCACTTTCATTAGATTCATTCTAGCAAAACAAAGATCGCTTCTTGGAATGCCCCGCTCTTGACGAAAAGCACAGTAAGAAGATACATTAGCATTTATGAGTAAATATTATTCATATAAAAAATGAATAAAGGATTCAACGCAGGGGCTAAAAGTGACAAGTGGCGTAAAAACCACATTGCTGAGATACTTCTAAGATTACCAAATCCCATTAGCTCTTTCCAACCAAAGATCTAATCATCTTGCAGAAAGAGGGAAGGGGCAAAAATCATCATCCACCTTAATATAGGGTTATCAGCTGTCCCCGGTTGCCGGGGACAGTCCCTGGATTTGCAAATCTGTCCCCGGGAAATGTGGCAGTGGCAGCCTCAGCAGCCCAGAGCATAGCTGTCAACTTACAGATTTGAAAATAAGGGACCAGCAGCCTCGAAAATAAGGGATCAGCATCCAAAATAAGGGATTTTAGTCAACCAACTGAAATACAAAGTTAAAAGGGACCAGATAATTTTTGAGATCAGCGCCGGTTTTTAGCCCTTCGTTTCCAGAGGTTGCTGCTCAAGACACCAGCTGATGAAACACTGCAATTAAATAACTACAAGCAGCAACTACTTTTCACGCAAAACGAAGTCCAAGCTACGAAGATGCTGCTGCAGTTCTGTATCTTTTCTCTCGTGCTTCATCTGCAGCTCTCAGTTCCATCAGGTGGGGCTGGAGGAAGGGAGGGGAAATAGCGCCCAAAGTAAAACCGCAGATCAGACCATCTATGCTAGTCTACCACTGGGTCCTTCCCTTGTAGCCCTTGGAACACCTGCCCGCGTCTCTGCCTCTTCCTCTTCCTCCTCTCTCTGAACTGCTTTCTCTATGGATGCCCTCGCTCTCCTCTCAAGGCTCCTCAGCAATTCATAGGCCGTGCCAGGCTGCCCATCTCATCCAGGTCCTTTGGGCCTATTGGGAGCGGCGGCGACAGGCAGAGGGGAGGCCCCAGGCAGAGACTATCAGTTCGGCAGCTGCGAGGAGGATGGCCTGCAGAAGGGCCCAAGGCTCCCGCCAGTCCCAGCGGAGAGGGGCTCCCAGGGGCCAAGGCTGGTGAGAGGAGGCTGGAGGGGGCGAGCCGGGCAGCCAAGCAACACAGTTGGACCCTCCCTCCTCCCTGGCCGGCAGGGAGGGAGGGAGAGGAGCTGCTTCCTCTGAAACCCGGGAAATTTAAGGGACATCATCAATAAGGGACAGCAGCGGGACACGGCGCTGGGATAAGGGACTTTCCCACCAAATAAGGGACGGTTGACAGCTATGGCCCGGAGCCAGCCTCGTAGCACAGTTGGCTCTGGCTGGCTTCAGGAGCTGCTCGCTGCCACTGCCACTACCGAAGGGGTACCAGGGACATACGAAGGTACAGATCTCCTGCCCCCTTCTCCCTTTGTTTTGACAGATCAGGGGAGGCTCGGGAGTCACAGGCTCTATTGTACGCCGTTGCCCATTTTTTAAAAAAGTCTGCACATTTATGTTTCACAGGGTGCAAAAGAAGGACTTTGCACCTTTATACAATATGCTTGTGTGCTTGGGCCCAGGGTCTTTTGCCTCACCATCCCCACTACTGACTCCCTGTTGCTACTCAGCTTCAAAAAAAAAAAAAGTGTCCCCGGATTCATTGAAAATAATCTTGTAACCATACCTTAATACCATTTATTTTGCTTCTCAAGTGAAGCATGCAAAGTACTTTTAAGAAAGAATAAAAGGCCTTAAAATGGCTAGTATTTTTACCAAGTCCCAAAGGAGTACAACGGGTAGGGACGCGGGTGGTGCTGTGGGTTAAACCACATCGGCTTGCCGATCAGAAGGTCAGCAGTTCGAATCCCCGAGACAGGGTGAGCTCCCGTTGCTCGGTCTCTGCTCCTGTCAACCTAGCAGTTCGAAAGCACGTCAAAGTGCAAGTAGATAAATAGGTACCACTCTGGCGGGAAGGTAAACGGCGTTTCCGTGCGCTGCTCTGGTTTCGCTAGAAGCGGCTTAGTCATGCTGGCCACATGACCCGGAAGCTGTACGCCGGCTCCCTCGGCCAGTAAAGCGAGATGAGTGCCGCAACCCCAGAGTCGGCCATGACTGGACCTAATGGTCAGGGGTCCCTTTTACCTTTACCTTTAAAGGAGTACAAAAAAGAACTTGGGGGTTAACTATGCCCTTGGAAAAGAGGAGGGGGGAGTTCCCATTGCAAGCTGCACCACTCCTTGTAAGAGCTTTTAAGAGCATTAGGCAAATGATCCATGGGGCATGCAAGGCCTGTACAATGTTCCCATACCTTTCACCCCAACTTTCCCCACATTCAGGGCTGGATTAAGACCTTAAGCACTTAAAAGAAATTGGTGCCCCCGTATATGTCTAATCCAAAATATAAACAACAATAAACTGTAAAATAAGATTTTATTTTTCAAAATGAAACAAAACCTACAGTAAAGTGGAAAACAATGTTTATTTTTGTATACTTCCACTTTATTTGTATTGGAAAAAAATTCCTCCTGCCTTTTCTAATTGCAAAGCTTTTGATCAGATCCTCAAAACTTATTTACGTAACGCATCTGCTTCTATACTTAGTCGAAGTACGACATCCAGCCTGCTTTTCTGCATTGTTCTTCTGTTGGGGTTCTTAATATACTTCAAGAATATGAATGCTCATCTGATCAATCTGTGACCATTAATGTAAGAAATCTGGCAATGTAAAATTTATGTGGCGCTACCCTTCTCTCGTAGTGATGTATGGAAGTGAGAGCTGGACCATAAAGAAGGCTGATCGCCGAGGAATTGATGCTTTTGAATTATGGTGCTGGAGGAGACTCTTGAGAGTCCCATGGACTGCAAGAAGATCAAACATATCCATTCTGAAGGAAATCAACCCTGAGTGCTCACTGGAAGGACAGATCGTGAAGCTGAGGCTCCAATACTTTGGCCGCCTCATGAGAAGAGAAGACTCCCTGGAAAAGACCCTGATGCTGGGAAAGATGGAGGGCACAAGGAGAAGGGGACGACAGAGGACAAGATGGTTGGACAGCGTTCTCGAAACTACAAACATGAGTCTGACCAAACCGCGGGAGGCAGTGGAAGACAGGAGTGCCTGGCGTGCTCTGGTCCATGGGGTCACGAAGAGTTGGACACGACTAAACGACTAAACAACAACACCCTTCTCTCGATGCCCTAAACACGGTCTTATTTTGCTTAATGGTTAATCCAGCTCTGCCCACATTGTAAGGCCTGAAAGGGAACTGAAACTGCCTTCATCAGAAAGCACTCAGAAGCCTTCCGTCATCATTAGGAACCCTGATCGACAACTGATGGGGAGGACTAATAGAATGATCAGCTAAATGCAATTATAACCCCTTCCCATTGAATGTGGGAAAGTGGAGGGGAGCAGTGCCTATGCCCTATAGCCACAACTTACCGTACTTTCCCGTGTATAAGACTAGGTTTTTTCCTTTAAAAACCATGTTAAAAAGTGTGGGTCGTCTTGTACATGGGTAGTGCATAGGATGGACGTTTGATTGGTTGCTGCCGTGGATGTCAGCGGCTATTGTGCGTGTTATTGGTCGTCAGTGGGTGGTGTTGATTGGCCGACGCTGAGGCAATTGGGCGTGCCATTGGCAGCTTCTGCCAGCGAGCAGACAGATGAGAAGTGAATTTTGTGGTGCATGCAGGTGGGCGATTTTCAGCATTCCCCCCTAGAGAAAGCTCAATAACCCTGGGTAATTCCCCCCCCCCCATTTTCTAAAATTTGAGTCCCCAGAAAACCTCTTATACATGGGTGCGTCTGAAACACAGAAAAGTATTGTACCTTATGTTCTTATACAGTGCTTATTTTCTTTAAAAAAAGTTTAGGGATACTCTCATTTTGACTCAAGAAAATCACCATTTTATAGTTCAAATGGGGAAAAATAAATACAGTAAATGAACAAGTACAAAGAACATGCACAACACCATTGTCCCATCTTTTGTTTTTACAGAGTCATCATTAACTCTACAGTGGTGCCTCGCAAGACGAAATTAATCCATTCCGTGAGGCTCTTCGTATAGCGGTTTTTTCGTCTTGCGAAGCAAGCCCATTGACAGTTTAGCGGATTAGCGCTATTAGCGGTTTAGCGGCTTTTAGCGATCAGCTGTTAAGCGGCTTATCAGTGGATCAGCTGATAAGCGGCTTAGCGGCTTAGGAAAAGGGGGGAGGGGAAAAAACCCGCAGGAACTCACAAGACATTTTCGTCTTGCAAAGCAAGCCCATGGGGAAATTTGTTTTGCGAAGCACCTCCAAAACGGAAAACCCTTTCGTCTAGTGGGTTTTCCGTCTTGCGAGGCGTTCGTCTTGCGGGGCACCACTGTACACTTCTTTGCTGACTGTGATGATGAAAAACAGTAATTTTCCTACTCATATTGAAATGCTGCCCCTCAGTGAGGCCAAACTTTCATCAGTAAAACACCACACATCCACATTCTATACTGCTTCACAAATTAAGCACTCACTTCTGTCTGAGACTCAGGAAACACCATAACAGGAAATGAGGCTGCCATCAGGGGTAGCAATGGAACTGACGATTCACCATGCTAGAGAAGAAGCTTCTTCTCCCAGTAGATTCACAAAATGTTTAGGGGTATGCATACCCCTGGGTACCCCCAGGGGAAAAAAACACTGCTCTTATATATTCTTTGAACAGGTCTTATAACAGAAGGGCTATAGATTTGCACCATACTTCAACTAGCTTAGCAGTGCTGGACGAGATGAACCTTAGTGTCATATATCTGATTCAAAAACAATTGCAGTTGGGCGGGAAAATCGCCATTTTTATTGGCCCATTGATTTGCGGTTCCTCAACACTCCTCTTGATGCACCTTGTCAGAACACCTCAGGGAATTTAGTCCTCGAGTTTTGCTTCAGGTGAAATTCAGAAGCAACTCTAAGCTAAATATTTCCTTATCGAATTCACTTGGCACGTAATCTCTGCCTGCTTTCTGCACGGCGCTTTGGACTCCACTCAAGTAGCTCTTCCCCAACCCCCTTGCTAAAATAAGGAGGAAGCCTGAGGGAAAACTGAGCAGCAGAAGTCGTCTGGGTTGTGTTGCCAGAAGACATTGTCTCTCTCTACTCTCAGAAAGCCAGATTGGCATTGCCGCATGAAGTCCTGGCAGCAGCACAGGAGCTAGATGGCAACCTGACAAAGGAGAGGCCATGAGGGTAGACTGTGGAGACAGAATGGTGGTTGGGCATGGTAGCTCCAGTCAAGGTTTGCCAGTTTCCTTGAGGCTCTGGCTCAAAGCAGAGGAAGCCGAGCCTGGAAGTTAAGGGGTGGCCCCTGGGGTGGTAGGATGGGGTGGAGGAACCTAGTGTAGACTGGGGAGGCCTGGCCAGATGGGCAGGGTATACGTAATAAATTACCATTATCATAGACTAGAGAGGGCAGAGGATGGGCCCTTAGAAGTTCAGAGGGGAAAGCCTGACCATGTCTGGTGCCTTAGTGGTTGGTGGCCTGATGGGGATGGAGCAAGTACTTACAGGTGTCAGGGAGGAGGAATGGGGGGGTGCCCCCCTCCTCCTGAACCTTCTCGAGAAGAGGAGGACAGTATAGATTTAGAACAGTGGTTTGCAGAAGGTCATAGTTCAGAGGCTGCAGAGGGGAGAAGCTGGGAGATACAGTGGTACCTCAGGTTATGTACTTAATTCATTCTGGAGGTTCGTTCTTAACCTGAATCTGTTCTTAACCTAAAGCACCACTTTAGCTAATGGGGCCTCCCACCGCTGCTGCACCGCCGGCGTACAATTTCTGTTCTCATCTTGAAGCAAAGTTCTTAACCTGAGGTACTATTTCTGGGTTAGCAGAGTCTGTAACCTGAAGCATCTGAAACCTGACGCGTCTGTAACCCGAGGTACCACTGTACTGGGGGAGGAGTAGCAGGAAGAAGAAACACCAGGGGAGAGACAGCTGACGGACGGTGTCTTTAGAAAGCATTCTTGACCCCCCCACCCCCCGAAGAGTTATGTCCAGTTCGCAGGGTGTGATTTACTGCTGACCAGTGCCGGATTTACATATAAGCTAAACAAGCTATAGCTTAGGGCCCCACTCTCTTAGGGCCCCCCAAAAAATGGAAAGGAAAAAACTGGATGTACTTTTCCAAAATATAAGATAAAAAACAAATAAAATAAAACCTACATACAGCAACAGTGTTTTGTGTTGTGTGTTACATCCTATGATGTAAATCATGGGCCCCACCTGCTAGCCTGCTCCCTAAAATATCACTGGTTTGCTCATTTCTATTTATAGGGTTCCTACATTCTGCATGGGCTGGTTGTATGGCAACATGTAGCATGCAGCTGCAGATGGCAATGCAGCACACTTGAATGTAGGTCAAACTGTTGTACCTGTTCTCTAATCTTAAAGAGTGCTTGTAGACTGGTGATCAGGCAGCATAGACTAAGGGTATGAGTCTTATGCCTACTAATTGATTTCATGTAATACATAATTTATTTATTTTGACCCCATTTTGGCTTTTGACACATGTTAGGGCCCTAAATTACCACATAGCATATATCAACACAAAAAAGCGACATTTTTTGTTGACAAAGGACAGCTTGACATATAAAGGGCCCTATTACCTTCAGTAGCTTTGGGCCTCATCAAACCTAAATCAGGATTGGCATGCATTGAGAGTAAAAGAACAGAAAGCCCAGAGGCAGAAAGTACAGTTCAGCCAACACAGGGATGACTTATAACAGGAGAGATGGAGGGGGTGGGACTTTACTTGGAGCAACGCCATTATCTAAGAGAGACGGCATTTCTATGTGTCTCTCTGTGAATCTTGAATAAACGACTTGGTGAGCACTCTTCTTCTTTACTTCTTCTCGGCTGCCACCGTGGTCTTTGATCCTGCCCTCTCAGAGAGTGGCCTTTCTCTCTTTTATGACCCTCATCTAACACTCTTGTACTTCACTCAATTCCTCCCAATTCAGGCAGCAGCAAGGTCTAGATCAGCGACGGGGAGCCTGTGTCACCCTCCAGAAGTCGCTGGAGTGCAGCCACCATCATTCATGACCATCAGCTGTGTTTCATCACGAGCAACGGTGTGCAGATTCAGGTTGTCAGAAATAAAATCAATACAGAACAACAAACCCCTGTGTCAGGGAACTGCCATCGGAGCTAGAGGCGGAGGCAAGGCTCCAAAGCGATGCTGGAGAGGGGCCCAGCAAGGAGAGAGGCAGCTCATCGGCTGGGGAAGGAAATCAGCGTAACACCAGGGGTAAAGGGGGGCAGATGGGGGAATCGGCGAGGGGGCTCCAGGACTCCTCGCCGGAGACCAGCGGGGAGAGCACGGGTCCTCCGCTGCCCACACCCACCCTGCGCAGAATACTTCCGCACAGGGAGAGTAGGCGGAGACTTGGCGTCAAAGAACTTCTTTGCTGGAAGAGGTTCAAGAAACGCCCACTGACGGATTCTGCCAGCAACTGAAACAGCCACGAAGTGAAGGGCTGTCCAGACAGAAAGGGTTTAACCAGGTAATCTAGCCAGGAGTGGCGGCAATTTACGCACGAGCAACCCCTATAACCATTACACCCTGTGTTGCAAACTTAACACAACAAACAACACAAGCAACACGATGACCATTATTCTAGATAGCACTGCAATTCTTATTGCATAATATGCATAATTTGGTACAACAAAAACAAAATGTGTACACTTGTAAATTCTCTAATATATTTGAAATCAAATGAACACACGTCTGTCAGTCTTTGAAAGTCCGTATGACCACTGCTCCTTGTGCATTTTTCTAATCTACAGGTTGTGCTGAAGAAGATTCCAGCGAAACAGTCAGATTATCCGGGATCAATGTCCTACATTGTTATTCACTTACTACTTCGGCACCATGAATGCCTAAAAAGTTTTCCCACTTAGCCCACAGGATAGCATCTATTACTTTGTTTCAGCCATAGACTTATTGTACTTCTATGGACTTTCAAAGATTGACAGACGTGTGTTCATTTGATTTCAGATGTATTAGAGAATTTACAAGTGTACACATTTTGTTTTTAGTGCTATCTAGTATACTGGTCAAAGGAACGCGGGTGGCGCTGTGGGTTAAACCACAGAGCCTAGGGCTTGCCGATCAGAAGGTCGGCGGTTCAAATCCCCGTGACGGGGTGAGTTCCCATTGCTCGGTTCCTGCTCCTGCCAACCTAGCAGTTCAAAAGCATGAAGTGCAAATAGTTCAATAGGTACCACTCCGGCGGGAAGGTAAACAGCATTTCCGTGCACTGCTCTGGTTCGCCAGAAGAGGCTTAGTCATGCTGGCCACATGACCCGGAAGCTGCAGCTTACGTAAAGCTAAGCTCACCCCATCGCGGGGATTCGAACCGCTAACCTTCTGATCAGCAAGTCCTAGGCTCTGTGGTTTAACCCACAGCACCACCCGTGTCCTAAAGAGTGGTTACAATCAGTTAAACTTGATTCCCCCCCCCCTTTTAAGCAACTTTTACAAATCAAATTTGTTTTATTCAATTTCTTTTTAAAGTTTTCCACGTGAAATACATTAAAAGACGAGCTAATCTAAAAGGAAAGGATAAAAAAAATCAAGAATAAGAAAAGGAGGAAGAAGGGTGAAACGAAAAAGCAAACACAAACTTTCTATCACAATTGTATCATGCCCCTTATTCCATACACAAAAGAGTGAACACTTTCACCTCTCACCTATGAGCTTCCAACCTCCGACAAACTCCAAAGTTTTGGTGGTGGTGTGTGTGTGTGTGTGTGTGTGTGTGCGTGTACCCCTCCTCCACTCTCCCATTTCCCAAATCAAATGTGAAACATATTTTCAAAGCCTTCACGTCACACGATCATCCCACAAATATTCTTGCCTTGCTCGAAGGAGGCTTGGCCAAACTTTTCTGGCAGTTGGTCTGCACACTGCGACGCGTAGCTTATAAGCAAGCCGCCAGGAAAGAGCAGGGCTGACTGCCATCCGAGAAATAGGCAACATCTTACTCCGTATTTAATCAATATCAAAGTGACACATCAACATGCACAATTGTTTGTAACCAATTGGCAGACAGTCTCATTAGGGCAAGTTCACTCACCCTTGAAGAGCGATGCTGAGATGTGCAGGGAGGAAGGCGAAAGGGAGATAGAAAACAAGGAGGTGACAGAACTCAGCGGTCCTCCTTGTGCCCCCTCCTCCCCCAGCACCTGCCCTATGGCTCAGTCCACGTGAGTAGCATGTAAGTGAAAACCATGTGGACCAGTCATTTTCCTCTCTTCATCTCAATCACCCTTGCCCACTAGGGAGGGAGAAGAATAACATTATGGGATAGACCAGGGTTGCAGACCCAGTGTACCTGATGGAGTGTATCCACCCCCCATCGTTCTGCCCAGACACTGAGGTCCAGCACTGAGGGCCTTATGGCAGTTCCCTCAGTGCAAGTGAGGATACAGTGGTACCTCGGGTTACATACACTTCAGGTTACATACGCTTCAGGTTACAGACTCCACTAACCCAGAAATAGTGCTTCAGGTTAAGAACTTTGCTTCAGGATGAGAACAGAAATTGTGCTCTGGCGGCACGGCAGCAGCAGGAGGCCCCATTAGCTAAAGTGGTGCTTCAGGTTAAGAACAGTTTCAGGTAAAGTACGGACCTCCGGAACGAATTAAGTACTTAACCTGAGGTACCACTGTATAGGGAACCAGGCAGAGGGCCTTCTTGGTAGTGGCGCCCACCCTGTGGAACGCACTCCCACCAGATGTCAAGGAAATAAACCAGATGGGTGGGGCATAAATAGTAGAAGTTGTTGTTGTTGTTGTTGTTGTTGTTTCAGTCTTCTCTGGCATTGCCTTTGCAGTGCATTTCCAACAGGGCACACTGTGATAAATATGGCGCCTTGTGCAAGGCCAAAATTTGACACCCCACCCCAGTGACCTCTCGCCACATCTATGGGGGGCTATGGTTGCAGCCCCTTTGCACTCTGCCTCGGTCCCTGGCACCTAGAGCATGCTCGCTCGCCGGCTGATGCTGGGGAATTCTCCTCGGCTGGTGGTATTGAGGGGCGGTCTTCCCGCCAAAGAGGACAAATTTGAATGGGCCAATCAGAGGCCCTGCTTGGAGGGTGGTGACTCGCTGGCTGGCCGGGGATTGGCTGTTAACCTGCTTGGCAGTGAGGCTTAAAAGGCCAGCTGTGAATGGCTTCCAAAATCTGCGCCCCACCTCCTCAAAAAGCTGGGCAAGTGCTAACTAGGCTTTGAGAAGGAGGTTTCTAGGACTCTGTTGGAGCCCTCACATCTCCTTCCCAAAGCCCAGCGTTTCCTAGGTGTCCCTGTGGGGGGGAGCCGGTTGCACCTCCCTAAATCTGCCAATGTTTCCCAATAGCTTCTATTGAAAACACTTTGAAACACACTTCGCAGGGAGAAGATGGCGTCTGCCACCAGAGAAGGACTTTTGGATTGATTCGGCATAAACACCAGCGTGTGAGGACATACTGCAAACAATAGACGTACCAGCTGCAAAAAAAGGAGAGTAATACAAATTTCACACAGAAGCACATTATTGCTTACTTCAACTCGCCTGTGGAAACAACTGAGAGGCCATGAAAGAAGGAAGGATAACAACAGGAAGATTTAAAGAAGGAACTATTGGAAACTCAAGGCAGTAGAGACATAAGATGATCAGAGCCCCACCAAACTTGAAGCATGGGAAGCCCCAACAAAAATTTATAATTTGGCAGAATATTTGGACTATATGATATGTATTTGTATAATTTGGAATACTTAATGTGATCTGATTGGATTGTTAAAATGGAAAATTTAATAAAAATAAAAACTTTGCAGGCAATCTCTCCCAGGGCCTGTCAGCTGATGCATGCTGGGATACAATGCTTCAACGTGCACACCAATAGGAAGGCCACAGCTTTGTCTGTCCCTTGTTTCATGCAACATATGGTGCCTGGAGCAGGACAGTTGGGTGTGGTTTGGAGGAAATGGCCTCACAGGCCAAATTAAGGCCCATGCCTGGCCAGATTTGGCCCACAGACTTGAGGTTCCCGACCTTAGGACAGACTCATTAATTCATATAGATTCCCGATGAGGTTAGGTGTGCTTCAAACAGAACCGGCCGCTGTGATTGCTTGTGAAAGGACATAGAGGGCAGCTGCTGGATATCATATTCAGTGGTACCTCGATCTACGAACAGCCCAGTTAACGAACTATTCGGTGAACAAACTCTGCAAAACCGGAAGTGGGTGTTCTGGTTAGCAAACTTTGCCCCGGAAGCCGAACGGTGTACGGGCACCTGTGGCAGGAGGGCTCAGTAGGGAAAGTGCACCATGATTTAAGAATGGCTTCAGTTTAAGAATGGACTTCTGGAATGGATTAAGTTTGTAAACCGAGGTACCACTGTACAGTCAAACGTCAGTTCTCGAACAGCTCCATTTTCAAACGTTTCAGCTCCTGAACGCAAACACACACACACCCAGAAGTAACTGCTTCGGTTTTCAAACAATTTTCAGAAGCCGAACATGCTACGTGGCTTCCATTTTGAGTTTCTCTATTGTACTGTTGCTGCCGCTTTCAGTTTTCAGTTGTTGAACGTTTTGGAAGTTGAACTGTCTTCCGGAATGGATTACATTTGACATCCGAGGTTTGACTGTACAGAAATGTGATATTTTGTTTATTATTAATTTTCTATTCTGCCCTTCCTCCCGAAGGAGCCCAGGGTGGCAATAGACCACGCCCTTTACATATGCCCCTCATGCACAAATGTGCAGAAGTAAGTTTCGTTCAGTTCAATGATACTTACTCCTAAGACTGCAGCCTTTGAGAATTTCCCCCCTCTGTCCCACCATAGCACATATTGTCAGCTTAGGGCAACCTCTTAATTGTGACCTCCAAATTTCAGATAAGGACTGTGAGGGTTCATAAAAAAAAAAAATTCTCCATGCCTGCTCTTCGGTTATAAAACTCCTCACTTTGTAAGTCTGCCACACCTCAGCATCTTTCAGAGCTGATACCGTATTTTTCGCCCTATAGGACGCACCTTTCCCCCTCCAAAATTGAAGGGGAAATGTGTGTGCGTCCTATGGGGCGAATGGAGGCTTTCGCTGAAGCCTGGAGAGTGAGAGGGGTTGGGGCGCACCGACCCCTCTTGCTCTCCAGGCTTCAGGAAGCTATCCGCAAGCCTTGGGAGCCCAGCGCGACTTCCCGCCGGGCTCCCAAGGTTTGCGGATAGCAGCCTCTTCTGGGGGCCGGGGTCGGGGGAAGCTTGGGCTTCCCCCACCCCAGCCCCACGCCTGGGGGGGGAATTTTTTTTTCTTTATTTTCCGCCCCCCCCCAAAAAAAAACTAGGTGTGCCCTATGGGCCAGTGCGCCCTATAGAGCGATAAATACGGTATGTTTTTATCTGGGTAGGTCTTTTATGGCTAGCTACTTTTTTTAAAAATGTATTATTTTGTCTCACATAACCTATATTTTGAGTATATTTGGCATGTGTTTCAAATAAGCCTAAGGGTGGAGAATACATTTGAATAAATAAAGGCAATTATGGAGAGAAAAGATAATGAAAGCAGGATAGTATCTGAGGGATTATTTATTTTTGGGCAGCAATAGAGAACTGTGAAACTTAGCCACTGCTTCTTTCCTGAAAAGAGGAGGTGGCTAGAGGCATTGCTTAGACAGCCCACCAACTGCTTTTTCTCTGCAATCTCCCCAGCCAGGATTCCCAGAGTTAGGATGTGGGGTAAATTCATTTCAGGTCACATCTGAAGTCAAACCTGCTTAATTCATACCTTCTGAAACAATTTGTGAACAAAAACGCAGCCATCTTTTGATATTCACATTTCTCTGAACTTTTCAGCACAGTTCTCCAGCCAAGCGATTTGTAGGAAAAATGTCCCCGCTAAAGTGAAAAATTCATTATATTATGGGGAAATGGTTTTACCAAAAATGTGTATATTGTTCAAAATTGCGCAAAAAAATGTGTATATTACGAGAATTCCACGATAAAATTCTGAATTTTAATAGGACTTTTAAAAAAAAAATCACAAACTGACATGAAGAATGGAACTTAGGTGTGCAAACACAAGTACAAGTCATTTTATTATGGTCAATGACCAGTATAAACTTAGGAACGTAAAAATGAAGAATGGAGAGAGGCTGAAGGTACACATTTGTTCAATCCTATTCAAGAGAGAGATGTGACAGCAGTGAGTCGGCAGCAAGGCCAGATTTAGGTTTGATGAGGCCCTAAGCTACTGGAGGTAATGGGGCCAGCTGTCCTTTGTCAACAACAAATTGTCACTGTTTTTTGTGATGAATGTATGCTATATGGTGATTTATGGACCTAATAGGTCCATGTTGTTGTTGTTGTTCTTTAGTCGTTTAGTCGTGTCCGACTCTTCGTGACCCCATGGACCAGAGCACGCCAGGCACTCCTGTCTTCCACTGCCTCCCGCAGTTTGGTCAAACTCATGCTGGTAGCTTCGAGAACACCGTCCAACCATCTTGTCCTCTGTCATCCCCTTCTCCTTGTGCCCTCCATCTTTCCCAACATCAGGGTCTTTTCCAGGGAGTCGTCTCTTCTCATGAGGTGGCCAAAGTACTGGAGTCTCAGCTTCAGGATCTGTCCTTCCAGTGAACACTGAGGGCTGATTTCATTCAGAATGGATAGGTTTGATCTTCTTGCAGTCCATGGGACTCTCAAGAGTCTCCTCTAGCACCACAATTCAAAAGCATCAATTCTTCGGCGATCAGCCTTCTTTATGGTCCAGCTCTAACTTCCATACATCACTACTGGGAAAACCATAGCTTTAACTATACGGACCTTTGTTGGCAAGGTGAGGGCCATACACAAAACACTGTTGCTGTATGTAGGTTTTATTTTATTTGCTTTTTATCTTATATTTTGGAAATGTACATCTAGTTTTCTTTTCCTTTAAATTTTTTTGAGGCCCCCAAGACAGTGGGGCCCTAAGCTATAGCTTGTTTAGCTTATATGTAAATCTGGCACTGTTGGCAGTAAATCACACCCTGCGAATTGGACTTAACTCTTTATTAGCAAGAACACGATTTGCCCAGACTTGGCAGAGTGTCAGGCCTTATGAGCCCAGCTGCTCATCCTCAGCAGGACTTGCCCCACTGGCCAGTTGCTAAGACTGAAAGCCCCTGCCTCTCCACAGCCGTCTATGTACCCTCCTCTCCAGGGGTTATCTCCACGCAATTGTCTGAATGAAGCCAACCTCTTCCCCGCTGTTTTCATGCCCCTTCTGGGTCCAAGAGACAAGGGGGAAGTTTGTCACAGCAGGAGGGAGAGACACCCGTGACTCTTCACCAACCTGACTCATCTCTGCCTCTTGCACGGTCTTCACCCAACCTCCTGCTTCAGCTGCTGTCTCTGGACCACTCTCCGCCACAGACTCTCCCTGCTCACTAAACCCAGTTACCTCTTCAGTTTCTGATGCCTCTTCCTCCTGGTCTTCTCCCTCTGACCACTCGTTGTCACCCCATCACCACTCCCCGAGCTCTGAGCCTTCTTCCCTAGGGGGCTCCCCAGATGGTTCCTTCCACCATTCCTCTGTGTCCAACCAGTCCATGACATGATGTCACAGCAGGTGGAGTGCTGGAGGTGAAATAGTTAAACAGGTTCCCCAATCAGAACCCGGGGGGCGGAGTCAGGGGGACTATAAAACCAGCTCTGGAAGGGGCAAAAGAGGGAGTTCATTGGGAGTTGGGTGGTTGGTTGGTTGGTTGGTTGGTTGGTTGGAGTGGGAGTGAATTGGGAGAGAGTCTGTGCTTAGGTTGAGTTTGTGTAGCGAAATAAGCTGAGTCATGAACAGTTAGGAGCTAGAAAGACAAGTAAATATCTGAGAGGTGGTTTAGTGAGTGAGAGCAGGTAGCGAAAGTTATAGGTCTGGATAGGCATCCCATGATTGCAATTGACTGAGAACATTTATGAAACCACACGCTTGTTAGACGGTGAAACGTCCGGGGACCCTGTGTGGTCACCACAGGGGAGAAGTAGCCAGGCTTTGAGGCCTATCCCTTCAAGTCATATACCCACCCCATGTAGTTAAGAAGCATCAGTTGCACCCAGAGATCTACTGTTGCCCAAAATATAAACCAGCTGTCACCACTGTATTATAACAGAGGTAAAGGTAAAAGATAAAGGACCCCTGGTTGGTTAAGTCCAGTCAAAGGCGTCTAGGGTTGCAGCGCTCATTTCGCTTCAGGCCAAGGGAGCCAGCGTTTGTCCACAGACAGCTTTCCGGTTCATGTGGCCAGAATAACTAAACCATGATGGAAACCAGAGCACACGGAAATGCTGTTTACCTTCCTGCCACAGTGATACCTATTTATCTACTTGCACTGGCGTGCTTTCGAACTGCTAGGTTGGCAGGAGCTGGGACAAAGCAATGGGAGCTCACCCCGTCGTGGGGATTCAAACCTCCAGCCTTCTGATTGGCAAGTCCAAGAGGCTCAGTGGTTTAGATCACAGCTGCCAACAACCAATCAGATTCATAATTTAGCAACTCAAGCTTCAAGACTTTTGTCATGTGATTTTCTCAGGGCCACATAAGAACCATGTGAAAATCAGTAATTGAACTCTCAACATTGCAAATCTTGGCTAAAACACAAGCCTCTCCCCCCCCCTTTTTTTTTTACATTTGCAGTTTCCTAATGTCCCTTATTGTAAAATAAATAAATGCACAAATAAATAAATAATTGGAGTAAGCGAACGCAGAGCATATAGAGCAGCTTATCAATTGAGAGGAGATAATATTACAGAGCGGTATAGGCACACATGTTATATATTCCAGGCGCAAAATTCTTTTCTCCGGCATGCATGGAGTAATCACAAACATGCATCAAAACAATTTTTAAAAAAGGTTAAGGAAAAGTCAAGCTCAAATGCGCAAGCCAAGCAAAAAGAGTCACAGACTCATGAAAATATCTGAGGCAGGGGGGATGTTTTGAGTCGAAATTCTCTCAGCCCTCGTCTGAGGAAATTGGTGTCATCACTTGGGTTGCTGACTGAAAGGAAAGCTTGTTTCTTGGCTGTCAAGGTAGCCAAAACCCAGTAACATTTCCTTCTGCCCAAGAAAAAGCTGGAGCTGGCTGAAGCCGAAAGAAAAAGAAGAATGAAACATGATGGGGAAGAGAGCTGGAATCCAAACACAAGCGAAAAATCCCCCCCCCCTCCTTCCCTTCATTAAACCGCAGAAAAGGCAGAACAAATAGCAGCATGTAAAAAATCTGAGCCCTTCTGATAAATTCTACTGGATCGAATCCCTCATTGCAACACATTCAAAAGCGTTTAGTCATTGCCTGTGGTCCAAAGATGGACAAAGGCCCAGTGAAGAGATTTTTTATTTTTGTACTATTCATTTTGGATTCAGTTTTTAAAGCAGGATCGTGCTGGGCAGCTCATCTTGCGGTTAAGGCAGAGGAAAGAAATATTAGGCAGCCGAATATCTGAGGGCTGCCAATAATTCAGGGCAAGAAAAATGGTTCTGTTCTTGAGGCTCCAGCTTCCCTTTGGTAGCTGAGAGGCAAAGATGAGGCAATGGGCTTTAAATGGCAGAAGCGTAAGCGAAAGTGGAATATATTAACACTGGATGTCTTAAACTTGGTGGTAACAGGATAAATGATGCAAGGAGGGAGCTGCACCCAAGACAGGGCAAGAGGGAGTAAGGGAACAACCAGCTTCTTTAAATGAATTCAAATCTCCAGGGCCTGATGAGCTGCACCCAAGGATTCTAAAGGAGCTTTTGGATGTAGTCTCAGAACCTCTGTGTCTACTATCTTTGAGAATTCTTGAGGAACAGGTGAGGTCCTCACAGACTGGAGGCAGGCAAATGCTGTCCCCATCTTCAAAAAGAGGGGAGGAAGGAGACCCACGTAACTATTGACTGGTGAGCTTCGCATCGATACCAGGAAAGGTTCTGCAACAGATAATTAAACAACGATGCTGCAATGGCAAAGACTCAGCATGGATTTCTCAAAAACAAGTCATGCCAGATAACTGTGACTTTAAGGATGAATGGGAACCCTTTACAAAGTATCTGAAGACGCAACAAAGTGAACTGGACTCCTTGGCAGGTTTTGAATCAACATTCACAAATTTTTATTGATAATAATCAGCTAAATAGTTTGAGGATCTATACAACTTTGTAACATGCAGAAAACAGCATTCTCAGAGAAACCAAAGACTGGAACTGAGGGAAGTCGGGGGGTGGGGGTGGGTGAGTTTTGTGTGGGAGGGGGGATGGAGGAAAAATGGGGGCGGGAAGGATGATATGTTTTTTGGATAATATGTCTTGTTTTAATTTTGAATTAAAAAAAATTAAACAAAAAACAAGTCATGCCAGACAAAACTTCATTTCTTCTTTTGATAGGAGATGCAAGCTTGTGGGTTCAAGGGGATGCTGGGGGCATAGCATATCTTGATTTCAGCAAGGCTTTTGATAAAGTCTCCCATGCTATTCTTGTGGAGACGCTGGTAAAATGTGAGCTGAATGAGGTAACTGTTAGGTGGATTTGTAGCTGGTTGACTGACCAAACCCAAAGAGTGCTCACTAATGGTTTCTTGTCACCCTGGAAAAAGTGCCACAGGGTTCTGTCCTGGGCCCGTTGTTTTTCAGCGTCTTTATAAACAGCTTGGATGAAGGAATGGAAAAGGTGCTCATCAAATTTGCAGATGACACCAAATTTAGGATTGCCGTATTTCCAAAAGTAAAACCAGCGCGGTTTTTTGAACGACTTGCCTAAGATCCAGGACAAAGCAATGCCTGCCCCCCCATTCCACCTTTGAAATCCCAGTAACATCTGGGGAAATCCAGCCCTAACCAAACTGGGAGGGGGAGCTAATGCCTCAGATGACAAAATCAGGATTCAATATGCCCTTAACAGATCAGAGAACTAGGCCAAAACTGAATTTCACTGAGGACAAATGTAAGGTTCTACACTTAGCCAGTTAGATCAGGGGTCAGCAGACTGTCCCTCAGACCTTGGGGGGGGGGGGCTAGATTATATTTTAGTGGGGGAGAATGAACGAATTCCTATGCCCCACAAATAACCCAGAGATAAATTTTAAATGAAAGCATACATTCTACTCATGTAAAAACACCCTGATTCCGGGACCATCCGTGAGCCAGATTTAGAAGGTGATTGGGCCGGATCCAGCCCCCGGGCCTTAGTTTGCCCACCCATTGTTAGGATATATCAGATCTGTTGTCTAAGGTTGTTAACAAAGAACAACTTAAGATTTATGTACAGAGGTTGCAACTGGGTTGAACCACAGGTGCTATAGGTTACACGGAAAAGGGGAGGGTGTTAGGATATAGTTCCGTTCCACCTTAAAAGGGTACAGGCATGACTGTTGTGTGTCACATGCCTGTTTACTTTCAGCACAGTCTGCTGGGAACTTCCGTTTTGTATATTGCTTTTGCTTTTAGCTGTTTGCTAAACACGAAGGGAAGCAGACATGGTTTTTTCCCTTTGTTCCTGAACTATGCTGAATAAATGCTGTAAATATGCTTACACATGTCTCTGTCCACCACTTCTGTTGCGAGAATATTTATTCACTCTCCTGATAGAGCGTGCCGAGTCTCTAAACGTATCTGAGGCTCGTGTCTCTGTTTGATGCTGTTCCAAGGGAGACCGGTGATCGCCCGGCTGCCAGCTGGTGGCTGGAGCCAACTAGGGGCCTGCTTGATGCCTGCATCTCACCGGCAGTATCCCAACACCCATGCCCTAGATTGACAGTGGTACATTTGTTTTTTTTCCAAAAAAAATGGTTTTTACAATATTAACGACAAACAAAAGCACAGAACAAACAAAACATAACAAACATAAATCATACCTGTAAAGGGAATTGGGGTTGCTCGTGCGTAAGTGGCCGCTGCTCTTGGCAACGTTGTCTGGCTAAACCTTTCCCTGGCTGGACAGCCCTTTCTCCGTGGCTGTGTCAGTCACTGGCAGAATCCGTCAGTGGGCGTTTCCTGAACTTCTTCCAGCATAAAAGCTCTTTGACCCCCCATAACCCCCCGGTTATGGGTTATGCTGGGCCCATAACCTGTGGAATATTGATTGAAGACGTGACCGTCTAATTGATTTACGATTGCCAATTAGCCCTTTAGCACGGTCTGGCACGCTTCCTCACGAACTGCGCACTTCTGCTGACCTGGTCACGTCGTGCAGAGTAAAACACAGCGGTAAAAAAACTGTCGCCTAGCGTCAGACAAACTCAAAGAGCACTTAAGTCCATTTACAGTTGTTTATTGAAACATTTCATCAACAGAATCCCGGACTTCTCTCAGCCATAGCAAAGACACGTCTTTCTCTCTCAAAGACCCAGAGAAAGAGTGGTTGACTCCTCCCAGCTTCTAAAAGCTGACGTCGGAATGTGACGCACACCCAGAACAACTTAACCAGTTAAGTTCTGAACTCTCACATCCGCCTAGCCTCCCTGTGCGGAAGTTTTCTGCGCAGAGTGGGTGTGGCCAGCGGAGGTCCTGGGCTCTCCCCGCTGGTCTCTGTGGAAGAGTCTTGGAGCCATCTCTCCGAAGCCCTTCCCTGCTCCCCTTTCTTCCTGGTGTCACGCTGATTTCCTTCCTCAGAGGAAGTGTTCCCTCTCTCCCTACTGGGCCCTTCTCCTGCATTGCTAGGGAGCCTTACCTCCACTCTTGGCTCCGATGGCAGCTCCCTGACAATACCCTTATTGAAAATAGCAGTTACTGACTTTGTAAAACGACTTCCTAGTTTCCCCTTAGTTGAATTTCATTGTATATCCTTATAATGGTTTTCCAAATCCCAATTTTGATTCCCTTTAAATTAAACATTAACATCTTTAATTCTTCTCCTTCTTGTATTAAACATATTATTTTATCAGTTAACATAAATACAATCCTAAACCCATTAAGTATCTGGAAGCTATTTCCAGTTAGTTTAGCTTAACAAATTTAGCTAAATAATCATTAAATTTCTTCCATTCTTCGTGGTGTTCCTCCTCCTTCTGGTCGCGGACTCTTCCGGTTAGATCGGCAAGCTCCAAAAAATCCATCATCTTCATCTGCCATTCTTCTATTGTTGGTAATTCTTGAGTTTTCCACTTTTTAGCTAACAAAATACGAGCCGCAGTTGTGGCATACAAAAATAGTTTAACATCTTTCTTGCACAGTTCCAAACCTGTTATTCCAAGAAGAAAGGCCTCTGGTTCTTAATAAATGTATATTTCAACATTTTTTTTCAATTCATTATAAATCTTTCCCCAGAAGTCTTTCACCTTGGGGCAGATCCACCACATATGAAAGAATGTTCCTTCCTTTTCTTTACATTTCCAACATGTATTATCACAATTATGATATATCTTTGCTAATTTTACAGGAGTCAAATACCATCTATACAGTGGTACATTTGAAAATGATCTTAGCAGACAACAAGCTTAACATGAGTCAACAGTGTGATGCAGCAGCAAAAAACCAATTGCTATCCTCGGCTGCATCAACAGTATAGTGTCCTGATCACTCTATTCTGCCTTGGTCAGACCACACCTAGAGTACTTTGCCCAGTTCTGGGCACCACAGTTTAAGAAGGATGTTGGCAAGCAGGAACGTATTCAGAGGAGGGTGGCCAAGATGATCAAGGGTCTGGAGACCAAGCCTTATGAGGAATGGTTGAGTGTGTTGGGTATGTTTAGCCTGGAAAACGGGAGACCGAGAGAAAATATGATAGCCATCTTGAAATATCTAAAGGGCTGTCACATGGAAGATGGAGCATGCTTGTTTTCTCCTACTCCAGAGGGCAGGACTTGAACCGATGGATTCAGATGACAAGAAAGGAGATTCCAACTAAATATCAGGAAGAACTTTCAGGTGGTAAAGAGTTGTTCAGGAGTGGAATGGACTCCTTCAGAAGGTGGTGGACTCTCCTTCATTGGAGGTTTTTAAGCAGATGTTGGATGGCCATCTGCCATGGATGTTTTGGTTGAGATTCCTGAATTGCAGGGGATTGGACCAGATGGCCTTTGGGGTCCCTTCCAACTCTACAATTCTATGAGAGGGTATGATCAACAGAGTACTTACACATGTCCACCACTACAAGTAGTATGCAAGTATCATAAATAACAGGTAGTAAGTAAGAGAGGTAAGACTACATGGATAGCTCAGTTGGTTAGAGCACGGTGCTGATAATGCCAAGGTTCAATCCCAAATGGGACAGCTGCAAAGTCTTGCTTTGTGTGGGGTTGGCCTAGATGACCCTCAGGGTCCTTTGCAACTCTACAATTTTGTGATTTCTATGGCTGCTGCTCTTTTGACAATCGGCCATTGTCCACACCTTGCGATGGGAAATACATGCATCTGATGTGTGGAAGATGAACTACAGTAGTACCTCTGGTTACAACCTTTTAAATATATATATATATTTATTTATTAATTTTTACATATTTTTTCCAAACAAAGCATAACATCTCATCTTATACATCATTTTGGGTATAAGCCTAAGACTTCCATCAACCACGTCTAGTGATTTTCGACCTTCATCTCTTGATCTTACATTTCATTATCTTAACTATTACTTTTAATAATCCATAACTTAAAAGCCACTCTCATAGATTTCTTCTGTAGTATTTCATATAGTTCTCCTTCCATAACTTCTTGTAATCCTACAAGCGTGGTCAGTTGGTTACAATTGTTTTTTCAAATAACTCGCATATTTACTCCAGTCTTTCAAGAATTTCTGGTCCCCCTGGTTTCGAATTCTCCCTGTCATCTTATCCAATTCTGCGTAGTCCATTAATTTAATCTGCCACTCCTCTTTTGTCCCTCTGGTTACAAACTTAATTTGTTCCGGAGGTCCGTTCTTAAGCTGAAACCGTTCATAACCTAGGGCGGGCTTTCGCTAATGGCGCCTCCTGCTGCCGCCGCGCTGCTGGCGCGTGACTTCCACTTGCTTCGCGGGGCAAAGTTCGCAACCGGAAGCATCTACCTCCGGATTAGCAGAGCTCGTAACCCGCAGTGTTCACAAGGAGGCATAGCTGTCAACTTGCAGATTTGAAAATAAGGGATCAGCAGCCAAAATAAGGGATTTTCCAAGGGCCACAGGTATGTTCAACTTCTGAGCCCCTCTGAGCCAAAGGCAGAAAGCCCAGCCAGCAGCCAAACGAAGCCTCAAGCAGTGGTTCCCACAGCGCAGCAACCCGGCAAAGGGGATGCAGCGAGGAAAACCACCGTCACCTCTCCGCTGGGAAGCGCTGAGCAAAGACGAGTCCCCAGGCAATGCGGCCGATTTGATTGGCACAAGGCATGCAAGCTCCACCCCCAGTCGTTCTTAGACTCCTTATTGGGTGAGCAACGCTGCCAAGCAACACAATTGGAGCCTCCCTCCTCCCTGGCCGGCAGGCAGAGAGGGAAAGGAGCTGCTTCCTTTGAAACCCGGGAAACCTAAGGGACATCAGCAGCAGCGGGCCATGGCGCTGGCATAAGGGCGTTTCCCGCCAAAGAAGGGACAGTTGACAGCTATGCAAGGAGGATGGAGGTTCTGCTGTATCATATACTCGCCACTGTGCTTATTCCTTCCTTTGCATCCCCGTTGGAAACTGTTGCAGACATCCCATCGTGTTAAGCAAAATACTAATTGGTAACCTGAGTGCAGCTTTCTGTCGTTCTACATCTGGTGCCATCGACTGGCATTTGCGGCAAGCAAAACTCCCGTGACTTTGCACTCCAGCCCTTTTGTTTCATGGGGAAACATAGTGAGATTCTCGTGGGAAACAGATGCTCAAGCACCCTATTCACAGCATGCTCCCTTAGGCCTAAATATGTTCTCCGTTTGCTAGTAAGTAAAAGAAGCATTTAACATTACCGGCAATGATGGAAGATAACTTTTACCACAGCGGTTTGCATATTTTGCACTTAATTTGTAGACTTCTTTGTGTACTTCTTACAGACTGAGAGTAGACTTTTTGTAGGCTTCTGGCCATGGAGGTAGCTAAGCTCTGCCTGCGGAGCTCCAGTTCTGAGATAATGGAAGCGAGGAGTCTCCTTCACAAGTCGAGAGCCAGTGTGGTGTAGTGGTTAAGAGCGGTGGACTCGTAATCTGGTGAACCGGGTTCGCATCTCCGCTCCTCCACATGCAGTTGCTGGGTGACCTTGGGCCAGTCACACTTCTCTGAAGTCTCTCAGCCTCACTCACCTCACAGAGTGTTTGTTGTGGGGGAGGAAGGGAAAGGAGAATGTTAGCTGCTTTGAGACTCCTTCGGGTAGTGATAAAGCGGGATATCAAATCCAAACTCTTTTTCCTCTTCTTCCACCCCTTGTGGGCCCAGTTGCATGATGCACAGTTACTTTCGCCAAGACTGGCTTGACCATGCCAGCCAGAGCAGTAAGAGCTGTTCAGCAGTGGAAAAGACTTCCAAAAGAGGTGGTGGACTCTCCTTCCTTGGAGGTTTTTAAACAGAGTTTGGATGGCCATCTCTCAGAGATGCTTTATTTGAGATTCCTGCATTGCAGGGGGTTGGTCTAGATGGTTTTTGGGGTCCCTTCCAACTCTTAGATTCTCTGAAGCAATGCAAACATTGATGTCAGGTTCTGGAATTAATTTTAGAAATTTTAGGAACTGGATTTCGAAGGAGAGAAATGTACGGCAGGGCAAACTGGAGGAATAATGAAGCAACAAAATGTGGGTGGGTGGGAGATCTGCTTGTAAACTGAGATAACTTTATACAATAGTTAAGGGCCATAGCTCAATGGGAAATAATCCATATCTGAAATCCTGGGCTGTGATCACACCAAACATTTAAAGCATAATGCCTCCTTCTGAGAATCCTAGGAGCAGAACATTAATTCCCAGCATCCTTAACAAAGTACAGTTCCTGAGGGGGGTGGGGAGAAATTTGTAGTTTAATTGTGCCTTAAATTTATGGCATCCAAAGCTTTAAAAAAAGAATGGGAGAAAATTACATTTTATCTGAGAGACCATTGTAAACAAATGAAAACATTAGCAGATTTTTAACAACACTTACAATGAGAGAAAAACTTTGGATAATATGTTGTTGTTGTTGTTTAGTCGTTTAGTCGTGTCCGACTCTTCATGACCCCATGGACCAGAGCACGCCAGGCACTCCTGTCTTCCACTGCCTCCCACAGTTTGGTCAGACTCATGTTTGTGGCTTCGAGAATATAGATAGATTTGGATAATATAGATAGATTTAAAATATAGATGATGAAATAATATGCAGTGGAAAAGGATAACATAAAGCCCCGCGGAGGGAATGGAGGGGGAAGTCTGAGATTCAAGAGAATCTTGCATTTCGAGTGTATTTGCAATATTGTTGAAGTTTTCTATTTGTAAAATTGAATAAAATGATTATAAGTACCAGCAGCCCTGGAGAGGCGTCACTCTCTATACTGCAGGCGAAAAATGAACAAGATGAATCCATAGGAAAACTTGTTGTAGGTTAGCTTCCCGTGTTTCTGTGCACATAACATGACACCACTTTCACTCGATGTGCGGCTACAAATCATTGTATAAATTTACCAAGTGATCAGCTTGAGTGGAAGAGCAAATGTTTCTTTCCGCGCGGGGGGGAAAAAGTAAGCTGGGAAGGTCGAAATGGCCAGCAGCCCTCCAGTATATACAGTTGTCACTGATATAATGTAAAGTCAGCCTCGGCTCTTTGATGTTCCATAAACATGTCATTTTGAGCGGAGTCAGTTTTGCAGGCATTTCATCAGCAAAGGCACAACAAACAGCTCCAATTATGCTCCATCACTGTTTATCCTTTACCTCTTTAAAATGCCCATCTATTACCAGCAGGGTGGTTTGCAATGTTTAGTCTCCAGTGAAGATGATATTTAAGGACCCTCAAGCCCTCGGGCAAATTCACTCCTTCTCTCTCACTTTAATCCTCCGGCTTAAGCAGAGCATGGTGTGGAAGAGGGGAAGAAAGCCCTCTCGAACATTGCCTTCAAACATGTAACACGTTTAGACAGAGGTGTATTCAAAGATCCCTGGAAATCACAACTGGAGAGAGAAAGTGTTTCCAGGGTTATAGCCTAGTTGAAGGCATTTTTAAAAATGAAAAAAGAAAAGAAAAGAAAGGTTGTATCACGATGCAAACCTATTCAGGAAGTCCAAACTATATTTTAAAAAATACGTTTATAATTTGTGTGTCCATGTTTCTCGATTTGATCCTTTTCTGATTTGTGACTTGCCATTATTTTTATTTATTATAGTTTGGTAATTATTTGTCCTAACTGTTAAGTGTAAACTGTTTAATTATCATTTGCTGCAATTTAATTTTCTGTTTACTATTACATTCTCATGGATCAGTGAATATTGCTTTATTTTAAAGTTATGTTTTTGCCTTTTTGCATTGGATCAGATTGTTATTAGCTGTGTGATCTTTGCTGTCTATTTTGCTGTTTCTTCAGCTTGTCAACTGCCTTGTGTATAGCAATATAGAAAGGCGGCACAGTGGTACCTCAGGTTACAGACGCTTCAGGTTACAGACTCTGCTGACGCAGAAATAGTGCTTCAGGTTAAGAACTTTGCTTCAGGATGAGAACAGAAATCGTGCTCCGGCGGCGCGGTGGCCGCAGGAGGCCCCATTAGCTAAACTGGTGCTTCAGGTTAAGAACAGTTTCAGGTTAAGTACAGACCTCTGGAACAAATTAAGTACTTAACCTGAGGTACCACTGTATATAAATTAAAAGTGAAATGAAATGAAAAAGAATATGGGTAGCTGTCATACCAAAACCATCCCACTGGGGGCCTTTTTCCGCTCCAAGGGCTGAATTCCCACATGGTTATCATTCAAAGCAGTCAACAGAGCTCTCAATCTCAGAGTCATGGGTTTGAGCACTGTGTTGGGCAAAAGATTCCTGTACAGTGGTACCTCGCATGACGAAATTAATTCGTTCTGCGAGTTTCTTCGTCTTGCGAATTTTTCGTCTTGCGGAAAAAAAAGTTTTAAAAGTTTAACTTACCAAATGGCTGCAAAAGAAGTTATGAGTTGCTATGAGTTGCTATGAGTTGCTCCTCGAAGTCAAGTTGCAACTGCACCTCTTCAAGCAATGCACCCTGGGTATTAACAGTTTTAAGAAAAAGGAAACAAATTTGCAAGACGTTTTCGTCTTGCGAAGCAAGCCCATAGGGAAATTCGTCTTGCGAAGCAGCTCAAAAAACGAAAAACTCTTTCATCTTGCGAGTTTTTCATCTTACGAGGCATTCGACTTGCGAGGTACCACTGTATTGCAGAGGGCTGGACTAGATGATTCTCGTGGTGTCTTCCAATTCTACAATTCTATGATTCTGTGCCAGTTTTGGGTGGGGCCACACACAAAGACACTATGCTCTGGTTCACTAAGCTAAGCTACAGTTTAGCGCAGGCATGTCCAAAGTCCGTTTCAGGGGCCTAATCCGGCCTGGCGGTCGGTTTAATCCGGTCCCTATGGCAGTTTATTTCCTGTGTTAAAATCATTTTTAAAAACTCAACTTCAATCTTATAAAAGCCCAACAACTTCAATCCTAAAAAAAGCTCAACCACAACTTTGGTTGGCCCTTTGGTCACCCCTCACGGCCCTTCACTTCATCAAATCTGGCCCTCTTTGAAAAAAGTTTGGACACCACTGGTTTAGCAGGTATAACCAAGTGTGAGTGTGCGCACAACCGCTTTGCACTGCGCCTGCTCCTCCCGCTGATGCTGTGTTACTATGGATATAAGCCACCAATTGAGGCCAATTAGGAATCCCACAACAAGGACTCATCTAGGTGCTCCGTTAGCAGGGCCTGTCCACCCATGAGGCAAGGTGAGGCGATCGCCTCAGGCAGCAGGTCCACTGGGGCAGCAAATCCCGATGTCGATCTTCCTTCCCCCTTGTTCCTGGTGTAGCTCTTCCCTGGCAGGGAAGGGGCGCCATTTGGGGGTCTGCCTCAGGTGGCAAAATGTCTTGGGCTGCCCCTGTCCAATAGACTGTGCCAACCTTTCCACAGCAAGTATGAATGAATTCACTTTATTACGGTCACAGACCACCATAAGCAAAACATCTAAATAAATAGCATAACAGTATCTCGTAAGTGGATGATTATTAAATAAATGGGAGCAAGAACCAGACATGTAGATTAAAACATATACATAGATCACTTGATTAAACAGAGGTAATGGATGAGTAAAAACTGGTAAGAGAAATCAAAAGAGATAAGTTAAAAACAGTTATATGGGGCGGGGGCTTTAGAAGTACGGACCTAACAATATGGGCCTTGAATTTAGGACTGATCTGTAGCATAAATCATCCTTCAACAAATATCCATCATGGCAGCACAAAATCTGGCGACTAAATATGTGACTTCTGGGCTTTCGTCCTGTAGTAATAGAGAGATGTAGTGCAAGTAAGGTAATGGTAAAGGGACCACTGACCATTAGGTCCAGTCATGGCTGACTCTGGGTTGCGGCGCTCATCTCGCTATATTGGCCGAGGGAGCCGGCGTACAGCTTCCGGGTCATGTGGCCAGCATGACTAAGCTGCTTCTGGCGAACCAGAGAAGCGCACGGAAATGCCGTTTACCTTCCCGCCAGAGTGGTACCTATTTATCTACTTGCACTTTGACGTGCTTTTCAACTGCTAGGTTGGCAGGAGCAGGGACTGAGCAACGGGAGCTCACCCTGTCGCGGGGATTCAAACTGCCGACCTTCTGATCAGCAAGTCCTAGGCTCTGTGGTTTAACCCACAGCGCCACCCGCGTCCCTGTAGTGCAATTAAGTGCAAGTAAATGCAAGTATCTTCTGGGTTGGGAACCACTCACTCTCAAGGCCACCATCTTGCTTGGACTTATTCTCAGTTTCTTGATGTTCATCCAGACCACCACATTCAGGAACCAGTCTAGTGTGTACAGTCACACCCGATTCAAATGTTACAGTAAATAAAGCCGGCTGTAACCAGGGTACCAATGCACCAGATCTCCCAGTGCCCACTCCCATTGGCTTAATTTAGGCGTCAAACAGGATTGAGGGTAGGTTGGTAGTGCCCTGTGGTACACCACAACACAATTGCCAGATGACAAGGTCACCCAATGCCATTGTCCAGACCCATAGATAGGAGTGGAACTGCAGTGCCCTCAACATTCAACCCACAGAGTCGGTTCAGAAGGATGCCATGGTCAATGTTCTCAAAATCCACCGAAAGATAAGTAAGAATAACAGGCTCACTGTCCCCACTGTCCCTGTCTTCATAGAGTTCATCCATCTGGCAACCAAAACTGGTTTGGTTCCAAAACCAGGTCTGGATCCAGACTGGAATAGATCTAGATCAATTGGTAAGTGTCTCATTATGGTCCAGTCTTGCCCTTCTGTATTTTGTCACAAGAAATATTCAATACCTAGGGTTGCCATATACCAAAAGTAAAAACCCGAAAGTTGCTGAGCTTTGATGAAAGAGGATGCTCATCAAATTATCAAATTTACAGATGACACCACCGGAATTGTTGAGTTTTTTTCTAAAGGGAAAACCCCAAAGTTGTTGAGATTTTTTTACAAAGAAAGCAAAAAAAACCCAACATTAATTTTCAATTGACTTGCCTAAGATCCAGGACTGAGTACCCCTTTCGTAAATTCAACCCGGACGTCAATTCCGCCTTTGAAATCCCAGTAACGTCTGGGGAAATCTGTAGGGACCCAGTAAACATTTCATATAAGCAGGCTCCAGATCTATAATCGCTTGGGTGCTTTCAATAAATGCAAAGTTACAGGGCAGAGAACATCTCATCCAAACACACTTCAAAGCGAAAAAACACAACGAACCTAGACATTTATGGCATAATCCTCTTTAAGTTAGAAGAGCCAATAAAGTCAGCTCCTCCTTATTGCCTGTTAACCACAATAACCTACTCAATTTCATCTTTTGTACATGTCATACAGAGATTTTCATTTTACTTTATTGACTAAGAAATACCCGGTTTTCTGGCTGGAGCTTATTATGTAAAGGCAGCATAAAAGGACTCATTACTTTTTAACTACAAGCAGAGAAGGAAGCAGTGTGTGTGTGTTATTTTGCTGGAAGGACTCCATACAGTAGCATTCCAAGCTATGGGCAATATGGACTCTTGGTGTGCAAAACTGTGGAAAGCTATATCAGAACTACAATCTCAGGCACAAGGTTGTGGAGTAGAGAGTAGGATGCTTGGTTATAAGCCTGTCAACAAGACCTGAAGCCTTGTTGCAATCGTACATGCACAGCATAATAGGCTTAGGCTAAAGGACCATCTAAGGGACGCGGGTGGCGCTGTGGGTTAAACCACAGAGCCTAGGACTTGCCGATCAGAAGGTCGGCGGTTTGAATCCCCGCGACAGGGTGAGCTCCCGTTGCTCGGTCCCAGCTTCTGCCAACCTAGCTGTTCAAAAGCACGAAGTGCAAGTAGATAAATAGGTACTGCTCCGGCGGGAAGGTAAACAGTGTTTCCGTGTGCTGCTCTGGTTCACCAAAAGTGGCTTAGTCATGCTGGCCACATGACCCAGAAGCTGTACGCCGGCTCCCTCGGCCAATAAAGCAAGATGAGCGCCGCAACCCCAGAGTCATCCACAACTGGACCTAATGGTCAGGGGTCCCTTTACCTTTTTAAAGGACTATCTGTAGGGATGCCGGTGGTGCTGTGGTCAAAACCACTGAGCCTCTTGGGCTTTGCCAATCAGAAGGTCAGCAGTTTGAATCCCTGCAACAGGGTGAGCTCCCATTGCTCAGTCCCAGCTCCTGCCAACCTAGCAGTTTGAAAGCACACAAAAAATGCAAGTAGATAAATACCTTCTCCAGCGGGAAGATAAACGGCGTTTCCATGTGCTGCTCTGGTTTCACCAGAAGCAGCTTAGTCATGCTGGCCACATGACCTGGAAAAACTGTCTGCAGACAGCAGAAAAACTGTCTGCAGACAGCAAACTGTCCCTCGGCCTGTAAAGTGAGATGAGCCCCGCAACCCCAGAGTCATCTGCGACTGGACTTAACTGTCAGGGGTCCTTTACCTTTACCTTTTTAAAGGACTATCTACATTGACTGTGTTGCTGATGGCCATGTCAGGAGATTTAGAAAAATCAATCCTGGGCAGGGAACAGGGCCGGCCCTACCATTAAGCAGAGTGAGGCAACGGCCTTGGGCAGCAGGTGCTCAGGGTCAGCATTCCCCTTTGTTCGAGGACAAAGCTGTGTCTGTCCTGCATCCCCTTAACCAGCCTGTTGCTCCCAGGTGTCATGGAAGTGCTCACCAACCACCTGTCTTGAAATAATATTCAGAGGCCAATAGAATGGAGGCACCACCTTGTCCTTTGCCTCAGGCAATGCCTAACTTTGGGCAGATTTTCTATGGGATTGCAGGACACAGAGAGGAGAAATTTAACCCTTCCCTTCCCAGCGGCAATGCTGAGAGAAGTTCACACGCAACGAGCATTGCAGTTAGTGATAGGTAGAAAAAAGCCATTGGGTACTTCTTCTTCTTTCCTTACTGTGGATTGTAAAGCAGGGGTGATTTTCATGGGGGGAAGAGGGAAGAGTTAAACCTCTTTTACCCTGGGCAATGTAGTCCCGATGAGAATTACTCCACACCCAGCACATAGGATTCAAAATGCTGCAAGATAGTCAGCTAACCTAGCATTTAGTTAGGCCAGGGGTCAGCAAACTTTTTCAGCAGGGGGCCAGTCCACTGTCCCTCAGACCTTGTGGGGGGCTGGACTATATTTTGAAGGGGGGAAATGAAAGAATTCCTATTCCCCACAAATAACCCAGGGATGCATTTTAAATAAAAGGACACATTGTACTCATGTAAAAACACGCGATTCCCAGACCGTCTGCGGGCTGGTTTTAGAAGGTGATTGTGCTGGATCCAGCCCCTGGGCCTCAGTTTGCCTACCCATGAGTTAGTATGTGACACCTTCTGTTCATACATATTCACGAGATGATAGTTTCAAAACATTTTACTGCTTCCTTCTCCATATTTTTTTTTTAATTTTGTGTGTATCTAGAGAACGTTTATGAGGTTGTTCTTCTATTGAGTCAGACCCATCTAGGTCACAGCTTTGCTGTGCCTTTGGTTTCAAAACATGAGAACCTGGGGAAATGTCATTGTGACATCAGGTGATTGACAGGTGGGTGGCCCCTCCCAGCTGCCAAATATGGCCTGCAGGGGGTGAGGCAGATAAAGACCCCACCCTCTCGAGGCACAAGCTGAGGTCCTTTTCACAGGACTCTGACCTAAAATACTTCAAACTGGAAATACAGTGGTACCTCGGGTTACATACGCTTCAGGTTACATACGCTTCAGGTTACAGACTGCACTAACCCATAAATAGTGCTTCAGGTTAAGAACTTTGCTTCAGGATAAGAACAGAAATTGTGCTCTCGTGGCACAGCGGCAGCAGGAGGCCCCATTAGCTGAAGTGGTGCTTCAGGTTAAGAACAGACCTCCAGAACGAATTAAGTACTTAACTCGAGGTACCACTGTACCAGGGATTGACCACGACAGACAAAGCAGCCACTCATCTTCTAAGCATAGGCGCCGACTCCATGGGGCCTGAGGGGGCCTGAGCCCCCTCAAAAATTCGTTTGGGGGGGCTCCGCCCCCCAATAATTTAAGAAAATTATTAGTTATATTATGCTTTGTAAAATCACAAAATTATGCTGGTATTTTTTATTTTCCTTGTTTGATGACAGTTACCTTTTAAAATACATTCAGTAATGAGTTAAAACAAAGCCACTCCCGATCTAGAGAGGGAGTGGGGTTGCGGGCTCTCGACCCATCAACAATCTCGCGGGGCTGGCGTCAGCCCCGCGAGAAGTGGGGATTCCCCCTAGCTCATTAATATTCACCGCCCACGGCGGCAGCCAATCGGCTGCCGCAAAGGGCAGGCCCTCACAGGTTCACTTAAGGTCGGGGCAGCCCGGGGCTCGCTCCTTTCGTTCCCCCAGCAGCAGCGGTTTGGAGGTCTTGGCCCCCCCCAATATTTTTTATAAGTCGGTATGGGCTCCCGCCCCCCCCCCAATTTTTTTTATAAGTCGGCGCCCCTGCTTCTAAGCTAAGGCCCATTGTATAACGTGGTATAAGGGAACTTCCTATAAAGAAAGAAAGGGTTTCTCTTCACTAATTTCACTCAGTGTGTAGCTACAAAGCAATTATTCTTCATCTTCTTCATTGTCCGGCATTGTTGAGATGATCACAATGAACTACACAATAATGCAATAACAAGAAGAGTTGACTGTGGCAGGAATGCACATAAAACAACTAGGGAACGATTTAAAGGTAAAACAGGCTTGCAGTCTGCTATTGTTGATGTTATTCAATTTATTGGACTCTGCAGAATTTGTTGAATGCCCCCCTGGTGTCCACAACCGCACAGGTGATATCTGTCATGCAATTATATCCATTTTATAAAACACCAATCAGGATGGTAATTTTGATTTGCTTGTAGCAGGGGTGGCTAAACCCACTCTCCCAAAAATATATATTTTTTTCCCTTCAGGAGTCTACCAACTTGGGCAAAAAAAAGACAAAAAGATCTAAAGGATTTCGTTGAGCAAGAGGAATCTTCAGCTCAGACGAAACTTCAACTATAAATGATAGTGCCACCTTGTGTCAAAACACAATACTGAGCATATTATTTTTTCTCGTAAATACAGGTTTTGCAACCAGTCAGTTCGCTTAAAAAAACAAAACAAATTATATATATATATATATATATATATATATATATATATATATATAATAATAATCCCAGCTTTTACACCTCAGTGAACTTGAATACTTGAATTGTGGTTCATTTGTTGTAACTTACTTCAGACTTCTTCTTTTCTTATTTCTTTCACCAAGTGCGGTTGTAACAGATAATGCCAATTAATTGTGTGGTGTGGTGTAATAGAAGAAGCAAAGTTACTTGTGCCTAGGCACCTGCGAAAATGTTAGATGGGATCTTTATAGACCCTCACCCTTTACAACCCTCACCATGTCAGTCATCTTACGCTTTAGCATAAAAGGACAATAATCTGTTTTATTGTTACAAACGGTAAGGAAACCGCATGGTGTAGAAGGTTTTTAAAAAACCCAAAAAACTCCGTTGTTTGGTGACCTCACTGCCATTTACCGATAAGTTATTGCGGAACTTCTCTCAATTTGACACGTAACTTAATCTTATTTAAAAGTGTAAGGAACAATTTGGACAGTTTTTGAATCACAATATGCTATATAGCAAATACTATACACACACAATATGCTATAGATGAGACCTGCGGGTATAGGGTGGTATAATAATAATAATAATAATAATAATAATAATAACAACAACAACAACAACAACAACAACAACAACAACAACAACAACATAGGACAATGGTTTCACAATAACCCAAAGTTTTTAATAACCCAAAAGGCTTATGCTAGTGGCCTTCAGTTAAAAGAAAAAGAAACTCGCATCTATCTTCACCAAAACACATCTGGTTGATTGTAATGCTCATAAGAAAGAGGTCAGTGGTAGCTAGATAGGTAAAGGTAAAGGTACCCCTGCCCGTACGGACCAGTCTTGACAGACTCTAGGGTTGTGTGCCCATCTCACTTAAGAGGCCGGGAGCCAGCGCTGTCCGCAGACACTTCCGGGTCACGTGGCCAGCGTGACAAGCTGCATCTGGCGAGCCAGCGCAGCACACGGAACGCTGTTTACCTTCCCGCCAGTAAGCGGTCCCTATTTATCTACTTGCACCCGGGGGTGCTTTCAAACTGCTAGGTTGGCAGGCGCTGGGACCGAGCAACGGGAGCGCACCCCGCCACGGGGATTCGAACCACCGATCTTTCGATCGGCAAGTCCTAGGTGCTGAGGCTTTTACCCACAGCGCCACCCGCTGGATAATTAGCCCTTAAAAGTCAAAAGATACATGGCAATGGTGCCTTTATTCGGATGAACAAAAATGCCCCAGCACTGTGAGTGAGCTTTTGAGTTCCTCAGCAATCTTCTATCGCTTGGACACTCAGCACAGAAAAGGGAGAAAGGAGAAGCAGAGCTGAGCAGGGCAAGAAAGCTATTTGTTGTTAAGAAAATTGACTTAATTAGGAACTTTAATGTGTGAACCTGATTTCAGGTAGCACCAAACTCTACTTGAATGAAGAAGCAATGGCTCTTCCTATGCTGGAAATAAAAAAATCCCATAGTAAAGTAAAGGAAAAGGGACCCCTGACCATCAGGTCCAGTCGTGGCCGACTCTGGGGTTGCGGCGCCCATCTCGCTTTATTGGCCGAGGGAGCCGGCGTACAGCTTCCGGGTCACATGGTCAGCATGACTAAGCCGCTTCTGGTGAACCAGAGCAGCACACAGAAATGCCGTTTACCGGAGCGGTACCTATTTATCTACTTGCACTTTGACGTGCTTTTGAACTGCTAGGTTGACAGGAGCAGGGACCGAGCAACGGGAGCTCACCCCGTCGCGGGGATTTGAACCGCCGACCTTCTGATCGGCAAGTCCTAGGCTCTGTGGTTTAACCCACAGCGCCACCCACGTCCCAAAGGCGTTTATTAAAACACACACACTCTACACGTGTACATATATCCCTAATCTCCTCTCTCACTCTCTCTTTTTTCAAGTAACTTTTATGATGCTATTGTTTTCTAACCCTCACCAGCTTGCGGAGGAGGTGCAATAAGAGCCACTGTTTTCTGGGTCACCAAATAAATATATATGTGTGTGGCATGGATGTGATTCAGCACACGCCTCTAAATTCATAACACACCTCTGACATAAAAAGTTACCGGATCAGGAACTAGATTACACAGGTAGGAGCAGACATCTGCATGTATGCTAGGTGGGTAACATAAACAGGTGTGCCCAGACCACACGGTTTCTACTCTGATCCAGCAATGATGGCTATAGTGCCCTGGGATTTAATACAGCATGTCATGAAAATAGTCAGTTGAGTTGTTTTGACTTTTAACCCCTCAAGCATTATTAAGGATCTCATTACAGGTGACTCCTGGTTCTTCTCAGTTCCAGAGATGCCCTCTGAAAATGAACAATCCCAATGCCTACCTAAAGCACAGAGGCCCATATTTACTGGAGAGAGAAAACGCTTGATCTGTTGCCAGATTATTTGTTTCCCATTGTTGGCATCATACCGAAAAGGCTCTTATTTGATGTAGATGGTTTGGCGGGGGGTGGGGGGTGGGATGAAGTGCGGGATTGTACATCAAATTGCAGAGGATTTTTTTTTGTTATTTATTTGTGGCAAACAGGCGAGCATATGGCTCTGTGTCTGAATTTTTGTTTGTTTGTTTAGTTTCTCTTTTCTTTCTATTTTGGTTTACTGTCACAAATGTTTTAATTATCTCGTGCGTCGCTGTTTCAGTTACGCATTGTCTCTCTTTCTTTTTGACTCGGGGGCAGCTGTTGAGTTCTCCAGATTTAGGGCCCAAATCTGCTCATCGTTATGCGAGAGCACATTGCCGCATGTCTTGTGTTAAGCAAAAGAGGGGTGGGGAAGAGAGCCAGCGACTTCGTAATGGGCCGTGACTTACGCTCCATCCGTCGCACGAGGCACAAATCATGGCGGGAGGCAGAAAGGTGAGCATCCTCTCTAGGCTGCATTTTGAAATGTGCTTTGCGCATTTCCACGTGGATTTCAAGACCTGAGTTTATTGCAATAAATATTTCCTTTGGTAGTAAAGGTAAAGGGACCCCTGACCATTAGGTCCAGTCGTGACCGACTCTGGGGTTACAGTGCTCATCTCGCTATATTGGCCGAGGGAGCTGGCGTACAGCTTCCGGGTCATGTGGCCAGCATGACTAAGCTGCTTCTGGCAGCTGCTTCTGGCGAACCAGAGCAGTGCACGGAAATGCCGTTTACCTTCCCGCTGGAGTGGTACCTATTGATCTACTTGCACTTTGACATGCTTTCGAACTGCTAGGTTGGCAGAAGCTGGGACCGAGCAACGGGAGCTCATCCCATCGCAGGGATTCGAACCGCTGACCTTCTGATTGGCAAGTCCTAGGCTCTGTGGTTTAACCCATAGTGCCACCCACATCCCTTATTTCGTTTGGTAGACAACTCTTATTAGATCACATTGCAAACCCTCCCAACATTTATCCAATGAAAGTATGCACGTTCTCAGGAAAAGCAGGACATTCCAGGATCAAATCAGAAACCAGGGTGGCTTCTGTAAATCCAGGACTCTCCCTGGAAAATAGGGACACTTGGTGGGTCTATATTGGTTGGATTTAGCAGACAGAGGAATTTGCAGGAAAGGTAATGCTCAGGATTGTGGATTTAGGGCTGAGGTTGGAGGTAAGGTCAAAGGTGATTTTATATTTGGAAGAGGCCTTGCTCTCCTCTTGTGTGAGACAGCAAAGAGAGAAGGAACTCCAAAGCACTTGAAGAAATATTTCAGTCCTGATGCATTTCAGCAGCACATTTTGTAAAGTAATTTCCATCAAGTGCAGGAACCACTGATTATAATAGGTCCTATTGATGGAAACTGCTGGGCAAATGTGAGCCCCGAAAAAGTTTGTTCTGGAACACATTGAGACCAAAAGGGATCTATCTTCCAACACCTGGGGCTTCATTCTGTGTCAGACTGCTACCGCAAGTCCCACGGCTGGTTGCCCAGGAACGTACAAAGACAAGGAATGGTCTTAACATGTGCTTTTCATTCAGTATTTACACAGAGAGGTTATAGAATCCAGCCTCTTGGATAATGGCGTTGTCCTGAGTGAATCTCCACCCCAACCCCCCGTCTCTCCCACTTCCTCCTCCATCATCCTCATCACCTTCTCGACAGGTGCTGACAAGTCTTTGAGCTCTTTGCTCTCCTACTTTCAAGGCTTGCCAGGTTCTGGGAGATTGGGGGGGTCTGGAATGCTTTCTAAAGACACTGTGTCCATCAGCTGTCGCGCCCCCCAGTGCTTTCTCCTGCTCCTCTCCCATTGTTTCCCAACTTTCCCCCTCATCTGCCTCTGAGCTGCCACCTCCCTCAAACCCCTGTTGTACATCTAAACTGTCTTCCTCTTCTCTGGAAAGGTCAGGCTGGGGAGGGGGTCTCCACCATTCCTGCTCTGCCCAGTCCCTGACATTCTGCTTGTTCCCTACCCGTCTGGATCCACTATGTTCCATTTTGAGTGTCGTGACACACATAAAAGATGTGTAAATATGGTTTGGGGTGGTACTGACAGCAGGAGGTAATAGGCAGAGGCAGTGCTTTTTTCCTAAAAAAAAAAATGTTTAGGGGTACTCTGATTTTGAAGAAGAAGAAGAGGAGGAGGAGGAGTTTGGACTTGATATCCCGCTTTATCACTACCCAAAGGAGTCTCAAAGTGGCTAACATTCTCCTTTCCCTTCCTCCCCAACAACAACCACTCTGTGAGGTGAGTGAGGCTGAGAGACTTCAAAGAAGTGTGACTGGCCCAAGGTCACCCAGCAGCTGCATGTGGAGGAGCGAAGACGCGAACCCGGTTCACCAGATTATGAGTCTACCGCTCTTAACCACTACACCACACTGGCACACTGACTCAAGAAAATCACCATTTTATAGTTCAAATTGGGAAAAATGAATACGGTAAATGGACAAAAGTACAAAGAACGTGCATTACCTGATATTACATAACTGACAAGTCACAGTAATTTCCACATTGGCATGAGGTTGTGTGCAGTGGCGTAGCGTGGGGGGTGCAGGGGGGCCCGACCGCACCGGGCGCAACATCTGGGGGTTAGGGTTAGGGGGCGCAAATCCACGGGTTAGGGGGCGCAAATTACTTGCCTTGCCCCGGGTGCTGACAACCCACTCTACGCCACTGGTTGTGTGCACTAACATCTTCTCGATTCCTCTGCTTGCTGTTGGCGTCTGTCACCAGATGTCGTCCTTTCAAAAACCATGAATTTACATACACTTTAACAAACTCACCAGACAACAAAACTGACCAATCACCGTGCTAGAGCCCAACTCCTACTTCACACATTAAACGCTTGCTTCAGTCTAAGACTCAGGAAGCACCGTGACAGGAAATGAGGCCTCCATCGGGGGTAGCAACGGAACTGACGATGCACCGTGCTAGAGAAAAAACTAAACTTTTTAAAAAAAAAGTTTCTTCTCTCGTTAGATTCACAAAATGTTATGGGGTATGTGTACCCCTGTGTACGCCCCCCCCCAAAAAAAACTCCAAAACACTGTGCAGAGGTAGAGGAGGGACAGAATTTATTTTATACATTTCTGGAACTCTAAATCAGCCCTATTCAGTTCCTGGCCAAAGCAAGGTTCGCAGTCCTCTTTCTTACCAGCTTCTGAAAGGTGGAGTAAGCAAATGTACATTTCGGGCACCTGAAGGATTCAGGCTGGGTCCATTTCAGCACAAATTGACGTGATGTGCTCCTCCCAGGCTAAGCCAGCATTCACACTTCCCAGACGATCTGATGAAGCCCTTGGCTTTAAGTGACAAAAACCCAACACTCCAACATTATTATTTTTAAATATTTTAATTCCATAAATATGTTGAGAGAAAGTACACTTAAGACATGCATATTGAATTTCACAATACGTATTTGTATGAAAATAAAAGTTTCCCATACCCAGAATATTTATAGCGCAACTTGCACAGGGCGACGGGAGTAACTGCCTGGGGGTGCAATTTGGACCAGTGTATACATTAAAAAGGGGACGCAGGTGGCGCTGTGGGTTAAAGCCTCAGCGCCTAGGACTTGCCGATTGAATGGTCGGCGGTTCGAATCCCTGCGGCGGGGTGCGCTCCCGCTGCTCGGTCCCAGCGCCTGCCAACCTAGCAGTTCGAAAGCACCTCCGGGTGCAAGTAGATAAATAGGGACCGCTTACCAGCGGGAAGGTAAACGGCGTTTCCGTGTGAGGCTCTGGCTCGCCAGAGCAGCGATGTCACGCTGGCCACGTGACCCGGAAGTGTCTTCGGACAGCGCTGGCCCCTGGCCTCTTATACATTAAAAAATCACCGGAGAATTGATGCTTTTGAATTCTGGTGCTGGAGGAGACTCTTGAGAGTCCCATGGACTGCAAGAAGATCAAACCTATCCATTCTGAAGGAAATCAGCCCTGAGTGCTCACTGGAAGGACAGTGAAGCTGAGGCTCCAATACTTTGGCCACCTCATGAGAAGAGAAGACTCCCTGGAAAAGACCCTGATGTTGGGAAAGATGGAGGGCACAAGGAGAAGGGGACAACAGAGGACGAGATGGCTGGACAGTGTTCTCGAAGCTACCAGCTTGAGATTGACCAAACTGAGGGAGGCTGTGGAAGAAAGGAGTGCCTGGCGTGCTCTGGTCCATGGGGTCACAAAGAGTTGGACATGACTAAACGACTAAACAACAACAATACATTAAAAAAGATTTAGATGAACATATAATATGTTGACAGTTATGGAAGTGGTATACAGTCATACCTCATGTTACGGATGCTTCAGGTTACGTGTTTTCGGGTTACAGACAGCTGGAAACCCGGAAGTACCGGAATGGGTTACTTCCGGGTTTCGCTGCTCGCGCATGTGCAGAAGTGCTAAATCGTGCTTTGCACATGCGCAGAAGCGCCGAATCGCGCAAGCACAGCCGCAACGCTCCAGGATGCCTGCGCTGTGAGTTGCGGACCTGCCTCAGTCACGGATTATGTCCGCAACCCAAGGTTCCACTGTACAGGTTTCAGCTTTCCAGCCTGCCAGCAGCCATGCTCTTCTGCAAGATACACCATTCATCTTCCCTTTTCTATTTTTGTTTTCCAAGTGAGAGTCAACATGCCCAGCCCTCTTTCAGCTTCTGTTGCGGGGGGGGGGGGCTTGGGTGCCCCCTTAAAAGTAATTTTTTGTTTATTATTTCTGCAAACCTTAGGGTCCCCTTGATACCTCTCTCTTCTTTCTTAGAGGCTCAGTTTCTGCCAGCGACACACCCACCCACCTGAGTTCACTATTGGAGGCAACAGCGGTACATTTGGCGCTCCTCACCTCCGTGTTTTCAGTATGGCAGAAGAAACAGCAGGTTTTGTTTGCTCAGAGGCTTAGTGAGGGCAGCTGGCCAGGCAGATGGGCACTCTGAATGCTTTTTAGTGGCCCTGTGCCTGCAGTCTAATTTAGTTCAGCGAAATTCAGCCACTGAATACTGGGGAAGAAGAAAATTAGAGATGTACAGTGGTACCTTAGGTTAAGTACTTAATTTGTTCCTGAGGTCCGTTCTTAACCTGAAACTGTTCTTAACCTGAAGCACCACTTTAGCTAATGGGGCCTCCTGCTGCTGCTGTGCCGCCGCTGCACGATTTCTGTTCTCATCCTGAAGCAAAGTTCTTAACCCGAGGTACTATTTCTGGGTTAGCGGAGTCTGTAACCTGAAGCGTATGTAACCCAAGGTATCACTGTACAAGCCAGCTTATACGTATTGATTGACTGACTGCACAACTGCTTCTGCACAAGAGCAGCCTGTCTAAACAGGGAGAGCTCAGGATCTCAGAAGAAGAAGAGTTTGGATTTGATATCCCGCCTTATCACTACCCGAAGGAGTCTCAAAGCGGCTAACATTCTCCTTTCCCTTCCTCCCCCATAACAAACACTCTGTGAGGTGAGTGGGGCTGAGAGACTTCAGAGAAGTGTGACTAGCCCAAGGTCACCCAGCAGCTGCATGTGGAGGAGCAGGGAATCGATCCGGTTCACCAGATTACGAGTCCACCGCTCTTAACCACTACACCACACTGGCTCACTGTCTGCTCAGAAGCAGTCTGCTTACAGGTCTACAACCAATCTTATACTGGCGCTTGTTTGTGTGGGGCTGAGATATGGATGAAGAAGTGGGAGCCTGCCCTGGGTATCACCACACCACACTCAGACCTCACTGAGGTCCCTTAACAACTAGTGTAAGTTATCTGCCCCAGATCTTCCTTTTGAACTTGGGATCTGGTAACTCTTGTGTCTACCACAACGGAGAAGAAAGCGAAATCCCAAATTATGCAGACATTTGTAAGTCATACAGCTGTTTCTCTTTTTAATCTGCAATAATGCTGGCCTCATAAAGGGTATAGCTGCTTGTTTCTACAAATAAAAGCCCACAGCTCAAAGGCAAAATATTTTCGAGACAATGTACAATAAGAGTAAGGGTTCGCCCGCCCGCCCGCCCCCCCTTCTCAAACCATGTAAAAGCTGTTTTGTGAAATTAAGCTGGAAATATCATAAGTGGGAAATGACCACAGAATAAATAGGAACCTTTCAGAACGGCAGAAAACATGTGTTATTTATTTTCCTTGTAAACAGAAGTGGCAGATTCAATCAGCAAGAAATATCAGATCATTATGACCATTTTAATCATATAAAAAGGGGGTTCATAAGTTTTGTTTATGGTGCATTTAACAGCACTTTCGGTTTATCGTTAAGGGAAGTCAATAACCCTTATTTACCGATATGCAAGAGATAAGCTCGTGCATTCCTTTCGACTCTCGCAGGGAACAGAAACCAAGGTGGAACAATTAAGTATCTGTTCTGTTACCTTTTGCACTCTTCATAAGCATATGGGAATAATTAAAACGCAGTGCATCTGAAAGATTTACAAACAGAGGTCACAATTCAGCACAGAATTAGGCACACAAGCCCAATGAGTCCACAGGGCTGGGGCACCATTTTTGAAAGGGAGGGGCCTCCTTGTTCAGGAACCCAGGTGATTCTCTACCTCTAGCCTGCCTCCTAGTTTTCAACATCCTTTGTTGCTTAAAGGTGTGTGTGTGTGTGTGTGTGTCCTCTCCTGACCACAGGGACTCGTGAGAAATTTAATCTTTGCAGGTTGCAATACAAGGTGACCTGCACTGCACCTCCCAGGCTAATGCGCAGATCAAAACTTCAATTATCCATCAGCTTTGACGTCCCCAGAGCCTCAAAAAATGGTATCAAAATAGTTTCCAAACGTATATTTTGGAGAGAAAAGACATACTCCAATGGCATTTCTGTGCAGGTTATAAAAATAATAATTAGCGCAGAAACAGGATGGAACGGATTTATGGGTGAACACATGCAAAAGTGACACGGATCGGCTGATTCACCCGTCTCTAACTAGTAATCTTGCTCTTGTTAATTATAAGATTTAAATAACCACAAATTAATGCTTTAAAACAGGCTGGCTCCAAGCCGGTTGACATGCAGGCAGGAGCCATGGATATCTGAGCAAAGGACAGGCCGAAGACTTGGTTCTGATCAGCTGTTCAAAGGGAGTTTTGGGGGGGGGCAAACCGAATTCATTTCCCCCACTGAAACAGTGGTTGATTTTATTGTCACTCTTCTGACTAGGACTATCAGCATACGGTAGAGTTGTGTGCAATGGCCTCTTGAAATTCTCCACCTCCAGGCAGGGAAATTGTGGTGGGGGGATGGCAGTGGGCCAAATCTCTTCAGGAGGAGGGAGAGAAATTCTCCAACGGTTTCTAGTGTGTGGGGCTCACCATTAGCTTGTGGCATTCAGGCAGCTTGTTTCTGAATTTGGTTTTGTTTTGTTTGCTGCCACTGCACAAAGGAGCACCAATGCGGTGGTAGATTGGCGGCCATTTTGCTTCTTCCACAATGCCCTGGCCTTAATGTCATCCCTAGGCATTGGGGGCGGGGAATGGCAGATGCCAGGGGGGAAATGGCGGAGACGATTCTGCAAAGTATATTTTTGTCAGCAGGGCGGTAGCGGGGAGGGAGGCGAACTACAGACACGTTCTTTTAAAAAAATGTCTTCCAGCTCCACTCTAGCACCTTAACAGATTTTCTCCACCACACATGCCCATCACCTGTTTGCAGGGACATCTCCTCAGAGACATCCCCTCATCCAGCACGGATGTTGACATCCTGTGTGCCTGCACTGCGTAGCTGGGTTGAGTGGCCACATCTGGTAACTTAGGTGTGTCCACATTATCACCATAGCTGTCACCTTACAGATTTGAAAATAAGGGATCAGCAGCCAAAATAAGGGATTTTCTGAAAACAGGTATGTTCAACTTCTGAGCCCCTCCGAGTCAAAGGCAGAAAGCCCAGCCAGCAGCCAAACAAAGCCTCAAGCGGTGGTTCCCCAGCGCAGCAACCCGGCAAAGGGGATGCAGCAAGGAAAACCACCGTCACCTCTCCGCTGGGAAGCGCTGAGCAAAGGCGAGTCCCCAGGCAACGCGGCCGATTTGATCGGCACAAGACATGCAAGCTCCACCCCCAGTTGTTCTTAGACTCCTTATTGGGTGAGGAACGCAGCCAAGCAAAACAGTTTGAGCCTCCCTCCTCCCTGGCCGGCAGGGAGGGAGGGAGAGGAGCTGCTTCCTTTGAAACCCAGGAAATTTAAGGGACATCATCAATAAGGGACAGCAGCGGGACACGGCACTGGGATAAGGGACTTTCCCGCCAAATAAGGGACGGTTGACAGCTATGATTATCACCTTAGAACCCAGCGAAGTCACTTTCTCCCAGGTGCATTTCACAGCTCTTCTCCCTACCCCAGCTGTTCACATCAGCATGGCTTCATTATTGTCATATTTGTTTTTGTTTGTGTTCACACTGGGGAGTGTCGATGGGGTGGGGATCTCTTTCCCCTGTGCAAATGCATTCACACCTTGGCTAGAGATGAATTAGGATGCAAATGCTCACCAATCCCTGTTAATTATAGTCAGTGCTTTCCCCCCAAAAAACCAAATGTTTAGGGGTACTCTCATTTTGACTCAAGAAAATCACCGCGAAAGGAAATGAAGGTGCCATCGGAGGTGACAACAACAAAACTGACCAATCGCCATGCTATAATAATAATAATAATAATAATAATAATAATAATAAATTATTTATTATTTATACCCCGCCCATCTGGCTGGGATTCCCCAGCAACTTCCAACAAAACACTAAAATACAATAACCTATTAAACATTAAAAGCTGCCCTAAACAGGGATGCCTTCAAATGTCTTCTAAAAATTTGGTAGTTATTTTACTCTTTGACATCTGGTGGGAGTGCATTCCACAGGGCGGGTGCCACTACCGAGAAGGCCCTCTGCCTGGTTTCCTGTAACTTGACTTCTCGCAGCGAGGGAACCGCCAGAAGGCCCTCAGCGCTGGACCTCAGTGTCCGGGCAGAACGATGCTAGATTCCAACTCCTACTACACACATTAAACGCTCGCTTCCATCTGAGACTTGGGAAACACCATGACAGGAAATGAGGCCGCCATCGGGGGTAGAAACAGAACTGATGATTCACCGTGCTATTTTTAAAAAATGGTTTCTTTGTGATGGTTCAGAACTTAACTGGTTAAATTCCCTGGTGTGTGTCACCTGCTGACGTCAGCTTACAGAAGCTGGGCGGAGACAGAAGCTTTTAGAAGCCAAGGAGGAGGAGTTTTTTCCCTGTACTTTCACTTCTTCTCTCTGTGTATCTGTGAGAGAAAGACGTGCCTTTGGATATGGCTGAAAGAAGCCCCGGTCTTTGTTGGTAAAATGTTTTAATAAAGAGCTGTAAATAGACGAACCTGTCTGTGTGTGCTTACAAGAAGCAAGACTGCTTTACACCGCTGTTCAACTCTGCTAAGCCGTGACCTGAAGGGAGCAACAGTGGCGCAGCTGTGAAGAAGTGTGCCGGACCCGTTATAAACTGCTGATTGACGATCATAAAGTAATCAAGTGTCACGGCAGATCGATCGATCTCCCAGAGGTTATGGAGGTCAGCCAACGCTCGTAAAGCAGTCGGTGTGAGCTCCAGGAACGCTTTGAAGTCAGCGTGGGTGCCGGAGAGCGAGGATGATTAATTGCCTGCTTCCGAGAGACAGTAAGAGCTTCTGATACAGAGAGCTGGAGCTAAAAAGCAGCTAAAAGCTGGAAGCTGAGACGCAGCCGATAACGTTCCTCCACGGAAGGGAGAGCCAAGCAGCTGGTACGGAGTAAGTACAGCTTGGGGCACCTTGGGAGAACGGGAGAAGATGGCTGAAAGCCAGAATATACCTCTGGAAAAGCTCACTCTAAAGAGTTGGGCAACGTGGTCCAGAAGAATAAGGGGATGGTTCTTGGTCGAAGGGCTCTGGGAAGCAAGCCAATGGGAGCCAAAATTACCCCTTAGCCGGCCAGCAGCTGGAGCAGGTGAAGCAAGCTGTGGGGCTGTGTTGGCTGAAGATAGCCAGAGGCTGCATCAAGAGCTAGAGATGCTCAAAGCATGCGTTGATGCATCACTGAGGCCTCATTTGGAGGGCGTAACGACAGCGTGGGCTGCCTGGAATTTGCTGAAGGGCTTGTGTGAGGCGTCAGCGAAAGGCCAGAGCCCTGGAGGAAGCCCTGGGGGGGCTGAAGGATGCCCAGAAAGCCCAATGGGGGCTGAGACAGTGTTGGGGAGCTGTTGTAATGCTTCTACACGTCTGTGTGATGGACTGAGTCCTGGAGAGGCTGGACTGGCAGGCCCTGTTCCCGATGGATTGGCCTCTAGGAGCGCTAGTGAGCAGATCGGGGGGGCGAAGAGTTCCAAAGGCAAGTTTAAACAACTTTCGCTTTGTGCTGAAGCAGAGAGCAGCTTCAGGGGGGGCCAGACTGGTGGAAGGCGCCGTTCCAGAAGGAGGAAGGCCAAGCCAGCTGGGAGGAGCCCCGGGCAGTGTTTTTCCACTGGAGTTCAACGTCGGCGTGGCAGTTGCCCCCACCGGAGCAGAGAGCCAAGGCAGGATGTTTGCAAAGACTTTTCCCATGGGAATCAGGCAGGTTTCCATGGCAACAGGCCTGGGAAGACAGGCAGGCGTGGAGCTGAGCCACGTGGTCGTGGTAAACAACAGGAAGAGTCTTATCAAGTTTCTGCGAGTATGGCAGTGTTTGAAGACGGCCGAGTGAAAGATTCCGAAATGGCCTTTGTAATAGACTCTGCAGCTAACCGCAACATGGTTCCAGAGACCCCTGCAGTCGAGAGGTGGAATTGCACGGCAGTTCCGAAGGGACAAACTATTAAGTTCGCGAATGGACAGAAAACTAGAGTTCTCAAATGTACTAATGCCTATCTTTCTGTTTTACAGGAGACGGTGGATTTTTGTATTGTTCCGGAGGTTCATCACTGTTTGTTATCTGTGCCTTATTTGTTAAATAAGGGGTTCAAAGTTTGTTTTGAAAATGATGTCTGCACAATCTCCAAAGGGGGGAGGTTGCTGGCCAAAGTGCGGAAGGGACAGAATGATCTTTTCATTCTTAAAACGTCTCTTGGGGGTGAGGGGAAGGTTGAGAAAGCACAAGCGTTACGTGCTACAGTTCCCAACCAGCGTACTACAGTTCCCGCTCATAATGTTACATGTGCATGCGTATGGCATCAGAGAACAATTCATGGGTCGGTAGAGGACTTGCAGACTCTGCCCGAGGTTGCCACGGGGTGTAGGATTCAAAATTGTGGAAGTGCCATTAATTGTGACACTTGCAAGCAAGCAAAGGTGAGAGGGTGCAGTGACCCAAAGGTGGAACGTGTGGCCACTAAACCTTTTGAGCTGGTACACATAGATTTGTCCAGTCCTGTCAAGGAACCGAGTCTAGGGGGGGCCAGGTTTCTGCTAACTTTTCTGGATGATTTCTCGCAGAATTCCTGGACTCACGGTCTCAAATCCAGGGAGGATGCAGCACAGCTGATCAAGAGCTGGATTGAGGGGGTGGAACAGAGGTTCTCCACCAGGGTTCAAGCGATCATCAGTGACAGAAATGCTAAGTACACTGGTTCTGCGTTGCAGAAGTTCTTGCTGAAGAGAGGGATACGTCACACAGTTAATTCACCCCAGCAAGGGGGGGTGGCAGAGCTGAGGAGTGGAGCTCTGGTTAAGGCTGCACAGGTGATGCTGGAAGAAGCCAGGTTACCTCCTGAGTTTTGGCTGGAGGCTACTAGGGCTGTGTCATTCACCTGGAATCGTGTCTACAACTCACTGGTAGGCGACACACCGTTCTCTTTGTTAAAGGGCCGAAAACCCCAGGTTCACTTTCTGCGGACTTTTGGGACTCCTGCGCTTGTCGCTTTGCCTAAGGCTTTGCAAGGGCCAGATGGAGCCAAAGTCCAGAAAATGATCTTCTGTGGGTATGAGCCAGAAGCCCGTGCATGGCGTTTTGCTTACCCGTCAGGTGATCAGAGTAAGGTGCTGATCAGTAAACACGCTGAGTTCTTAGAGGAGGATGTAAAGTCAAAGACTCCTGTCAGGCGTGATGTTCTCTCAGAATGTCTCTCTGACCCAGAAGACAGTTCTGATGAGGCGGAAGAAGAGGCTGAGGCTGCTGATGACGACCAGGTCACTGACCAGGGTCAGGAACAGGATAGGGCATCTTCACAAGCTGTTAAGAGACTGCCCAAAAGTGAGCCTAGTTCTCCTGTGAGTGTAATGGAGAGGATTCGAAGACGCTTTAAGTCAGAAGGGGAATCCCATGATGCAGAGGACACACCTGCTGATCAAAGTGAGTCAGAGGGAACACCTGAGTTTGTGCCTAGGAGGTCTAGTCGCACAACTAAGGGTATCCCACCAGAGAGGTATCAGGCCACAGGTGCGTGGGTAAGTTTCGCACAGTGCGATTCTGAGAGTTGTGAGGTGGTTCCACAAATGCCAAACAGGTTTGCCAAGGGAGGGCACAAGGCAATGGGGAAGGGATCGATCTCACAAGGTGTTACTGAAGATGTTGCACAGGTATCACGCAGGGACACAAGGGGGGGTGTGATGGTTCAGAACTTAACTGGTTAAATTCCCTGGTGTGTGTCACCTGCTGACGTCAGCTTACAGAAGCTGGGCGGAGACAGAAGCTTTTAGAAGCCAAGGAGGAGGAGTTTTTTCCCTGTACTTTCACTTCTTCTCTCTGTGTATCTGTGAGAGAAAGACGTGCCTTTGGATATGGCTGAAAGAAGCCCCGGTCTTTGTTGGTAAAATGTTTTAATAAAGAGCTGTAAATAGACGAACCTGTCTGTGTGTGCTTACAAGAAGCAAGACTGCTTTACACCGCTGTTCAACTCTGCTAAGCCGTGACCTGAAGGGAGCAACAGTGGCGCAGCTGTGAAGAAGTGTGCCGGACCCGTTATAAACTGCTGATTGACGATCATAAAGTAATCAAGTGTCACGGCAGATCGATCGATCTCCCAGATTCTTCTCTCGTTAGAGCCACAAAATTTTTAGGGGTGTACGTACCCCTGCGTCCCCCCAGAAAAAAGCACTGAGTAAAGTGATGTAATTTACTGAAATTGGGAACACTTAAATGCATTACTGGAATGTTCCCCAGTAACTCTCATGCGATTGGTTAACTCTGATCACATGGGAGGCATCTTATTACAGTCTCTATTTTGTTTTGTGTGTGGGTGACTTGACCATAATGGCTGCATTTCCATGAAGACAGAAGAAGAGACAGGGTTAGATAACTCTCTAAATTCAGTAGACGAGAGGAGGGCTAATGTTTCTGTGTGAATGCATGTGACAAAAAGAAGTACAGAAGTTGATGTTCTCCCAAAGAAGCAGTAAGAAGAACTCTGCTGGAAGGAGAAAGTGGGAATCTTTCAGAAGGAACTTCATGGCCTGACTGGGACATGGGCAGAAGGCTGAGTGCAAGTCCTGGAAAGAGAGAAAGACACAGTTTGCTTGAATATTTAAGGAAGAAGCTGTAATCTTCAACTAAGAACAAAATAAGTCCATGCTTGAATAAATGCTTGCATATATTCTTCTTTAGCTATATGTTCTGCAAGTACAGTGGTACCTTGATTCTCAAACTTAAATCCATTCCAGGAATCGGTTTGACTCCAGAAACGGTTCGAAAACCAAGGCCGGCTTCCGATTGGCTGCAGGAGCTTCCTGCACTCAAACAGAAGCTGCGTCGGACATTTGGCTTCCGAAAAACGTTCGCAAACCTTCACACTCACTTCCAGGTTTGTGGCATTCGGGAGCCGATTTGTTCGACAACTAAGCCGTTTGAGAACCAAGGTACTACTGTAAAAGCTTTTGGATATTTTAACAAGTGTTTGGACATGGTTTTAATTTCAAGAAAAGAGTTAGTGTGGCACATGATGCTGGTTTCCCAGCTGCAACTTAGCTGCTCTGCCAACAATCCCTCCATCTAGGGGCAGGTTGTATATATGTCAATGAAACCACATATCCTAAAGGCATCACAGTCTCTGCTGTGCCTTATTCCCAAAAGGAATCACAAACCCTAGGTAAGCACATAGAATCCCTGGGATCTCTCACTGCTCTTGGAGAATTGGGTGACATTGTTCGAAATGGATTTTAAAGCCAGCAGTGAGTGCCCAGGAAATTTGTGAGGTAAAGGTAGGTAAAGGACCTCTGGACGGTTAAGTCCAGTCAAAGGTGACTAGGGGGTGTGGCGCACATCTCACTTTCAGGCCGAGGGAGCCGGCATTTGTCCACAGACGGTTTTCTGCGTCATGTGGCCAGCAGGACTAAACCACTTCTGGAGCAACGGGACACTGTGACAGAAACCAGAGCGCATGGAAATGCCATTTACCTTCCTGCCACAGCAGTACCTATTTATTTACTTGCACTGGTGTGCTTTTGAACTGTTAGGTTGGCAGGAGCTGGGACAGAGCAACGGGAGCTCACCCTATCGCGGGGATTTGAACCGCCGACCTTCCAATCAGCAAGCCCAAGGGGCTCAGTGGTTTAGACCACAGCGCCACCTGCGTCCCTTGGGGTGTGTGAACACAGCCTCGGTCTTGAACACATTCCAGAGGTGGCCTTTGAAATGTCATGCAGATCTCGCATCTCTCTGCCCCCTTTCCCCCTGCAGATCTGAAGCAGCAACCCTCAGCTTATCTTAAGTGTCCTGGCGCATGCATGCTCCCAAAAGGTAAATTCTCATTTGCAGACGTTCTGATCAGTGCGTATTCATGCGTCGCCTCGTTTTCCCCCCGAGAGTGGCTGAAATATGAAAGCATGAAACGTTTTCCAAAACGATAATTTTAGAGAAGGGCCAAAGTGATAGTTATAAAGTAGCCAGTTGAGGTCAAATCCTTACATAATGATTAGGGGGTTTTTTTGCGGAGTCTCTTTTAATTTGCTTTCTTAAAATAAAAAAATACAGTCTGAGGGTTGCTGAAGGGAGAAAGAAGGTACATGTGGCAGATTCCTTGGCACGGGAAGCCTGATGTCGAAAGCAAAGCCACTCAAATATTTCTCTCTGATTAGATTGGAGCATTTCCTCTTAGATTTTGGTTCCTGTGTATCCTAGCTTAAGAACTTCTTCATGTGGTATCTTGTATGAAAAAGAAATCTAATCTTAAGCAGATGTATAACATTTCATCCTTTAAGGCCAGCAATACAGCTGGGGGGATGTTCGGAAGACTTTTTAACATTTTAATTATTTATTTTTATTTTTCTGCCGCTCCTCACAAGTCGGTCACCAGCCAGGTCCCCTCTGAACTGCTGTAACTCTAACTCACTCTCTCTCTCTCTCTCTCTCTCTCTCTCTCTCTCTCTCTCTCTCTCTCTCTCTCTCTCTCCGTGTGTGGTCTCTAAAGTACTTTGGCGATAAGGGTAATTTCTCCCTGCAGTGGAACATTTCATTAAAGAAAATGAGGAACTCTTTTAACATGGGGGGTGGGGTGGGAGGGCACACACAGAGGGGGAAAAATAAACAGAGGGAATGCCATCCGTTGAAAAGGAGAGGAACAATGGACCATAAGTGGGAAAAGAGGGGCTTTTTGCCACTTCGTGGCTGTTGAGTCACTTGCCCATGTGCATGACTTCATTCGTAAATGGGCTTTCTCAAAATTCTCCATCTGCAGGCAAAGAAATGGTGCGCAGGGCAGGTTGGCGAATGTATGCAACAGTTTCTCATGGGTGGGGCCTGTGGCTGTCGCTAGCACAACTCCTCCCCATTTTTAAAAAGTTTTCTACTTTTTCCACTGCAACAGTTACAGCCGCTCCAAGTGTCCCTATTTTCCAGGGACAGTCCCAGATTTACAAATCCATGATGGTTTCTGATTTGATCCCAGAATGTCCTGGTTTCCCGTAAAGGTAAAGGGACCCCTGACCCTTAGGTCCAGTCGTGACCGACTCTGGGGTTGCGGCACTCATCTCGCTTTATTGGCCGAGGGAGCAGCTTCCGGGTCATGTGGCCAGCATGACTAAGCCACTTCTGGCGAACCAGCGCAGGGCACGGAAATGCCGTTTACCTTCCCGCCAGAGTGGTACCTATTTATCTACTTGCACTTTGACGTGTTTTTGAACTGCTAGGTTGGCAGGAGCAGGGACCGAGCAACAGGAGCTCACCCCATTGCGGGGATTCGAACCACCAAGCTTTTGATTGGCAAGTCCTAGGCTCTGTGGTTTAGTTTCCCTTAGGATGTCCTTATTTTCATTGCAGAAATGTTGGAGGGTATGAAGTTATGTGATAAGTAACTGTACAACCTTTAGAAAACATCTGAAGGCAGCCCTGTTCAGGGTGGTATTTTAATGTTTATTATGTTTTTATATACAGTTGTACCTTGATTCACCAATGCCTTGCGAGTCGAACATTTTGGCTCCCGAATGCCGCAAACCCGGAAGTGAGTGTTCTAGTTTGTGAACATTCTTTGGAACCCGAACATCCAACACAGCTTCCGCAGCTTCTGATTGGCTGCAGGAGCTTCCTGCAGCCAATGGGAATCCACGTCTTGGTTTCCGAACGTTTTGGAGTGGGGCTTTTCCGGGTGGTGGGGGAAGGGACTGACGGGCTGCCCTCTGTCCCTTCCCCCCACTTCCCGGAAAAGCCAGCAAGAGCCGCTGCCAGGCTCTGCTCAGCACTCCCTTGTAAGGGCTCCCTTTCTTCCCTCATCCCGCTTTGCTGGGAAGCTAGCAGAAGAAGGGGCGCTACGCAGCTATGGCTCTTGCTCTGCTGGCTTCTCAGCGAAGCAGGAGGAGGGACGGAAGGGTTTAAAGGAATAAAAGCGAGAGCTGCTTACATGCGCTGCGCAGAACATTATTTTTCTTGCTTTCCCCCTCTATAAACTAGGTGTGTCTTATGGATAGGTGTGTCTTATGGAACGAAAAATACGGCACAGTGGTACCTCAGGTTAAGTACTTAATTCATTCTGGAGGTCCGTACTTAACCTGAAACTGTTCTTAACCTGAAGCACCACTTTAGCTAATGGAACCTGCTGCTGCTGCTGCCACGCCGCCGGAGCACAATTTCTGTTCTTATCCTGAAGCAAAGTTCTTAACCTGAAGCACTATTTCTTGGTTAGTGGAGTCTGTAACCTGAAGTGTATGTAACCTGAAGCGCATGTAATCCAAGGTACCACTGTATATTAATAGTAAAATAATTATTAAGCTCTATCTTAAAATGATGGGGCCCATTACTTAGAGCATATAAGCCTCCAAAACACAAAACACTGTTGCTGTATGTAGTTGTTTTTTTATCTTAGATTTTGGAAATATACTTCCATTTTTTTCCCTTTAATTTTTGGGGGGGGCTCCAAGAGAGTGGGGCCCTAAGCTATAGCTTGTTTAGCTTATACGTAAATCTGGCACTGCTCCTCTTCCAATATCTCCCAGCTTCTCCCCTTTGCAGCCTCTGAACTGTGCCCTTCTGCAAACCACTGTTCTAAATCTATACTGCCCTCCTGTTCTTGGGAAGGTTCACAGGTGCAATCTTGGCTTGTTCTCTTTTCTGCCCAGCCTCACACAAATAGAATTCCCTGTCTGTGCAGCTGAATACAATTAAGGGAGGTGTATATTATAAATCAAAAGGGATGTGGGTGGCACTGTGGGTTAAACCACAGAGCTTAGGACTTGCTGATCAGAAGGTCGGCGGTTCGAATCCCCGCGATGGGGTGAGTTCCCGCTGCTCGGTCCCAGCTCCTGCCCACCTAGCAGTTTGAAAGCACGTCAAAAGTGCAAGTAGATAAATAGGTACCACTCCAGCGGGAAGGTAAACGGCGTTTCCGTGAGCTGCTCTGGTTCACCAGAAGCGGCTTAGTCATGCTGGCCACATGACCCGGAAGCTGTACGCTGGCTCCCTTGGCCAATAAAGCCAGATGAGCCCCACAACCCCAGAGTCGGCCACGACTGGATCTAATGGTCAGGGGTCCCTTTACCTTTATATTATATATCAGGCTTCCTCAAACTTGGCCCTCCAGATGTTTTTGGCTTACAACTCCCATGATCCCTAGCTAGCAGGACCAGTGGTCAGGGATGGTAGGAATTGTAGTCTCAAAACATCTGGAGGGCCAAGTTTGAGGAAGCCTGCTATAAATCAACACAACTTCAACACTTTGACCAATGTACTTTAAGGTGGGGGGTGTACAAGCACCCATGTGTTAACTGAGAAACTGGCACGCCAAAACGTGGAAAATGCAGTTTATATGAATGTCATGGGAGACTTCTAAAGCCTTTTGACAATTACAAGGGAGAAGTCATTGCCCAAATTTTTATTTAGAGTTTAACTAAGGGGCCTCTGTGATCTGAATATCCTTAATGTTATTTATTTATTTATGCATTTATTTATTTATTTAAAAACCGAGTTCTTAAGAAACTTTATTGTGTCTTCCATGGTAAATGCTGGCCTCAGTTTCATGGAGCAAAATTGGTATTTCTCTCCCCCGCCCTCCCCAGCCCACCCTATGGAGGCTTTGCTGATTAATTAAAGCTCTGGCAGAATCCCCATCCCATAATGCCTGCTTGAACAGTCTACTTCACTGAGCTGAAATAAACAGTGCAAAGCTTTGCCCTAAAATTACAATATGCAGCCAATTGGAAAACTGTTGGAATCTGAAGTTTTGGTAAATATGGAATCTGTTCTTGTGCTATTAATTACAGCTGACCATGTTCAACAAATCTCAAGATCTTAGATTTTATTTCCCAACGAAAGCATGCTCGTAAATGCAGAGCCTTCCTGGAGGGCAAATACCTCAAAAGTCAGATGAGCTGATGTTTTTTGTGGTTGTTGACAACTGCAGGGTCTCTGGAACCAAAAACCTAAAGCCACCACCATTTTGTCTTTCAAAATATCTGTCTGGACAGTGATGGGTCCACATTTATTGTTGATATTAACATGCATAACTGCCGTAAGATGCTTTGTCCAACTCTTTGTGACCCCATGGACCAGAGCACGCCATGCTCTCCTGTCTTCCACTGCCTCCCGCAGTTTGGTCAGACTCATGCTGGTACCTTCGAGAACACTGTCCAACCATCTCGTCCTCTGTCGTCCCCTTCTCCTTGTGCCCTCCATCTTTCCCAACATCAGACTCTTTTCCAGGGAGTCTTCTCTTCTCATGAGGTGGCCAAAGTATTGGAGCCTCAGCTTCAGGATCTGTCCTTCCAGTGAGCACTCAGGGCTGATTTCCTTAAGAATGGATAGGGTTGATCTTCTTGCAGTCCATGGGACTCTCAAGAATCTCCTCCAGCACCACAACTGAAAAGCATCAATTCTTCGGCGATCAGCCTTCTTTATGATCCAGCTCTCACTTCCATACACCACTACTGGGAAAACCATGGCTTTAACAATACGGACCTTTGTTGGCAAGGTGATGTCTGTAAAGCACTTTCAATTGGCTAGATTGCCTCTCCCTGCCAGGCTACTCTTTGACTGTTCTTAATAGGAAGGTATGGGTGGTAATACCAAGATCCTTTTGTACATATGAAATGGCACCTGTACCTTTAAGAAAGCTGTGATTGGCCCTGCTGGGATGGAATGAGGCCATGCCAATCTAACAAAGAAAAGGAAGGAGTGACAGGAAAAGTTAATTACAAAAGTTAATATAAACATTTTTCCCCCATCTCATTTTATATCATTTCCCAGAATGCATCCAACCCAATTTGCTCTACAATTAACTACGACTTTCCCCCTTGCTATCATTTGCATTATCTGTTTTCCCCCCCCCCCAAAAAAAATTTGATTTTAACAAATATAACATATAGAACATACAAAAAAAAATTACAATACTGAAACAAAGAGAGAAAAAACAAAAAACAAAAATGTAACACCTATTCCTTCTAATATACATTTTAAAGTCCATTGTATATTGACTTCCTCAAATCCCCCCTAACTGAGTTTCATTGTATCCCCTTGTAACAGTTCCCCAAAATCAACTTTCAGTTACAGTTTACTATCCTTCAGTTTACTATCTTCATCTCTTTTCTTATTGGTTTAAATCCATATTAACTATACAACACTGTTATTCTAATCCTAGGCCTGTATGATACTTTCAAGTACCTTCCAATTATCTTATATTACAATATCTGACTAAATAATTCCAGTTACAGATAGGTAGCCGTGTTGGTCTGCCATAGTCAAAACAAAAAAAATTCCTTCCAGTAGCACCTTAAAGAGCAACTAAGTTAGTTCTTGGTATGAGCTTTCGTGTGCATGCATGTATCTGAAGAAGTGTGCATGCACACGAAAACTCATACCAAGAACTAACTTAGTTGGTCTTTAAGGTGCTACTGGAAGGAATTTTTTTTGTTTTGACTAAATAATCTTTCAGTTTCTTCCAATCTTCTTGGTATTCCTCCTCTTTCTGATCGCGGATTCTTCCAGTCAGCTCAGCCAGCTCCGAAAACTCCAACATCTTCATCTGCCATTCTTCTACCACTGGTATTTCTTGAAATTTCCAATTTTTAGCTAATAGTCGTCTTGCCGCTGTAGTGGCATACAAAAATAATCTAACATCTTTTTTGGGCAATTGCAGTCCTAATATTCCAAGAAAAAAGGCTTCTGGTTTCTTTACAAATGTAGATTTCAACATTTTTTTCAACTCATTATAAATCTTTTCCCAGAAGTCCTTAACCTTAGGACACGTCCACCACATATGATAAAAGGATCATTTGCATTATCATCATCATCATATGATAAAGTAGCAAAACCCTGAGCAATGTTCATGCTAAAGGAGTGCATTTATTTTCCTGTGCAGGAACAGCTTCGTTTATTTCCTCAGCAACTCATTATTAGTATTCGCTATTGTTTATTAACTTATTAACTGTTTATTAACTGCTGCCAAAATGGCTTCTCTCATACAACCCATCAATGAAACTGATTCACATTCTCTCTCTCTCTCTCTCTCTCTCTCTCTCTCTCTCTCTCTCTCTCTCTCTCTCGTTGTTGTTTAGTCATTTAGTCGTGTCCGACTCTTCGTGACCCCCTGGACCAGAGCACGCCAGGCACTCCTGTCTTCCACTGCCTCCCGCAGTTTGGTCAAACTCATGCTGGTAGCTTCGAGAACGCTGTCAAACCATCTCATCCTCTGTCGTCCCCTTCTCCTTGTGCCCTCCATCTTTCCCAACATCAGGGTCTTTTCCAGGGAGTCTTCTCTTCTCATGAGGTGGCCAAAGTACTGGATCCTCAGCTTCAGGATCTGTCCTTCCAGTGAGCACCCAGGGCTGATTTCCTTAAGAATGGAGAGGTTTGATCTTCTTGCAGTCCATGGGACTCTCAGGAGTCTCCTCCAGCACCATAATTCAAAAGCATCAATCTCTTTCTCTCTATATATATATATCACACACACATAAATACCCACAAGGATCCCAGGGTTGTCGCAGAGGAATGACCTCATACTGTAAAATGCACAATGTGGAATTTTCACAAGCCTGTTGGTTATCTATGGGGGCTGTTGGTGCATTAAGAAGTCATGCACAGACACAATTTATTGGCCTCACTGACATCTGTAAGGATCTGACGGTATTCTTTCTGCTCACTGAAAGACAGGAGCACACTCAGATAACGACAGCTATATTAGGAAGGTAATATAAATCTTTTGGTTGCTGCCATCTTCTCAGCTGCCCAATAAGCTCAGTCCCTGGATAATATCAAACATGCTCCATTCATAAGAGCCTGTCAGCAAGTTTCATGGTAGTTAGGGTGGAAGCAATGGAATTTGTAGGACACTTACAGAGAAGAGACAGTGCTCCTCATGCATGTGATTTATGCTCATGCACACACACACACACACACACACTCCTGCATGATCCCCGAGAGATTGTGATTGCGCACAGGCGGAGACCCCAACCCCCAACCCTGAGCCACACCCGAGTGGAATAATGAATCAAGACAACATGTTATGGGATTAAAATTTGGCCACAACTTTATTAAAGCTTCAGATGTAGGGAGATCTTGGGTTAGGCATTGGGCGTTTATTCCTCCCCGTCGCCAGATGGGGATCTTGGGAACGTCAGGGTTATCCAGAATGAGCGGCAAGAGTCTTGATAGCACAAGGATGGAAGAATGAGGAAACCCCGACAAAAGAACAGTGGCAAGAGAAATTGATGAACTATGCAGAACTGGTTAAACTGACATACAAATTGTGAGATAAGGACAACTGTGACTTCAGAGAAGAATGGGAGCTTTTTACAAATTACCTTAAAAGACAACAAAATGAACTGGACTCCTTGGCAGGTTTTGAATAAACATACACAAATTTATTGATGGTTAATACAGTAGATAGATAATATAAGGATTTATACAATTTTACAGTATGCAGAGAACAATATGAGCTGAGAAATCAGAGAGAGGAGCTGAAGGAAGTCTGGGGGGGAGGGTTCATTGGGGAGGTGGGGGGAAGGGGGAAAATAATGAAGATGATTTGTTTTGATATTTTGTTATTTTGAAAATGTTAGTAAATAAATAAATAAATAAATAAATAAATAAATAGGGTTATCCAGAATGTGTGGGGATTGGGCTGGCTCTGGAGAACGTCTGTTCAAGCCAACAACCCGCCCCCATTTCACCCCCGTCACAGGGGAGAGCAATGACAACCTCTCACCGTATGGCCAATGCCTCCCCTCAAAACTACCCCTTTAACAGGGAACCCTGGGATTGCCACCGCTTCACGCCCCCCCCCCCCATTTAGGGAAGATAAACTAAAGGATTCTGCCCAAGGCCTACAAACCACCAAAGTTGTGACATTTTGCTATGGGGAAGGCAAAGCCTGCCAATGCAGGGAAATTCCTTTCCGGCCCTTCAACAGCGACCATAACGTAGCAGCGCTACGGAGAAGAGGTTAACTTGCAAAAGAAGACTTTACTGAGGGATGGGAGGGTGGGAGAAGCTCTGGAGCCGACTGAGAACTCCCAGGTAAGTTCTGCGCACTGTTGTGTGTGCAGGGCGATCCCTCCCCTTACCTGGCCAACGCTCTCCTGGCAACGCCTCCCCAGCTGGGATTGGGTGACTGGCAGAGGTAGGCGGCTACCTCCAGCTGTCCAGCGGCGGGGGGCAAATCCAGGCTGTACTACCAGGAGCCACATGGGATCGGGGAGGGGCTGCGTGCGACCGTGCAAAAGGCACCCCCCCCATTTGATGTGGGGAGCGCTCATTCTTAACATGGGTAATTGAGATGTCCCATTTGATCATACCATCACACTTCTATTCCCCCTGCTCCCTCAGTTAAAAAGAACATTGTCCCCAAGACTGCAACTCCCAGCATCCCTGGTTCATACTCTGAATGGGAGTTGTAGTTTACCAACATCTGGAGGGCTAAAGGTTCACCTCCCCTAATTGGCAAGGAATTATTTTCACATCTTGTTGTTGTTTAGTAGTGTCCGACTCTTTGTGACCCCATGGACCAGAATACGCCAGGCACTTCTGTCTTCCACTGCCTCCCGCAGTTTGGTCAAACTCATGCTGGTAGCTTCGAGAACACTGTCCCACCACCTCATCCTCTGTTGTCCCCTTCTCCTTGTGCCCTCCATCTTTCCCAACATCAGGGTCTTTTCCAGGGAGTCTTCTCTTCTCATGAGGTGGCCAAAGTATTGGAGCCTCAGCTTTCGCATCTAGGCAAGGCAAAATATGTGAAGGATAGGAGGTCAACCCCACCCCCACCCCAAAAAACCCACGCCAAGGCAAGCACTCATTGGGGAGAAGCACATGTCTTCCACCTGTTTGGAGATGATTGCGACTTGAGCCCTCATCCTGTTCTCCATCAACCTCGGGCAAGAGGCAATGCATGCCTTCATCCAGCTGAGTAATAGGTTAGGAACACCAGAAGCATAGCTGTCAACCATCCCTTATTTGGTGGGAAAGTCCTGTATCCCAGCACCGTGTCCCGCTGCTGTCCCTTATTTATGATGTCCCTTAAATTTCCCGGGTTTCAAAGGAAGCAGCTCCTCTCCCTCCCTCCCTGCCGGCCAGGAAGGAGGGAGGCTCAAACTGTGTTGCTTGGCTGCATTGCTCACCCAATAAGGAGTCTAAGAATGACTGGGGGGGTGGAGCTTGCATGCCTTGTGCTGATCAAATCGGCCGCGTTGCCTGGGGACTCGCCTTTGCTCAGCGCTTCCCAGCGGAGAGGTGACGGTGGTTTTCCTCCCTGCATCCCCTTTGCCGGGTTGCTGCAATGCAGGAACCACTGCTGGCTGGGCTTTCTGCCTTTGGCTCGGAGGGGCTCAGAAGTTGAACATACCTGTGGCCCTTGGAAAATCCCTTATTTTGGTTGCTGATCCCTTATTTTTGAGGCTGCTGGTCCCTTATTTTCAAATCTGTAAGTTGACAGCTATGACCAGAAGGGATCTCCACCACCACCCCCTATGCAAACATTACGATTACAAAAAGTGGAGGGGGGGGTTATCTCTTTGTCTTATAAGGAATCGAAACGCTGTTCGCTTCCACAACTCCAGAAAGCAGGGGAAAAGGGGACCTTGAAACCTTCCCAGTGAAAGTTTAAACCTGCCTTTTGGTTCTTGTGTAAACGTTTGAGATTGACCTTTTCCCAAAAAAAAGAAAAAGTATTTTTTATCAAATTGTCTTGATCTTCTGTATGCTTTTAAAATCATTTTGCTTTGCTCTGGGCTAGGATTGGGTGACATTTGTTATGTCTCACAGGCTGGCTTTGCCCACTGGCAAATTTTCTGGTTATTACATATGAGTTTGGAAGAGAAAGCTGACCTCCAAAATTACCTGTTGCTAAATGACTGATGAAGAAAAAGCAGAACAGGAGACTAAAGAGTGCCTAATAGAGAAGTTTATATTTTCTGGGTATCTGGATTATGTCTTCTGGCAAATATATACAAGTCCTTCACTTAGAAACCTCCATGGGCAGAAGTGCAATAGTTGAATGACAAATGATTCTATCGCTTTGGGCAGTCACTATAAAATTCTTTATATTCACTACCAATAAACCAGCTAACTTATTCCTTCATATTTTTTAGTAAAAGCCTTTCCCATAAGTAGAAACAGGTTGGCTGAAAGTGCAATCCTAACCACATCTACTCAGAAGTAAGGCCTACTACAGCATAAAGATTGCAACCTTAATACAGTGGAACCTCATGTTACAGACACTTTAGGTTACAGACGCTTCAGGTTACAGACTCCGCTAACCAAAAATAGTACATCGGATTAAGAACTTTGCTTAAGGATGAGAACAGAAATTGTGCGGTGGCGGCGGGAGGCCCCATTAGCTAAAGTGGTGCTTCAGGTTAAGAACAGTTTCAGGTTAAGAACAGACCTCCCAAATGAATTAAGTTCTTAACCCGAGGTACCACTGTATAGGAGCTCGGCTTTAAGACTAGACAATGTTTACTGTGACATGAACCCAGGCTAGAAAATGTGACAGCAGAGAACCCCTTCTGAAGGAACACTTTCCCCAGTTTTATTAGGTGCCAATCAGAGGCACCAGGTTCCACACAACAGGAGGGCTGGCTTGTCACATGCATGTGATGTTGCATGTGGGACATCACACAAGTTGGGAGGATGCTGTGAGGCCTGGGGAGACCCTCCACCACCACAGGTAAGTCTGGTAGGGTCTTCTGCTGCTGCAGGGAGGCCCAGCAGGGCCAAGTCCCTCAAGATTGGGGCAGGGGCTCAGCCTGACAATGCATATTGGGGGGGGGGGATTGGCATGTACAGTGGTGCCTCTGGTTAAGAACTTAATTCGTTGTGGAGGTCCGTTCTTAACCTGAAACTGTTCTTAACCTGAAGCACCACTTTAGCTAATGGGGCCTCCCGCTGCTGCTGGCCCACCGCCACACGATTTCTGTTCCCATCCTGAAGTAAAGTTTTTAACCCAAGGTACTATTTCTGGGTTAGCGGAGTCTGTAACCTGAAGCGTCTGTAACTCGAGGTACCACTGTATCTGCAAAACAGCAGTGCTTATTAAGTCTCCACAATATCTTTGCAAGGGAGGAGGGTGGGAAGAAAACTGAAACTTGACCCCATCTCCATAATCTCTTAGTAGCTCTAGGGAGCACCAGCCCCAACTAGGAGCAGCTCTTTCTTTGTGGTGCCATCCCATACAGCTGTCCTGTGTGCAAGAACACCAGCACCACATGGGTAGGGTCACTTGTGTAGGTCGTTTCCACCTTGTCATTACCTCTTTGATTGGTCCACCCTGCATAATTCCAGTACTCACTGTCATGTAGGAATGCATTGCATGGAGATGCCCCAGCTGCTGTGGTTGGGTGAGATGGGGGCCTGGTGTCAGAGACTAGGCAGAGGAGGAAGGGGAAGACCACCTCCCCAGCCTGACCCTTCCAGAGAAGAAGAAGACAGTTCAGAATTACAGTAGGGGGTTGAGGGAGATCACAGCTCAGAGGCAGATGAGGGGGAAGATGGGAAATAATGGGAGAGAAGGAAGAAGAAGCACCAGAGAGGGGACAGCTGATGGATTCATTGTCTTTAGAAAGCATTTCAGATCCCCCTTCTCCCAGAACCTGGTGAGCATTGAAAGTAGGAGAGCAGAGATCTCAGAGGCAAAGGACACATCTCAGCACCCATAGTGATGATGTATAATGGGAGTGAGGGAGGGGGTGGAGACTCACTTGGAGCAACGCCGTTATTCTGAGAGGCCACATTCCCGAGCCTCTCTCTGTAAATATTGAATAAAAGCAGATGGTAAGTGTTAGTTTCTGTTTGCCACTGTGCAGCTGCTTAGAGTCACAAGACTCTGTTTACATTCCAGAGATTCCAGGCTGTTGGAAGTCTCATGGGAGACGGATGTGACGTACTGGTTTCCTGTTCCTTTGTTTGTTTCAGTTGCTCTCTGCTCTCACAGAGAGAGGATGTATTTTCTGTCTGCGTAGTAAGAAATAAAGCATAGCGATGTAGCCATAAATCTCATCACTTCCGCGTGCTGCTTTGGTTCTCTGCTGAATGGGGGATGTGCCTAGAGCCTTATCAGCTTATGGAGCTCAGGTTGTCAATCACAGCAGAGGCGATTCCAGAGGAGTCGGCCAGAGGAGGATGAGCTTTATCAGCTTGGCCGAGCGCAGGTTCCGACAGTAAGGACTTTCCCTTGTCTTGTCCATTCCTGGCAACCTGCCGTGAGGGTTGGCTCCTCTGCTGCCTGACACCTGGTTGCCTTGCGACACACATACCTTTGAGAAAATCTGCTAGTCTACCGACAAAAGAAGAATGGCAGATGAAATTAATGGACTATGCAGAATTAGATAAATCAACAGGAAGGATTTGAAACCTGCAGGACCAGAGATTCTTAGAAGATTGGATTAAATATATGAACTATTTGAAAAGCAATTGTAATGAACAGATTATGCTTGTAGGATTGCAAGATGTTCTGTAAGGACTATATGAAACATTGCAAGAAAGACTATGAGGAGAATTATTAGTTAATAATAATTAAGAGTACAGTGGTACCTCGGGTTACATACGCTTCAGGTTACATACGCTTCAGGTTATAGACTCCGCTAACCCAGAAATAGTGCCTCGGGTTAAGAACTTTGCTTCAGGATGTGAACAGAAATCATGCTCTGGCGGTGCAGCAGCAGTGGGAGGCCCCATTAGCTAAAGTGGTGCTTCAGGTTAAGAACAGTTTTAGGTTAAGAACGGACCTCCGGAACGAATTAAGTTCTTAACCTGAGGTACCACTTTAATAGAGAAATTAAGAAATGCAGAATAGGTGATAAAGAATGGAAAATCATCAGAGGTTGTTGACCGAAGTCTAAAATATTGTATAAGTAGTTATGTTAAATGATTGTTGGAAATGATATTTTAAAAAACCAATAAAAATGTATTTTTTAAAAAAGAGAGAAAATCTGCTAGTCATATCAAAAGAACTCCCCCTGAAGCGCCTTCAGGTGTGCACTGGGCAGAGGAGGAATGGTGGAGTCTGAACAGAATTCTCCAAATTCACTTTGAATGTCGACTGGTGGCAACTGTAATGTCACATCTTCTGGCCATTTCCAACTGATGCTGTCTCTCCATATCCTTGAACTTCAGCTCTCAAACTTGAACTATCTCTTAAACCTCTTACACCTCACCTACCATACTAGCCAAGCACAGTGCAGGAGTGGAATGGGTCTGTGTGTGTTGCAAAATAAAATATCACTTATCCTGCCTTTGTCTTAAGGTAAAGATAAAGGGACGCCTGACCATTAGGTCCAGTCGTGGCTGACTCTGGGGTTGCGGCGCTCATCTCGCTTTATTGGTCGAGGGAGCCAGCGTACAGCTTCTGGGTCATGTGGCCAGCATGACTAAGCCACTTCTGGCGAACCAGAGTAGCGCACGGAAACACCGTTTACCTTCCTGCCGGAGTGGTACCTATTTATCTACTTGCACTTGACATGCTTTTGAACTGCTAGGTTAGCAGGAGCAGGGACTGAGCAATAGGAGCTCACCCCGTAGTGGGGATTCAAACCGCTGATCTTCTGATCGGCAAGTCCTAGGCTCTGTGGTTTAACCCACAGCACTACCCGCATCCCTTGCCTTTGTCTTAGTTATCACATTTTTAATTACCATAACATTTTGACTTCTTAACTCTAAACATAATTGGATCGTGCAATAAAAACAATGTGTTTGGTTTTTGATGTTGTGATGTTGCTCCCCACTTGGCTGCTTCACTCTCAGAGAAAATACCTTGGAATGAATAATTACTAGGTGTCTGTTCCCTAATGAAGATGAATGTCACATCATATCACACAGTCCTCGTGTGATTCAGTGGCAGAGGCTAGCGTTCTTCTCTGTTTTGATTTACACAAGGCTTATCCAGGTAGGTATCGACCACAGCCCAATTAAACAGACATGTTGACTCATGAGTTAAACAGCCAGCTGCCGTTAAATTTAAGAAAAGATTAATATTTGGAAGTTCTAAGTTATATTTAATGTTTTAAGATTTGAGCTAAAAGATATTTAAAACTAGAGATATAACATTGGAAAATTAGACAATAAGAATAGAAACAAGGGGATAAATTTGCTGGACAAAGTTTTATAGACAAGAACGCAGGAGCGGGAGATGTGAGGGAGTCCAAAGAAGCTAAGAAAATTAAGTTAAGAGATGTGATATTGTCTTGTTTATTGGCATTGTAATTAAAATAAAACTGTTAATAAATATATTTAAAAAAAGAAATAAACAGCCAGCTGTCTTTGGTTTGCTACTCATCTGGTTAGCCCTCCACATAGTCAAGTCACGTGAATCACATCAGACAAATCACTACATTGAGTCTAGAACTAGATACAAGGTGAATCTTGGAGCCTGGGCACAGTGGCATAGCAGGGGTTGCCAGTGCCCGGGACTGTGTGGATGAGGTGGGAGGGAGGGAGTATGCATGTGCATTCAGCTGCGTCACCCAAGAGATTGCAGCCATAGAGACACAAAAGAAGAGTCATTCTGTTGTCTGGAGAGGTCACTTCCTGGTTCGCATGGAGATGCAGTTTTCAACAGAGCCATGTGACAGAAGCATGCAGCTGTATTGATGCAGTACTGGGTGTAGAAAATTTGCATCCCCAACCAGGGATTTATTTATTTTTTTAATTGCCACTGCTTTTAGTATGTGTTTAGTATTTTTATTTGCTGCCATTGCTCTGGCTGCTGGTAAGGCAATCTGGCTAGCAAACTGGTCCCAAGCTGTTAAGGCCTTTTCATCCTGTACTTGCTACCATCTGACTTGCAAAAAAGTCTTAATTTCTTAATTTCATTCCTTCATCATTACTCAAATGCAGGAGATCCCAGAAGGCAGAGCCCAACAAACAACAGAACTGTATTCATATTGACGCCTTTCCTCTCACTCTTGCCTGCACGATGCCAGAGTTGAGTCTGGTACGTGAAACAGAAAGGTGGGCTATTTGACCAACTATTTATTTAGATACCAATATGTATACAGGTGTAGGGACATGGGTGGCGCTGTGGGTTATACCACAGAGCCTAGGACTTGCCAATCAGAAGGTCGGTGGTTCAAATCCCCGTGACGGGGTGAGCTCCCGTTGCTCGGTCCCTGCTCCTGCCAACCTAGCAGTTCGAAAGCACGTCAAAATGCAAGTAGATAAATAGGTACCACTCTGGCGGGAAGGTAAACGGTGTTTCCATGCGCTGCTCTGGTTCGCCAAAAGCGGCTAAGTCATGCTGGCCACATGACTCGGAAGCTGTACACCGGCTCCTTCAGCCAATAAAGTGAGATGAGCGCCGCAACCCCAGAGTCGGCCACGACTGGACCTAATGGTCAGGGGTCCCTTTACCTTTACCTATATTATAAATCAGACTTCCTCAATCTTGGCCCTCCAGATGTTTTTGTTTTACCTATGTATACAGGTGTACCTTGGAAGTCGAACAGAATCCATTCTGGAAGTCTGTTCGACTTCCCAAATGTTCAACTTCCAAGGCGCAGCTTCCAATTGGCTGCAGGAGCATCCTGCAGCCAATCGGAAGCCGCAGAAGCTGTGCCGGACGTTCGGCTTCCGAAAATCATTCGAAAACTGGAACAATCACTTCCGGTTTTCGATCATTTGGCAGCCAAAATGGTCCAAGTTTACAGACGTTCAGCTTCCAAGGTTCCACTGTATTGTAAAGCTCAGCCTTTCTGGACCACGAGTCTGCTGCTCTGAAGTGGAAAGTCCAATTAGAGCGGGGATAGGCAACCTAAGACCCGGATGCGGCCCAATCGCCTTCTAAATCCGGCCTGTGGACGGTCTGGGAATCAGCGTGTTTTTATTTGTGTCCTTTTATTTAAAATGCATCTCTGGGTTATTTGTGGGCCCTGCCTGGTGTTTTTACATGAGCAGAATGTGTGCTTTTATTTAAAATTCATCTGTGGGGCATAGGAATTTGTTCATTCCCCCCCCCCCAAAAAAAATAGTCCGGCCCCCCCACATGGTCTGAGGGATGGTGGACCGGCCCATGGCTGAAAAAGGTTGCTGACCCCTGAATTAGAAGGAATGAAAGTACCTGTGTTTCTCATTCCCCCTTATCACTGCAAGCTACAGTATATGGGGGTCTCAGCCTTCTGAATATATGAGGGCAGACCTTCAGCTCAGACAATAAACTCTGCAGTTCAGCCTCTAAGCAGCAGAAGCAGCTGCTGCCCCAAAGGCTAAATGTTAACTTTGCACCATCATCTCTGAGAGCTGTCTGTTCATGAAAATATTGGCATAGGTTTGATTTGTTTGTATCCAATGCGCTTCTTACAAAAAAAAAAATTAAAACCCACAAATCTGCTCTCATTTTTCTCTTTTGTCACATCTTTCTGTTATATGAGCCAATGCAGACTTGAACATTTCAACTGTAACTTGATGGCAAAGTTATCGTCGCATATTTCTTAGGAGTCGATGTTGGCAACAAGAAGAAAGTCCGACGAAAGAGGAACGGCTGACGAAATTAATGGACTATGCAGAATTGGACAAAATGACAGGAAGGATTTGCCCAAGGATTAAGGCTTTCTGGGAAATGATCTATAATGAAATGAAAAAGGTATTTAAATATACCTTCCTGAAGAAACCAGAGGCCAATTGGTGCCAAAGAAGGATAGAACATTCTTTATGTATGCTACAACAGCAGCAAGAATACTCATCGCAAAGCATTGGAAGACACAAGATCTACCCACCTTGGAAGAATGGCAGATGAAGGTGATAGACTATATGGGACTGGCAGAAATGACTGGCAGAATCCGAGACCAGGGAAGAGAGACGGCGGAAAAAGATTGGAAGAAATTTAAGGACTATCTTAGGAAACATTGCAAAATTAAGGAATGCTAGAATGATGTTGGTTTAGAAATTAAGTGGTTTTCAGCTGTAATGATTAAGTAAAAAGAAAAGAAAGGTTAAAAATTAAATGAAAATTAAGGGAGAGGATTTGCTGAATTAATAATTAGAAATTGGAATACAGAAAGGGGAGGTATGAGGAGGTCGGGGAAGTAAATTATAAGAAAATAAGGGATTGAAATTATACTTGTTTTTGTTTGTGTTCTGTTTGTCTTTTATATAATTTTTGAAACTTCAATAAATATTTTATTTAAAAAAAGACAGGAAGGATTTGAAACCTGCAGGACCAGAGATTTACAGAAGATTGGAAGAAGTATATGAATTATTTGAAAAGCAACTGTAATCAACAAATTACGTTAGTAGGACTACTATAAGTTTTGTAAGGAGAACTATACAAAGTGTTACAAAGTAGAAAAAGATAGAGATATTGGTTATGAGTTTGAAATGTAATAGGGAAGATAAGAAATGCATACTAAGAGGTTAGATTGGAAAATTTTCAAACAGGATTGATGGAAGTCAAAAAAATTGAATAAGATGTAAAAGTATGTTTAATTGCTGTTGGAAATGATATGTTAAAAAACTAATAAAAAATTTATATATTTTTAAAAAGGAGTGGATGTTGGCTCTGTGTTTACCCCCAAATGATGAGGCAAGTCAGGGTGATTTGAGGAAGGTTCTCATTGTTCCAAGTCAGATTGTGCTATTAAGTGTTAACTATAGTAATTTAATTCGCTTGTGCCCCAAAAAGCTCACTTCACCCCCAGAAGCTCACTCTCGCGAGACAGACAGATGCCATCAAAGTAGGTTAGGCTAAGAGGCAACGATTGACCCAAGGTCACCCAAGTTAGGTCTGCCATATTTTGAAGAGCAAAAAAGAGGACACATTTGCCGACTTCTACTTTTAAGGTCCATATAGTTAAAGCTATGGTTTTCCCAGTAGTGGTGTATGGAAGTGAGAGCTGGATCATAAAGAAGGCTGATCGCCAAAGAATTGATGCTTTTGAATTCTGGTGCTGGAGGAGACTCTTGAGAGTCCCATGGACTGCAAGAAGATCAAACCTCTCCATTCTGAAGGAAATCAGCCCTGAGTGCTCACTGGAAGGACAGATCCTGAAGCTGAGGTTCCAATACTTTGGCCACCTCATGAGAAGAGAAGGCTCCCTGGAAAAGACCCTGATGTTGGGAAAGATGGAGGGCACAAGGAGAAGGGGACGACAGAGGACGAGATGGTTGGACAGTGTTCTCGAAGCTACCAGCATGAGTTTGACCAAACTGCGGGAGGCAGTGAAGGACAGGAGTGCCTGGCGTGCTCTGGTCCATGGGGTCACGAAGAGTCGGACACGACTAAACGACTAAACAACAACAACAGCTTTTAAAGAGAGATCGCTAGGATGACTCTCATTTTAAATATCCCTCCTACAGTATTCATAGGCTATAGAAGCTGTGATACATTGCTAGTAGCAATGTTCTTAACTTTCAGCAGCAAAATAATAATAATACATCTTGCTTCCTCACTTGCCACATGAAAGTATTTGGGCTCATGTTCATGAACGTAAGTGTGCACAGAACAATTTATTAAACTGTTTAACATGTACATATGGACTCTCCTTAAGGTCAGGGGGATGTTAAATTTTGCCGCTGCACCCCAAGACTCTTTCTCCAAGATCTTGCAGCTGAGACAGCATCCTTTTAGTTCAAGAGAAGGGATTTATACCGTATATAGCTAGTTTAAGATGCTTCTCCGTTGTGATTCTTTGCTACGGACTAGCTTAGCCGAGTGCCTTAGATCTGAGTGTAATGCACTAAAAAAAAAAATTATTGGGTTACTGTAAACAAAAAACAACCCACCCACCCCTGGACATTTTGCCAAATTTAAAAAATCCACCCGGGCATGAATTTTAATCCCGCAAAAGAGGACGTCTCCGGGGAAAAGAGGACATATGTCAACCAGAACTGAAAAAAGGATTTGTCCTAGAAAAAGAGGACCCAGGCAATCCTATCCCTAATCCTGACCTACCCTAGGGCTCAGCTATAGAGCTGCAAATAAAATGTGTTGCAAAGCGCAGTATACAAATGTGACACTAGAAGGCAACAGGGAGCTATGCAAAATTCAATGTGTTTTTCAAAACGTTTTTTTAAAAGGATTTTCACAGCGTTGTTTATGTGTGTGTAGATTTCACCCCAGGCAATCTCATGGTTGAGTGGGGATTTGAACCCTGGTCTTCTGGGTCCTAGGCTGGCACTCTAACCGCTACACCGCACTTGCCCTCCAGGTCATGCTGAGCTACTTAAGAGTGAAAGGAGGGGCTGGAAGGCTGCAGCGCATATGCAGGGATCTCCGCCTTAAGGAAAGGCCCATTTGACCACTGACATTTATTGACAGTTGGCTTCCAAGCAACAGCCAACTTGGCTGCTCAGCATGACCCTATATTTGTTTACCTAATCTTAATCACTATAATCTCTCGGATGCACACTTTTAAAGGTCCTTTAATGACACAGACAAGCGTATGCTTAGCTGTAGTGCAGAGAGTAAACCGCAGCCACAAAGAACCTGTTTGGAGACCTTAAGCCCTCTTTAAGGTCTGTAAAACAGTTTGGCGACACAGTTAGAGCAAGAGCTTTACTAGGAAAGAGCAAACAACTAAAAGCATTTTCCACAAGGCACACAATAAAACCCGTATGACTGCATTCGGTCAATAGCATTGAGATCCTTAACTCCTGAGTATCTGCAATTCTTTAGTGAGGCTAAGCTAATAAAGAAGCACGTAATTAACAAAGGCCACCCTGTCTCAAAGTCCCAGTGACTTCCTATTGAAGCAACCTTCTGGTTTTAATATTTTGCATGTATGCGTGAAATAATTTATTGCTGTTCTAAAGTCATTTCAACTGTTCGACATTTGCTGGTTTGCTGACGGAAACAGTAAAAAAATAATGATTCTTTCATTTGAACATTAGTTCTTAATTTTAACATTTCCTTATTTATTTATTTTTTAAAAGGGGATTTGATGCGGCAATAAACCTTAGGAACATTCCTAAGCGGATAAATATTATAAGCAGGTGAGAGGGTCGTCCCCCCCCCGGGGGGGAGGGTGTTGCACGATTTCCAAACTCTGGGCTTAAGGTGGCATCTCAATAAATAAATTCATGTAGCAGATTAGTCATTTCATCTCCGATCCCACAATTTTTGACAGGGCATAAGTTGCTGCCTCCTTACATCCCTGCTGTAGCCTGGCAGTGTTATTTAAGTGAAATGATTAGTTAATTGCCTTCATAATTGCCCTATGTGGCCTAGGGCCCTCGTACCTATGGGACCGCCTCTCCTGGTATGTCCCGCTCTCCAAGCCGCAAGGTGGTTAGACTGGTCTCAACTAGGGCCAGGGCCTTTTCAGTACTGGCCCCGACTTGGTGGAACGCTCTGTCACAAGAGACTAGGGCCCTGCGGAACTTGACATCTTTCTGCAGGGCCTGCAAGACAGAGCTGTTCCTCATGGCCTTTGGTTTGGACTCAGTCTGACCCTTACGTTTCCCTCCCCTTATGGTTTTGATTTATAGACTACTATTAAAATGAGGCTGCATTTGAAATTGTATTTTAACCTGTATTTTAATAAACTGGTTGTTTTTTTTTTGGGGGGGGGTTGTTCCCTCCCATTGTGTTTTATTGTAATTTTATTGGTGTTAGCTTCCCTTTGCCCAGCTCCGGCCAGGGAGGGTGGGGTATAAATACAAATTTGTTGTTGTTGTTGTTGGAAAAATAAGACCCTGTGTGCTGATATAGATAGATAGATGATAGATGATAGATAGATAGATAGATAGATAGATAGATGATATAGATGATAGATGATAGATAGATAGATAGATAGATAGATAGATAGATAGATAGATAGATGATAGATAGATAGATAGATAGATAGATAGATAGATAGATGATAGATAGATAGATAGATAGATAGATAGATAGATAGATGATAGATAGATAGATAGATAGATAGATAGATAGATAGATGATAGATAGATAGATAGAAGATAGATAGATAGATAGATGATAGATAGATAGATGATAGATAGATGATAGATATAGATAGATAGATATAGATGATAGATAGATAGATAGATAGATGATAGATAGATAGATAGATAGATAGATAGATAGATAGATAGATAGATGATAGATAGATAGATAGATAGATAGATAGATAGATAGATAGATAGATAGATGATAGATAGACAGACAGATATAGATATATGGTGACCAAGCTGCAGATCAGAACAGGCATCCCATGAAAAAGGAAGCAATTTGAGGGTATGGAGCTTTCCTTCCAAACCCCCCTTTTCACTCCCAAATTTTTGTGGGTAAAAATCTGGCACAGCCCTATTTCTAATCTTTTAACATCTCCTTTCTGCATTTTCACCCGAGAAAAGTGAAGAATACTTGCACAGCTGCCAAATATCCCACAAAACACATACCTCATATTTCATTCCATTTCCAAAAGTCAAACTCAATGGTGCATATAATCCCTTTTTGTCTTGCTGTTTTCATCGACTCGCAGATAGCTGCTGGAGGTGGGCGCATTTAAATGGCATATATCGGTCCTTTATCAGATGAAGTCAATTGAGTCGGCACTCTTCCAATATACAGTGTAGCTAACAACATTTTGTTTGTTTGTTGTTTTAAAGGATTTCTGGACCACCTTTCCAATTCCAGGGCTCAAAGCAACCAAAGGTTTATAGCAGGGATGGGGAAATTGTGGGGCTCTGGAAGTTGTTGGACTCCAACTCCCATCATCCCCGGCTGAGGATGATGGGAAATGGAGTCCAACAACGTCTGCAGGGCCACAGATTCCCCCATCCCTCGCTTACAGTATAAGCAAATTCTGAGGAACCAACAGGGGATGGAAGAGGCAGAAGCAGCAAAAGATTGACAAAGCGCAAATTGTGTGTATTTGGGCCTTACTTTAGTTGGGGAGGGGAGTGGATACTGAGGGGATGAAGGCAACAGAGATTTAGGATCAGAGTTTCCCTTCTCCTAGATGGGCAACCTTCCCAGGTTGACCAGCTTCATCTGCCCCTCACTTCCCTCTACAACATGTGCGAAACCGCCTTCTTGAACGTTGGACCCACTATTGACCTTGTCTGTTCCATCCACCAGAGCCTGTTTTCACATGGAAGGGAAGTCCCTAACAGACCGAGGGTTTGAGACCCAATAAAGACAATAGAAAAACCAATTATTATTTTTTTTCATTAAAAAAATAGCAAAACTGTAGATCAATAAGGGAGTGTTAATAGAAATGTTGACTGCAGTTTAAAGCAGGGTGTATTCATCAAGATGTTGTTGGACTAATAAATGCTTTAATGGTGGCTCAAAACAGGGTTAGGGAGTCTGTAGTCAGACTCCAACTTCCATCAGCCCAAGACAGTATGGCCAATGGTCAGAGGTGATAAGAGCTGTAGTCTAGCAAAATCTGGGGTGGTCACGGGCAAACCAGCCCTTGTTTAAAGGGTTTTTTAACACTGAAAGAATAAAGAGATCTCTGGAGGCAACAAAACAACAGAATATAATCCAGTATTCTGCTCTGGTCAGACCTCACCTGGAGTACTGTGTCCAGTTCTGGGCACCACAGTTCAAGAAGGACGCTGACAAACTGGAACGTGTCCAGAGGAGGGCAACCAAAATGGTCAAAGGCCTGGAAACGATGCCTTATGAGGAACGGCTAAGGGAGCTGGACATGTTTAGCCTGGAGAAGAGGAGGTTAAGGGGTGATATGATAGCCATGTTCAAATATATAAAAGGATGTCACATAGACGAGGGAGAAAGGTTGTTTTCTGCTGCTCCAGAGAAGCGGACACGGAGCAATGGATCCAAACTACGAGAAAGAAGATTCCACCTAAACATTAGGAAGAACTTCCTGACAGTAAGAGCTGTTCGACAGTGGAATATGCTGCCAAGGAGTGTGGTGGAGTCTCCTTCTCTGGAGGTCTTTAAGCAGAGGCTTGACAACCATATGTCAGGAGTGCTCTGATGGTGTTTCCTGCTTGGCAGGGGGTTTGACTTGATGGCCCTTGTGGTCTCTTCCAACTCTATGATTCTATGATTCTAGGTGAATTTGGGGCAAGGGGTCCAAAGACCACCTTCCCAGTTGCCACTTCCACTTTGCCTGGGAAGGTGGAATTACCAAAGGAGGATGGGCTGCGTGGGGATTTAAAGACGAGCAGCAGATTTTTGAATAGTACTTGGAAATGGATCAGGAGCCAGGGCAGCTGTTTTAAAGCTAGTGAGATATTTCTCCTGTCCCCAGTCCCAGTTCATAGTTTGACTGATGTGCAGTATTTAAAGCAACTGTCGTTTACGAACAGTCTGGGGAGGCAGCTTCACGTGGAACACATTCCAGTAGTCCAAGAGATATGTTATCAAACACGGACAGCTGTGGCCAGACTATTTCTGTGTAGGAGAAGATGCAGCACAGGCTGAAGCTGGAGGAAGGTGTTTTGTGACGTGGAAGCCACTCAGGAGTCTACAAAGACAATGCCAGAGTGAATAGCATCCCCACATGGTGAACTTGAGCCTTTCACTAGAGTGCAAACCCGTTCAGAATGACCGCTCCCCACATTAAACGGGGGGCGCCCTTTGTGTGATCACGCACAGCCCCTGAACCCTATGCGGCTCCATTAGCACAGACTTGACTTCGCCTTCCCCAGGTGAGATACCTGAAGGTCTCCGCCTACCTCAGCCAGTTGCCCAATCCCGACTGTGCAAAACAAGGTGACCAGGCCAGGTAGGGGGAGGGACCACCTGCCCACAAAATAGGGGGAGGATCTTACCTGGGAATCGTCAGTTGGCTCCAGAGCTTCTCCCACCCTACCCACCCACAGTTAAGACTTCTTTTGAAGGTTAACCTTTTCTCCACAGGTACGCGGGCACTGCTATGTCAGGGTCGCTGTTGAAGGGCCAGAAAGGAATTCCCTTGCATTGGCAGGTTCCGCCTTTCCTGTAGCAAAACGTCACAACTTTGGCATTATCAGGCGTTGGGTGGAATCCTTTAGTCTATCTTCCCTGAATGGGGGGGCGTGCAGCGGTGACCCACGCCCCCTTCCTCTTTGCAGCAGCGATACCAGGGTTCCCTGTTAAAGGGGTTTTTGAGGGGAGGATTTGACCGTACGCCTAGAGGTCGTCATTGCTCTCCCCTGCGATGGCGGTGTAACGGGGGCGGGCTCTCTCTGCTTGAACATATGTTCTCCAGAGCCAGCCCACACCCACACACGCCCACACCCACACCCACACTGGATAACCCTGATGTTCCCCAGATCCCCTACAGGGGACTGGGAGGGATAAACGCCCAATGCCTGAGCCAAGGTCTACCCACATCTAAAACATAATAAAGTTGTGGCCAATTTTAATCCCATAGCACGTTCTCTTGAGTATTCCACATGGGGGGGGGCGCCCAGGGTTTGAGGGACTCCGCCTGTCCACGCAATGATCACCACCTCCCACGGCAGACCATCAACAGGATCTCCATATTTTATTGCATTTAATTTCAGTTGAGGGACCTTCATCTCATTCTTTATTGATTCCAGGCACTAATCCTGCACCCTCACAGCCTCACCTGTATCAGTATCAAACTTTATTTCGGTCAGAGACCAGTGTTGCCTGGCTCCGATGAGAAGGAGAGGTAGAGCTGGGGGAGTCATTGGCGTACTGATGACACACCACCACAGATCCTCAGGTGGCCTCACTCAGCAGCTTCATATAGATCTTAAATAATATGGAGGTCAAAAAACAAGCTCAAGGAAACACCGCAGTATAGCTGCCATGAAGAAGAGCAATAGTCTCCCAGCACCACCTTCTGGAAATGCCCAGCTCAGACATTGCAAAGTCCCCTTCATTCTTATTTTTATACATTTTAACATGTGTTTGCTGTTGACCCAGCATGGAAACAAATGTTCCTTTCCTCACAAATCTTGCCGGAAATAAGGCTCTGTGTGTCTGACTGCATTTTTACCAGGCTCATTTTCAATTAAATTTAAATTTCCATTGCAGAGTCTGAAACAGCCATAATAATAATAATAATAATAATAATAATAATAATAATAATAATAATAAAATAATACTGGGGGTGGGGGAGAGATCTGCTGCTTTTCCTGAAACCATTCTAAGCCATTCCTGAAACCATTCTTTTTCTCTCTCTATTGCCTCCTATTGGACATTGGAAAATAAACACAGGGCATTACTCCTGAATATTGTAGAAGTGTTGATTTAAATCGTATGGCTTGACATTTGTCATGGGGCGTTGGGAGTCCGCTCCAAAACTCAATTAAGTGGGAGCGGGAGACGTGAGGAAGTCTAAGGATGTTATGAAATTTTGTAAAAACAAAGCAACACTGTTTATTATTATTGTATTTCTTTTCTAAAAACTCCAATAAATATCTATTAAAAAAAAACACCTCAATTAAGGTAAAATGTCTGGATTTGAATGGATCAAATCTCGTTGACTTCATTGTGGGAATAAATGTGAGGAAACAGGAAGTGTGAGCGAACTTTGTCTTCCTCATTCCAAAGCAGGGTCCAGCTCTGCAGTGCAGTGAGGCCAGGTGAAGTCCAGCCAGAGTGTTTGATAAGGTAAGGCAAGGTTCAGGCTTGAAATGAGACATAGCTCACGCAATGCTCTGGGAGGACACAGAGCTCTGAAGGTGCCCATCTAGGAATAAGCTGGAACTGAGCTTGTAGAGAAAACCAGCAACTTACAGGCATTAAACCTGTGTACATTCAGCTTTCTGCACTTGGGATGATGATGATGTTGATGATGGTGGTGGTGATGATGATGGTGATGATGATGGAAATGGGCCTGGTGTCCAGGAGGAAAGACTTTGGCCATTCCACCAGCCATTGCACCTAATGTGTTTTGGCTATATGCTATTTTGGCTCTGGCACAATCTCCAAAACTTAACATATTCTTCGCTCCATAAGACACACTTTTTTCTTCCTAAAAAGTAAGGGGAAATGTCTGTGCATCTTATGGAGTGAATGCATGGTCCCTGGATCCAAATTGCCCAGGGGCAAAAAGCAGATCATGCTTCTTTTTTTCTTTTTCTTTTTTGAAAGAGGGAAGTGGGTGTTGAAACAAAGCCACTTATCATTTGCCGATCGGGGAGAGAGATAAGGGATGCTAGAGATAAAGGAGGCTGCCTGGGAGGGGGGAGGTAAAGACAGCAGACTTGCAAAGGAGGGAAACAGGAAGACTAAAGCAATAAGGAGAGAAATTAGAAGAAAAGGAGGAGCAAAAAACTGTTCCAGTTAAGGAAAAGACACTAAGGCAAACAAGAGGGAAGGGAGTGTTGAAAGGAAACAGCTGATCGGTGGGATCAGATGAGAGATAAAGGATGCTAGCGGAGGCTACCTGGGAGGGGGGAGGTAAAAGCCCATGGATCCTCAGGATTTTTACATTAAAGGTAAAGGTACCCCTGCCCGTACGGGCCAGTCATGTCCGACTCTAGGGTTGTGCACCCATCTCACTTAAGAGGCCGGGGGCCAGTGCTTTCCGGAGACACTTCTGGGTCACGTGGCCAGCGTGACGAAGCTGCAACTGGCGAGCCAGCACCAGTGCCGCACACGGAAACGCCGTTTACCTTCCCGCTATAAAGCGGTACCTATTTATCTACTTGCATTTAGGGGTGCTTTCGAACTGCTAGGTGGGCAGGAGCTGGGACCGAACAACGGGAGCTCACCCCGCCGCGGGGATTCGAACCGCCGACCATATGATCGGCAAGTCCTAGGCACTGAGGCTTTACCCACAGCGCTACCCGCGTCCCAATTTTTACATTGGGTCACCCCAAATTCACTATCAGATCACATAGCATGTCCATGGCTATAGCCTGCACCAAAAAAATAATGCATCCACTGTTGGATGGTTGGACATGGTTGGACAGTGTTCTCGAAGCTACCAGCATGAATTTGATCAAACTGCGGGAGGCTGTGGAAGACAGGAGTGCCTGGCATGCTCTGTTCCATGGGGTCACGAAGAGTCGGACATGACTAAACGACTAAACAACAACATCTTGCAGCCCTCCCATTCGCCGACTCCTCGGACTTAGTGGATCAGCTCCCACCTCTTCTTTTTCTGAGAGTTCTTTCGAGCCTGTTTGTACTTCTGGTAAGCTTTGTGCTGTGTTCTAGCCTGCTCTCAGCTACTGCCTTATCTGCCAGCCCGTCAAGGTCAGGAAGAGCCGAAGTCTGCAGCTGTCGGCTCTCCCCTGCCTGACTAACACCAAAGCCTCTCTGTTCCTTGCTGCTTTCTGCAGTTGGCTGCAAACCTTTGCTTGGAGCTGGCTCATTCCTGACAGGTTAGCACCACCTGCACTGCAAGATGATGCTTGAATTAAAAGGGCTCCAGCCTTCGCTAGTAATCTTTTACTGTGATGGAATGGCAGAGCCCTGAGTTCTGAAACAAAGGACAGGAGCACCACATCCTCATGCTGGGAGGTCCCTGGTCCCACACGTTCCTATGACAGCAGCATTTCTGAGATTGGCGCTTTCTGTCCTTCCCCTTCAGGTGCTGAGTCCTCGCCTCCATCACCTGGTGAAGAGGAACCTTGACTCCCAGAGATTCAGAAATGTTCTCTGGCTTCCATCAGGAACCGACACAGCTTCTTATATATGAAACTTAAACTGTTTCTTTTAGAAAAGAGCACAGTTGAGGCCCAGAACCTCTAACTACTGTGAGGCACCTTAACAGCAATAACAGGAACAAGGGTTTTTAATTTCCACACTGACCCTGGGCAGCTGATGACCACTCTTGCAAATATTAACTCTCCACTAACCACGGGTACCTAACCACATCTCTCTAGTCACATAAATAAAAATGGCCCAAGATCTGCATGGCTTACCCACTGCAGGCCTAGCAAGCCTCCTGGGTGGGGTTTTTTTTGGGGGGTTGCTTCTTGCCTGGGGCTGCAAAGATTACAGGATGTCAAGCATTTGGGAAAACATGAGATGTGTCTGGACTGGGGCTACATCCTTACTGTGTCCTATGTCAGACCCTCCAAGTGTCCCTATTTTCCAGGGACAGCCCTGGATTTACAGAAGCCATCTCAATTTCTTATTTGATCCCAGAATGTCCCACTTTTCCTTAGAACGTCCCTATTTTCATCGGAGGAATAATAATAATGATAATTGATTGCCCCAGCCACTCTGGGCAGCTTTCAACATACCGTATTTTTCGCTCAATAAGACGCACCAGACCACAAGACGCACCTAGTTTTTGGAGGAGGAAAACAAGAAAAAAAATATTCTGAATCTCAGAAGCCAGAACAACAAGAGGGATCGCTGCTCAGTGAAAGTAGCAATCCCTCTTGCTGTTCTGGCTTCCGGGATAGCTGCGCAGCCTGCATTCGCTCCATAAGATGTACACACATTTCCCCTTACTTTTTAGGAGGGGAAAAGTGGGTCTTATAGAGCAAAAAATACGGATATACAAAAACATAACAAAACATTAAACGTTAAAAAAACTTCCCTATATAGGGTTTCGTAAGGTTTTATAGTTACTTATCTCCTTGGCTTGGGGGTCGCATAACTCCATACCCTCCAACATTTCTCTGATGAAAATAGGCACGTCCTAAGGAAAAGTGGGACATTCTGGGATCAAATCAGAAGCCAGGACAGCTTATGTAAATCCAGGACTATCCCTGGAAAATATGTGTATCTGAAGAAGTGTGCATGCACACGAAAGCTCATACCAAGAACTAACTTAGTTGGTCTTTAAGGTGCTACTGGAAGGAATTTTTTTTGTTCTGGAAAATAGGGACACTTGGAGGGTCGACAGGCTCATATGACCAAAAGTGGTCCTGGGAACATGTGAGAAGCTGTTTTTAGCAATGGAGCAACACATTGTGACTTCCTGGATATCACATGGTGATTAATTCAAAGTTCCCAGGCACTTTTTAAAGGTAACTCACATAGAGCACCTTGCAATAACCCAGTCATGATGTAGCTTAGGCATGCATGACTCTGGTCAGATCTGCCTTCTCCAGGAACAGATGCAACTGCTGTCAAAACTGAGCAAAGCCATTCCAACTATGACTATCACCAGGTTAATCCAGCCCTCATCCAAACACAAAAGTCTGTGGAATGGAACAGTGGCATAGCTGTCAATCATCCCTTATTTGGCGGGAAAGTCCCTTATCCCAGCGCCGTGTCCCGCTGCTGTCCCTTATTTATGATGTCCCTTAAATTTCCCACGTTTCAAAGGAAGCAGCTCCTCTCCCTCCCTCCCTGCCGGCCAGGGAGGAGGGAGGCTTCAACTGTGTTGCTTGGCTGCGTTGCTCACCCAATAAGGAGTCTAAGAATGACTGGGGAGTGGAGCTTGCATGCCTTGTGCCGATCAAATCGGCCGCGTTGCCTGGGGACTCGCCTTTGCTCAGCGCTTCCCAGCGGAGAGGTGACGGTGGTTTTCCTCACTGCATCCCCTTTGCCGGGTTGCTGTGCTGTGGGAACCACCGCTTGAGGCTTTGTTTGGCTGCTGGCTGGGCTTTCTGCCTTTGGCTCGGAGGGGCTCAGAAGTTGAACATACCTGTGCCCCTTGGAAAATCCCTTATTTTGGCTGCTGATCCCTTATTTTCGAGGCTGCTGGTCCCTTATTTTCAAATCTGTAAGTTGACAGCTATGAACAGTGGGCAAAAGGAAAACACAATGTGTGATACACAAGAGAAGGGATTTCTCTGAACTGTTAAAGCCTCACTGAAAAGATATGATCATAACATGTTCTACGGCTGAAAGACCCATTGAAAATGTTACTTTTGTGTTTGTTTGTTTTTAACTGCATTTATGCATTCCATACGGTTGTTATTCTCATGTAATTTCCATACCCATTCATATATAAAGTTTTGGAAGAGGTCTGAATGAAGAATGAGTACAATGAGAATATATGGAACAATGAATAAGACACTTCAACCAAGCAGTAAACAGCCAGGAAGAGGAAATGGAGGGTGTGGTAGCATGAGGCATAGCTAAGGTGACTACAAAAGATCTTGGAATTGACCCAGTTCTTGGTAAGTGCCATGATAATAGTAGACAAAGGAACTACCGCATTTTTCGCTCTATAAGACGCACCAGACCACAAGACGCACCTAGATTTTGGAGGAAGAAAACAAGAAAAAATACAGTGGTACCTCGGGTTAAGTAATTAATTCGTTCCGGAGGTCTGTTCTTAACCTGAAACTGTTCTTAACCTGAAGCACCACTTTAGCTAATGGGGCCTCCCGCTGCTGCCGTGCCACCAGAGCACAATTTCTGTTCTCATCCTGAAGCAAAGTTCTTAACCCGAAGCAATATTTCTTGGTTAGTGGAGTCTGTAACCTGAAGCGTATGTTACCTGAAGCATATGTAACCTGAGGTACCACTGTATTCTGAATCCCAGAAGCCAGAACAGCAAGAGGGATCACTGCACAGTGAAAGTAGCAATCCCTCTTGCTGTTCTGGCTTCCGGGATAGCTGCGTAGCCTGCATTCGCTTCCATAAGATGCACACACATTTCCCCTTACTTTTTAGGAGGGAAAAAGTGAGTCTTATACAGCAAAAAATACGGTATATTGCAGAGCATTGGGGGAGGGGGAATATGGTGATGAGTCAAAAAGCATCTCAGGTGCCTTTAAGCAGAAGTGTAGACGACCACAAAACATGGCTGCAACTTTTATAGATCAAATGCAATGTTTGCAGAAGCAAGAATCCATGTAACTGGCTCCCAAATAAGGATTCGGGAACTTGCATCCTACAGCCAAACATTTTTCAGCACTTAAAGCAAAAGGAAACCATAAAATCACGAAAAAGGAAGGTTAAAAAAAATCATTGCAGAATTAAAACCCTATCCTTAATGTATTTTGCCTGAAATAATTGATAGCCTGCTGTTAGCATATTGCTGAATTGCTGGTAAAATATCTAACTATGTAATACAGTGTAAGCCTGAGGGTAGAAAGGAGGGCCAATATGATATAATTTTCTTTTTTTTTACTCTTCCCAAATGCCATGACAGTACCTGCTTTACAACTTTGTAAAAACTGAAGAGCCATTCATCTATGTCTAAATGAAAATGACATTACATATTTTCTATGATTTATTAGTAAACTACTAAGTAGTAACATCAAGCTTTTAGGAAAAGATTAACAACATTATGCTGCAGTGACCTGTCATTTTCATTTAAGTAAAAGCTGTTGAAAATGCTCACTCTTTGCAGTGGAACATACAAATTCCCTTCCTAATGGATGTAGAAATGGCCTTAAATCCCTTTTGCACCATAGCATTAAAAACAAGTTATTTGTGTTTGTGTGTGTACTTCATACCCTGCCCTCGCTACACACACACAATCATGCTAGAGCAAACAAGGCTATCTGGGGATCTTCCTTTCATGGGTTTGCTTTCTTTATTTTCTGTTTGTGTCTAACCTTTTGAGGGGCCTTCAACAACATCTGTCGCCCCCTTTCCATTCTATTGCTTATATTCCCTTTCCTGGTCCTTTGGCCCATGAATTTCTTCCCTTGAATTTAGTGGTATGTGCTGTTTCTGTTTTACTTCTAATTGTAAATATTATATTAAAAAATGCACCTTTAAATAATAATAATTTTTATTTATATCCCGCCCTCCCCAGCCAAAGCCGGGCGCTCAGGGCGGCTAACAACAATCAAATAATCAAACAGTCAAATAATCACACATTCTAAAAATATTTCATTCTAAAAATTAATTAAAATCAAATTGATGGCAACCGATTAAGCAAAATTCTGTGCAGGTTGCCAGAGGAGGGAGTCAGGCTGCGCCCTGACCAAAGGCCTGGTGGAACAGCTCTGTCTTGCAGGCCCTGCGGAAAGATGTCAGGTCCCGCAGGGCCCTAGTCTCTTGTGACAGAGTGTTCCACCAGATTGGAGCCACAGCCGAGAAGGCCCTGGCTCTAGTTGAGGCCAGCCTAACCTCTCTGAGGCCTGGGACCTTGAGGATTTTATTATTTGCAGAAAATAAAAACGTTTTTCGGTTCATTTACATGGATGAGGATGACGTTAAAAATTCTATACACACTAGGCCACACTCCCACTAGGCCACACTCTGATTGTTTTTTATAATGTATTATTTTTGAAATGTCAATAAATATTCATTAAAAAAGAAAAGAAAAAGACGATGCACCAGGGGAGAGATAACTGACGGACTCAGTGTCTTTAGAAAGCATTCCAGACTCACCCCCTTTACCACTTCCAACCTTGGGAGGAGGTGGTGTTTCGGGCTTCATGCCCCCAACTCTCGCACGGAGGCTGGCTCCCAGCCCCGCGCCATCAGGGGAATCCTCTGCAACGTCATACCCCTGGCCAGCCAATCGGCTGGCTCAGGGGGTGTGGCTTGCCACATTTAAGGCAAGCGTGGCAGAGGAGCGTCCTCTTTTGCCCCCAATCAGCTGGGGAATTTCCCACCCACCCCCCATCCTTCAAGGTTTCTCCGTTGACCTTGCTATGGACTTTGGTTGGTCGCCGTTAAGGGGCCTGGTAGGAATTTTTCCACTTGGCAAATTGGCACCAGCCATTGGGTTTTTTCGCCTACCTCGTAGCAAATCGTCACAACTTCCTCGGTTTGGTGGTTAGGCATTGGTAGGGGTATTGTTATGTAGATGAATGGGAGGGAGGAGGAGCGCCATCACCTCCCCCAGATATTGAAGGGTAGTCTGGTAAAGGATTCCGGGGGGCGTGGCCCTGTCCAAAGCCTATGGAGGCCAGGGCCCAAGGCACGCCCCCAAGAGGTGACCCCGGGGGAGTGCCAAGTTGATGTGCATCGGCAGGGCTCCCCCTGCTGGTTTTAACCCTTCCCAGCCTTCAGGCAGACAGACTGAAGCTGGATAGTCGATTAGGACCAATGCCTAAGCCAATACCGCTCATCACCTGTAACCAATAAAGTTGTGGCCGATTTTAGCCCATTAACCTAAAGAATGGTGTCTTGTGTCTTTATTTCTACTGGTGGGAGGCGGGAACTCACCACGCAACCTGGGGGGCCTTGAAAGTAGGAGAGCAAAGAGCTCAAAGGCAAAAGGCCCGTCCCAGCACCCGTAGCGATGACTCATGAGGAAGTGGGAGAGACGGAGGGAGTGGTGTTTTGCTCGGAGCAACACCGTTACTCCAAGAGGCTGCATTTCTAAGCCTCTCTCTGTGAATATTGAATAAAAAACATTGGTAAGAACCTTCCTTGTCTTACCCATTCCTGGCAACCTACCACAGGGGGTTGGATCCTCTGGCGCCTGACACCAGCTCCCTCGGCTGTTTCAGGTGATACTAGTTACGTTTGAATTCCACTGAAATGAATGAGGAAAGTTAACTTTCTGTGAACTGGAGCTTTGATTTAGATTCAGTCTCCATTTCCCATCACAGCCCCGCTCATGATATTACAATACATCTAGGCTATGTCAAATAAATTCAGGTATTATTCAAGCGTTCTTTTTCCTATAAACAAATTACTGATGTTTCATTCCCAAAGCTGTTCATTCCCAAATCATTGATAGACAAGCACAGCCAAAGATGGCTTCAAGATAAACAAAGACAAATGGAAAAAGAGGACTGGTGGGTTTGGGTGTCAATTGTCAGATGAAAGAGGTGCTTAAAACATCATTGGAAACAATAGAAATACTTTTTTTATGGCCTTTGTGTCAGGTCCTCAGTGCTGGAATTGTATAAAAGGGTGTCTATGTAATATACAGACCAGTGCATGTTTTATGTTGCAAATAGCATGAAGTCAGCTTTACAATTTTCTAATGCAGTAGCAGAACATCTGGAAAAATAAATTTGTTTAGCTTGAATAGCAGATCTATTTATTGAGCCTTCTTTCAAGAATATGCGCATATCAACACTGGGATTGGATTCTCAAAACAGGGGGAGTGAAGAGAGGGGGTGAAGGGGTCTGGTGAATTCAAATTGATGCACTACTTATTCCACAATAGTAATTCAATTAATGATTTTATAGACCCTATCAGTCAAATGGAATATAGAATCAAAGCAATTAACTTGGTTTGCCAATGCAGCAGTCTCAATCTCCACAAAGTGCATTGCAAAAATTTACCTTTCGCTGTGTGCCAGACAGAGCAAATTGCTTTTGAGGTTTGGAACTTCTGTTTTCCACACTGAATTCCTTGAAATAATATCAGGCTGTTTCTTGCCGTGACCTTGAGGCATTTTCATGATGCTGTTCCAGCTACAGTGGACTTTTGCACGTATACCAGTATTGTTACTATTGGGAGATATAAAACAATTCCCTTGGGTGGGTGGTTTGTTGTTGTTTTTATTACTTTCTCTTGCAAATAACTCTTGAAAAATAAACCCATTTGGGCTCTGGATTACAGTACCCAAATCTGTGCCCAAAGTAGAATATCTAAGCAAATTGCCACCTGCCACTCTGAAAAAAAATTGAATGCACCTCTTTCTCAATTCACTAAGAAAATATGAGTGCACAGTTTCTGTCAAGGCAATGGCAAAAGATGATGCCTTGCCCATGCGTCGATGCACAGTCCCTGGGGTGCTCAATCTACGAACAGCCACAGGGTTGCAAGAGATCATAGAATCATAGAATCATAGAGTTGGAAGAGACCACAAGGGCCATCGAGTCCAACCCCCTGCCAAGCAGGAAACACCATCAGAGCACTCCTGACATATGGCTGTCAAGCTTCTGCTTAAAGACCTCCAAAGAAGGAGACTCCACCACACTCCTTGGCAGCAAATTCCACTGTCAAACAGCTCTTACTGTCAGGAAGTTCTTCCTAATGTTTAGGTGGAATCTTCTTTCTTGTAGTTTGGATCCATTGCTCCGTGTCCGCTTCTCTGGAGCAGCAGAAAACAAGCTTTCTCCCTCGTCTATGTGACATCCTTTTATATATTTGAACATGGCTATCATATCACCCCTTAACCTCCTCTTCTCCAGGCTAAACATGCCCAGCTCCCTTAGCCGTTCCTCATAAGGCATCGTTTCCAGGCCTTTGACCATTTTGGTTGCCCTCCTCTGGACACTTTCCAGTTTGTCAGTGTCCTTCTTGAACTGGGGTGCCCAGAACTGGACACAGTACTCCAGGTGAGGTCTAACCAGAGCAGAATACAGTGGCACTATTACTTCCCTTGATCTAGATGCTATACTCCTATTGATGCAGCCCAGAATTGCATTGGCTTTTTTAGCTGCCACTTAGATCTGCAACCATTAATGAGATTTTCTCAGGATATGCATGGGAAGTGATATGAAGGACAGGAGCATCTGAACACTTGGTGGGACCTGGGAGATGCTGGGGAGGAGTGTAGGTGTAGGGTTGCCATATAGGCCAGTTGGCCATGTGTTGGCTATGAGCTGGGCTGCTCTTCCAGTTGAGTCCTCCGATGGTGATTAACGACCTGAGCCTTTGATGAGGCTCCAGGCACATTCCCTCATTATTCAGAGTGTCCAAGCAGCAGAAGAGGACGAGAAATATGAGCCACATTGCTAAGAGTTTTATTTCTAACTATGCAGACAAAAAAGAAATCTACATCCTCTCTCTGTGAAAACAACTTGAACTAGAACTAGTTCCTTTTTTAAAATGAACTGTGCAAGCTCTGATTGTGACATAACCAGAGCTTAAGCACCATGGAAACCAGGTTGGGGTGTTATGTTTTAGGAGACCACTGAGCCTCTTGGGCTTGCTGATCAGAAGGTCGGCGGTTCGAATCCCCACAATGGGGAGAGCTCCGGTTGCTCTGTCCCAGCTCCTGCCAACCTAGCAGTTGGAAAACACAACAAGGCAAGTAAATAAATAGGTACCTCTGTGATGGGAAGGTAAATGGTGTTTTTGTGCACTCTAGTTTCCATCACAGTGTTCTGTTGTGCCAGAAGCGGTTTAGTCATGCTGGTCACATGACCCGGAAAGCTGTCTGTGGACAAATGCTATCTCCCTTGGCCTAAAAGTAAGATGAGCACCGTAACCCCATAGTCACCTTTGACAGGACTTAACCATCTGGGGGTCCTTTACTTTTACCGTTTACCTCAACCTTGTGCCCTCCAGATGATTTGGACTAGAATTCCCATCATCCCTGACCATTGATTGGAGCCAATGTGAGTTGTACACATGAGGTAAAGGTAAAGGGACCCCTGACCATTAGGTCCAGTCGTGGCCGACTCTGGGGTTGCAGCGCTCATCTCGCTTTATTGGCCGAGGGAGCCGGCGTACAGGTCATGTGGCCAGCATGACTAAGCTGCTTCTGGTGAACCAAACCCCATTTACCTTTCCACCGGAGTGGTACCTATTTATCTACTTACACTTTGACATGCTTTCGAACTGCTAGGTTGACAGGAGCAGGGACTGAGCAACGGGAGCTCACCCCGTCGCGGGGATTTGAACCTAGGCTCTATTACACTTATCTGTTTACCCAAGTTTTTATGGGCTTTTTTTTTTAACATTTCATGCACTTCTCAGTTTTCTCATCGTTTTGTTGCATTGTGATCTCACTTTATGTTGTTTTCAGGAAATTGCATTGACAGTTATTGGTGTGTTTTTACTGAGTCAAAAATTATATTAAGGGATGTAAAATTGTAATAATTAATGTTAGCCCCAAATATATTAAGGACACCAAGCTGGGGGGGGGCGTAATCTATAGGCATTTGCTACGTCAGAGAGGCTGCAGGCGTGACAGATATTTGATTTGATTTTTTTAAAAAAAAACCACTCTATTCTGAACAATATGGCTTGGGTGGGGACCCTGAGGCCCAATGTGGTCCTGTAGGCATCTTTGTTCGGCCCCTGAAATGACACCCCTCACTTGCCCTACACCATACCCTCCTCATGTTGGTGACACACTTTTTAGACATGCATCATTTCGTGACACAGTAATTTACTCACAAACCAGAGGTTGAACTCACCCGTTTCTGGCCCTGGGAGGAGCACAGTGAGCATTCACGTGACACACCGACAGACTGCAGCCGACACACTAACACGTCGCGACACACAGTTTGGAAAGCTCTGAGCTAGGGGATTCATTTTTTTGTTTTTGTTTAATTCATCTTTATTGATTTAAAATATCATCTTAAATATATATTACAGACAGTTACGTTAAAATTAAACACAAAAATATAATAGAAAAAAGATAAAGAAAATAAAAATAAAGAGCAAAAAACAGTTAACAATAAAAAGTGACCATTGGTTATAACATCCTGTCTTTTCTAATAAAGTCTTCTGAAAGAGACTTCCAATCGTTCCTGCTGTACTTTTTCTATTGTCTTAATTTTATCGCACAGTTTGTTTTATAACTTTTCCTGTATATTCATCTAGTATATTTTATTCCATTTGTTTATTATATACAAGTATCATTCAGTACTGCTAGGATAACGTCATTATTACAATATAATCTTATATATTCTTTGAATAGTCTCCATTCTCTGAATATTTTTTGATTTGGGGCTCCTCTGACTTTTCCACTCAGCTTTGCTAATTGAAAATACCTGAGCTAGGGGATTCAAATTACTGCAGTTCAGAAAATAATGTTTCACCATACTCAGAAACACATGCATATTCTGTGCTATACAACTATAGTAAAAAGAAAATGAAGATGAACTGCTATTTATCTTTTGAGAAAGATTTCAAACATCATAGGTCAGGGGGGAGAGAGAGAGATACTAATGTTTGGTTTAAAGTCTTCATCTGACATGGCATTCAAGACGTCATCAAAGGCATTTCCCCCTCATATTTGTTCATGGTTCATAATCATGTCTGCTATTGTCTCTTCTGGTGGTTATTGTTATGCTGTTGATTACAATTTGTAGATTTACGGGGAATGTAGAAGCAACCACAATGCTTGATCTCAAAGATCCCAAGGACAATATTGGCTTGAATTCTTACATCAATGAAGGCTTTGTGCTTCACTGTTGAAAATATCTACCCAGATGGAAACACCAGAACATGATTCAAAGCTCATTGCAGTAAAATGAATCCAAAGCTTCCCAATGGGGGAAAAATATATCCCATGCATTGGGAAACTTATGCCTTGGGACAAAGATAGTTGGTTCATTTGTTCATTTTTACCTCAGACCCAGTCACATTAGTGTCATGTCCAATCTTCTGACCCAGTTGATTATTTTCTTTCTTTTGACTTGATTTCCAAGAGGTGATGGTTCTCAAGATTTTGCTCACATAATCCAGACCTTCGGTGTCAGTGCCTGAAATGAATTACTGTTTATATTAGAAACTTCGTTTAATAAATTAGGTCTGGTCTATGAACTGTCAAAGTTCTGCTACGTCTGTAATTCATATAGAACAGATGCCTTTTGCAAGACTCTTAGTTAGAAAGTAGGCAACATGATTGCTTCCTTTTTGCCATTACTAGGTTCTGTGGGTTGAGCTATCTACTGCCTATAGAGAATTAAAAACAATTTAAGAGGGCATCTGGTAGAAAGCACTCTAAGGCACCAAAAAAAATTGTTCCATATACAATGCGCTTCTGTTTAGGCCAGAGAATTATTCAGTAATTGGCACTTGTTTAAATAGACCATTCAGAATCAGTTTGGCTTTGGTTTTCCAATTGCAGATTGAGTTACTGAACTTTCTTCTTTCCAAACAAGAAACTTGGGGAGTCCTGATTTTTTCCAGCATATTCATGGCACCACTGTGATTAAGAGCAACAGCTAATTTTTGTACAAGAAACAAACACATTTTTCAAAAAGTGACATAAATAATTCAGACATTTTTTCCCCAGATTGTTTATAAATTATATATATTTAGTTTACTCTGGCCTAGTTTTTTGTTTTTGTTTTTGTAAAACTGATTTTTTTGTTTTTTAATGAAAGGTAACAGCAGCAATTTTTTAACTGCAGAATTTTAAATGGTAAGGGGAGTCACTGATGTGCCATTTTAACTTTTGGGCTAGCAGTTTTATTTAAGATAGTAAGCCAAATATCCTGTGATTAGACTGGGCTGTTGGAAGCCGACCATTTCATTGTTTATATTTTGCAAAGCACTCTTAATGTGGGAACAGTTGTCACATGAAAAGTTAATAATGAAGCATATCTATAAGGATATAAAATAATGTTGTGGAAACATCAGTTCACATCAACTGTTATAAGTTCAGACACTTGGAAATTTTCCTTCTATAGCTTTAGGTGACAACATTATGCTTATTTCCCCCCCTTATTTCTTAAAGCTTGATTTGTGCATTCTAATTCTTTTTGGGTTCATCCTCCCCCAAAAAATGCCTGTCTGAAGACAAGCCGTTTTGAGTGGAACAGCTGTCCAATGAAAATTTCATTGTTCTCCCTGGTAACACATTAAGATTTCAATAAAAGCTAAACCCATCGCTGGGGGAATTGAAAGTAAGTTTCCTGTGTTCCTGTGTCTATGAAATGAAAATGAAGCAGTTAACCACGGGAAGTCGCAATGGCAGATGTGTGTCACAAGTAGATCGAGATTGGTCAGTTTATGGCGGATGTGGCCTGCCAGCAGTTGCTCACCTTTGGCCATTGAAGCTAACAACATCTGAACTGGGACAGGTTTCCTGCCTCGGATCTATATCAAGCAAGCCTCACGACCAAGACTGCAGTGCTAACCCCACTTATCTGGGGCTTCCAAGTAGACGTGGTTAAGTTTGCACAGCAACCGCTGATGAGCAACTTATGCATTTTGGTTTCTCTCTCTTTTTGCAATTTTAAATTCACTGTTCCATGTTTTCACACCAGTTTGTGATTTTTTAATTTTCTTTTTAAAGTCCCTGCGAAAATTCATCAGCATGTCAGTCTAATATACGCATACATTTGTATGCAGTTTTTGCCTAATGCACACATTTTTGCAAAGCAAATTTCCCCAATATAATGCATGTTTGCACATTATTCTCAGTATAAAGCATGCATTTCAATGTTTACCTTACTATGCGATTTTTATTTTTTATTTATTATTATTATTTTGCATACTTTACTAGCCTGGACAACTCATGCAAAATTCAGAGAAGTGCGGATTTTGAAGGATGGCTATGTTTGTGTCATGGTTCAGAAAGTGAGAATTGGGTAGATTTGCCTTTAAATGTACTGAAATTCTCCTTCAGCCCCAACTGCCCAGGTAGGACCACCTAGGAATACAATCTATGGTCGCTTTTGCTGTCTCTAAAAATATTATTGATTTGATGGAGTGGCATTTTGTACAGAGACATCATTTGAAGTGGATTTGGGAGTGATTTGTTTTTCTTAACTTGGAAAGAATACATTTTAATTATAATTCCTGGGTTCTTAGAATTCAGATTTCATGTTAACCTGTAGAGAACCTAAGGCTGCATGGGTTGATATGTTCTTGATACTGCCACCGGTAAGGTAGTGTTGGGTTTTAACAACAGTGCAGGACCATCTGTACCTGGTCCTCAGAACACATTGTAGATCCAATTTCAAACCTGGTCAGCTTCTTTATGTCTTTTAAAGACAATAGGTAGATAGTAGGAATATAGGGTTTCTGAAGGCTAAGAGTCAAATGGTAAAACCCTGCCATAGATTTTGAATAGTCTGAGGGAACTTTTGATAGAATACAATGGTACCTCGGGTTAAATACGCTTCCAGTTACATACGCTTCAGGTTACAGACTCTGCTAACCCAGAAATAGTGCTTCAGGTTAAGAACTTTGCTTCAGGATGAGAACAGAAATCACACGACGACTGCGCGGAAGCAGCGGGAGGCCCATTAGCTAAAGTGGTGCTTCAGGTTAAGAACAGTTTCAGGTTAAGAACGGACCTCCGGAACGAATTAAGTACGTAACCAGAGGTACCACTGTAATGGAGTTATCCAGGGGTTGCCAACTGACCAGAAAGAAATGGCCTAGACTGCTCCCATGTCTTCAGCAGTTGTCTCATCAGGAGAAAAAATGATAGCTGACACTTTTCATGCTGTGGAGATCAGAATTAACATCTGCTCATGTATCTAGTTCAGAGGTCAGCAAACTACGGCCCGTGGGCTGGATACGGCCCGAGAGGCTCCTGCAGCCAATAGGAAGCCGTAGGCGGTGCCTCCTTCCCCGCCATGGCTCCGAAAGCACATACACACAGGTGTGCGTGACCCTGTGCGCAGGCGCTCCGGCCCGCCAGCAGAAAAGTTTGCTGACCCCTGATCTAGTTCTCAACAGCACCACAACAAAATCTGATTTAAAAAGCTGACAATGTTATTGTACTTCAAGCACTGCCTCCTCCTAAGTGTACCTCATGTGCACTTTCAGATCAGATTCACGGGACTCCCGTCCCCACCCCTGGGGTGAAAAGGGCAATTACAGAGTCTTCCTGGTGGTGGCTTCCCTTTCTCAAGAGGCTAAAAAAAGCTGGTGAAAATGTCTTTGTTTGTTTGATTGTGTGTATCAAACACAAGATTTTGGTTTTATGTTTTATCATTGTGCCCTGATATTTTATGGTGTGGTGATATAGAAATATAAAATATAAAGTGAATAAATGGATTCTTCTACCCTGAGGGGGGAAATAGTGATATAGGGTGAGTTACAAATATTTTCATTTCAAATATGAAATGATAAAACTAAATCCTTCATCAACAGGGAGAATTCCCCCAGTCTCTGCAACAAGTGCAATATTCTCAGCTGGAAAACAGAATTCCCTCTCATCCCATTCAGTTTAACAGCATTCCTGTTTCTCCAAACTCCTGGCTGCCTGAGCAATTTGGATGTAAATTTTGCAAGGCACTTTGAAGATTGAACGTCTGCTGTACTGCAAAGCCAAATTAATTGCTTGATTCTGTATTCCAATTGACTGAGAATACAATGTTGCATCTATATATAATTATAAATTGAATTACTATTATGAAATAAGAAATGCATTCCTTCTGAATTTGCCCTTCCCCTCTGCCTCCTATTGATGGGACCTAAATTGTATCATCGGCCAATGAAGTTTGTGTGGCTCATCATAGCCAACTTCCCAGGGTGCCTAAGCTGTGGCCCTTCAGTTGTTGTTCAACTCCAAATCCCATCAGCCTCAGCCAGCATGGATGATGGAAGTTGTAGTGCAGGAGCATCTGTCAGTCTGCAGGTTAGTTACCCTTTTCTTAGGCTCAGGAAAGCTTTACAGCAATGTAAGAGCTATCATGATTCTAAAGTAACCCACCTCCTGTTTTTCTCCAGGAGTTCTGCTTTAGGTGTGTTTTTCCCTAGCCAGCAGGAGAAAGAGTGTATAGTCTGCTAAGGGAATACCATAAGAAGACAATCCACACTAATCCAGAACAAGAGACTTTCCCAGTCTAGCAATCTGTTTCAGTCCAGGCAGAGGGCCTTCTTGGTAATGTCGCCTGTTCAGGGAAGTTTTTAATAGCTGATGTTTTGCTGTGTTTTTTATATTTTGTTGGGAGCCACCCAGAGTGGCTAGGGCAACCCAATCAGACGGGTGGCATATTGGCACTGTGGTCTAAACCACTGAGCCTCTTCAAATTGCCTATCGGAAGGTCAGCAGTTCGAATCCACACGACGGGGTGAGCTCCTATTGCTTTGTCCCAGCTACTGCCAGCCTAGCAGTTCGAAAGCATGCCAGTGCAAGTAGATAAATAGGTACCGCTACGACGGGAAGGTTAACAGTGTTTCTGTGCGCGCTGGTTTCTGTCACTATGTTCCGTTGCACCAGAAGCAGTTTAGTCATGCTGGCCACAGATCCCGGAAAGCTGTCTGCAGACAAACGCCGGCTCCCTCAGCCTGAAAGCGAGATGAGTGCCACAACTCCATAGTCACCTTTGATTGGACTTAACCGTCCATGGGTCCTTTTCCTTTTTTCTTCTTCTTCTTCTTAATAATAATAATAATAATAATAATAATAATAATAATAATAATAATTTCTAATAGTGACGAGCTAGATGCCTACAGGAGACTGCAAGCTAGGTGTATAGACAATAGTCTTCTGCCATATTATGTTCCTTGCTCCAGACGTTCAGAAATACACTGCCTAATATGAAGGTTTCATTCACTGAAAGCCCAGTCCAGAACGTTGCTTCTAACTCATGGGTAGGCAAACTAAGGCCCGGGGGGGTGGATCCGGCCCAATCACCTTCTAAATCCGGCCCATGGATGGTCCAGGAATCAGCGTGTTTTTACATGAGTAGAATGTGTCCTTTCATTTAAAATACATCTCTGGGTTATTTGTGGGGCATAGAAATTCATTCATTTGGTTTTTTCCAAAATATAGTCCGGCCCCCCACAAGGTCTGAGGGACAGTGGACTGGCCCCCCGCTGAAAAAGTTTGCCGACCCCTGTTCTAACTCTCAATGAAGTACCAGCAGTCACCGTTGCTCTTGTTTGTAGGGAAGGGTATCTGTCCGGAGCTGGTGGGAATCTGTACATGTCTGCCCTGTGTGGTGAATTACTGAACTGCAGGTGGCAGCCATACTTGGTGGAGAAAATTCCAACCAGACTCTGCCCATCCAGGCTATTGCAAAGGAGAATAAGGGTTTCCTTTGACAACTGCGTGTTGCTGGAGCAACTAGAGCTTTCTTGGTTCAGGGAGGTTTGTGCATCCTTAGTTATTCATTGGTTTGTCCCAAGGCTTCTGGTTCCCAGCTGCAGGCCCACCCCAGACGCATGGCCGAGCCCTGGTAGTATCCACTGCAATATGCCTTTTTCAATGGGATTTTAAAAGGGAAGAAAACGATCTCACTGTAGCAAAAAAGATCTCGCCTTGTCATAATCCAACTCAGGGTTTGCAGCTCAGAAAACCTACTCCTCGGCTTCCCCTGAAGCATACAAAATCTCACATTGATTTCATTGTTAAATGGATTAAGCCATTTATTATGGAGAGCTTTAGTTAATGGGATTTGTACCATTGTCAAAAGTAGCTTGCTAATCATTCAAGCTGCGGCAAATTATTGAGGAATATTCATTCGGAGCAAAATCCTTGACTTCAAACTGAGTGTGTTTGCAAAACACAAGGCTTGCCGTACTGCAAAAGAGGGGATATTGAATGGAAAGGAGAATATTGCCTCAACGGAGCACATAAGTGTCTGACAGTTCTCTTCGAAGAAGGATTACTGCGCTCAGTTCTAGCCTAGCCTTTCCCATATGGCAACAATGGTGTTCAGAATGTCTGGCTAGGATATGAGAGATTAGGGTTGCCATATTCCTGAAAGTGAAAATCCAGACAGAGTTGTTGAGCTTTGCTTTGATTTTTGTAAGATTTCTTTTTACAGTCATACCTCAGGTTAAGTACTTAATTCATTCCGGAGGTCCGTACTTAACCTGAAACTGTTCTTAACCTGAAACACCACTTTAGCTAATGGGGCCTCCTGCTGCTGCCGCACCGCCGGAGCACAATTTCTGTTCTCATCATGAAGCAAAGTTCTTAACCTGAAGCACTATTTCTGGGTTTGCGGAGTCTGTACCTGAAGCGTATGTACCCAAGGTACCACTGTATAAAAATAGCCCAGCTTGCCATTCATCTGGGTTTCCCCAGACATTTTGCCGATTCAGCAAAAATCTGCCCACACGCAGTTTTAGTGAGCAATTCCTGGACATCTCCAGGAAAACCCAGATAGGTAGGTAGGTAGGTAGGTAGGTAGGTAGATGATAGATAGATAGATAGATAGATAGATAGATAGATAGATAGAGATAGATAGATAGAGATAGATAGATGATAGATAGATAGATAGATAGATAGATAGATAGATAGATAGATAGATGATAGATAGATAGATTAGATAGATAGATGATAGATAGATGATAGATAGATGATAGATAGATAGATAGATAGATAGATATAGATAGATGATAGATAGATAGATGATAGATAGATAGATAGATAGATGATAGATAGATGATAGATAGATAGATGATAGATAGATAGATGATAGATAGATAGATGATAGATAGATAGATAGATAGATAGATAGATAGATAGATAGATAGATAGATAGATGATAGATATAGATGATGATAGATAGATAGATAGATAGATAGATAGATGATAGATAGATAGATAGATAGATAGATAGATAGATAGATAGATAGATATAGATGATAGATGATAGGTAAAGGTAAAGGTAAAGGTACCCCTGCCTGTACGGGCCAGTCTTGACAGACTCTAGGGTTGTGCGCCCATCTCACTCAAGAGGCCGGGGGCCAGCGCTGTCCAGAGACACTTCCGGGTCACATGGCCAGCGTGACAAAGCTGCATCTGGCAAGCCAGTGCAGCACACGGAAACGCCGTTTACCTTCCCACCAGCAAGCGGTCCCTATTTATCTACTTGCACCCGGGGGTGCTTTCGAACTGCTAGGTTGGCGCTGGGACCGAGCAACGGGAGCGCACCCCGCTGCGGAGATTCGAACCGCCGACCTTTCGATCGGCAAACCCTAGGCGCTGAGGCTTTTACCCACAGCGCCACCCGCGTCCTAGATGATAGATAGATAGAGATAAACTTTATTCGCATTAGCCAATGGCCATAGCAACATAAAACAAGTGATATATACAAATAAAATATATACAAATAAAAAAGACAGCAATGGGTAAAAAGGGCAATCAAATGGCCAAGATTATCGTTCAGATAGTGGCCCTTAATCTCATTGGACCTTCGATAAACGTAGCAACCTTTGGACATATGGTAGCCCCATGGGAGATCATGGGTTCAAATGCCCACTCAGCCATGATGCCTACCTTGGGCCAGTCATTATTTCTCAGCCCAACCTGACCTCAGATGGTTTTGTGAAGAAGAAGAGTTTGGATTTGATATCCCGCTTTATCACTACCCTAAGGAGTCTCAAAGCAGCTAACATTCTCCTTTCCCTTCCTCCCCCACAACAAACACCCTGTGAGGTGAGTGGGGCTGAGAGACTTCAGAGACGTGTGACTGGCCCAAGGTCACCCAGCAGCTGCATGTGGAGGAGCGGAGACGCGAACCCAGTTCTCCAGATTACGAGTCCACCACTCTTAACCACTACACCACACTGGCACACTGGTTTTGTGAGCATAAGATGGAGAGTAGGAGAGAAACATACCCACCAACTTGAGCTTCTTGGATGAAAGATGTATAAACAGTGGCTACACCCTAAACAAAACAAAACAAAAAAACATGTGAGGGAGCCCAGAAGGGCCAGAGTATATTTCTAGGTGGGTCAGTTGTGTCCCGCATGTTAAGAAAAATCTGGAAGAAAAATAGCAGCATGTGTTAATTAAAAGGGTCCGGCAATGTGAACCCTCTGCCCAGCACCACCCATAGATATAAATATAATAAAGAAATAAACTGGATTACGGTTTCTTGTAGGCCCAGAAGTTCTGCTCTCCCACTTCTGCAGCCATACAAGCACTGTAGTGTGTAAGACCTCTCTTCTATGATTTGGGAAGTCCTCTCCTAGGTGTCCAGTGATAGGTCCCTAGTGATGAGCAGAACCTGGAAAAATCTGGAAGTCTCTGGGCTACTAGACATAATTCTGTGTGTGTAAGCAGAGGCCATGCGGAGAATCCTCTTTACCGGTATATCTCTCATCTTTCCATGGTTTTGCTCCATTTTCTCTTCGCTAACCACTACCCAAGCTATTTGCTTTTTAAAAAAGACATGGGTGAAAATATTCTTGGACGCCTGCTGCAATAGGATTTATATTGTGCCAAGCCTACATCTGACCCACTGCTGCTCCTGATTATAGGGCTGTGTGTTCTGTAATGAAAAACAAGCATATTTATAGAGACAGGTTTCCTATTATCCTAAGAGGCAGCTGTTGCTCTGCTGAGATCCTTTCTTTCTTTAATTAGTTTAGCGGAGTAGTGTCTGTTAATTTCACTCTTGACAGTGATCTTTGGCCCCAGTTTCTGGAGCCTTAAACGATATTGTCCCCTTTTAAAAAATAAAAATAAAAACCTCAAGGCCCTCCACCATTAAATATTTGATTTGATTTGTTCTATTATACAGTATATTAAATGTTATTCTGCCAGCTAAGTATATATGGGTGTGATCCAAGGGCAATTGAAGTTAATGGCTCTCTTTCAATTAGCGTCAATGGCCTTTTTTTATTAAGCACCGTAGACGTGCTTTCTAAATAGCACTAATAATGTTCTGACTACACTAATAAGGGATTTTCTTATGAGCCACACATATGAGACATGCATGGTTCACCAGGCATGACTGCAATGCGAGCAGGGGGGATAAGTGATTGGGTGAGTGAGGGTCCATTTCATCACCCTAAACAGCAGTTCCTCCATCAATTTCTAAGTCGTTGGAGAAGGGTCAGACACAATCGTCCAAGGACCATTCCCTGGAAAGCTGTATTTATTTTAAGCAGTGCGTTGGCAGCAGGGGTATTCTTCAGCCAGAACTCACCGGAATTCAGTTCCGCACCTCTCTGGTGTACGCGATTGCGATTATAAGAGAACAAGGAAAACATTCGTAGTGAGTTCTGGCATCAGTGTATGTCTGAATACTTTTAGTGTGTTGTTGATCAAATATTTTTGCAAATTGCTTTCTTAATTACTGGCTCGTGCCATATCTGTGTATCCAGCTGGTCATAAGCATGTCTAGATCAGCCTTCCTCAACCTAGTACCCTTCAGATTTTTTATTTTATTTTTTTACTACAGTTCCCATTATCCTTTTGCTGGTCTTGGTGTTTATGGGATTTTTAGTCCAAAACATCTAGACAGCACCAGATGGAGGGATGCTGGTACAGCGGAACCTCAGCTTTCAAACATCTCGGAAGTCGAACATTTCTGTTTTTGAACGCCAAAAACCCGGAAGTGAATGCTTCAGTTTTCAAATGCGCCTCGGAAGTTGAACGGCTTCCAAAGCGCATCTCTCCATTTCCTCAATGGAATTTGCCGATCGCCCATTGCGCCTCGGTTGTCGAATGTTTTAGAAGTCGAACGGTCTTCCAGAACGGATTACATTCGGCAACCGAGGTACCACTGTATAAATTAGTTTTGTGTGGCGTGTGACCCATGATCAGGATGCATATTGGGTCACTGATAACACTGGTTTGAGATATCCAAATACAGTGCTGTATTGTCATTTAACTGATAACACAATTGTACAGCTGCCTACTCAGAAGTGAGTCCCATTGAAGTCAACAAAATGGGTATTTGGATTGCAGCCCGGAAAAGCAAATGTGAATCAACATGTGCGCCAAGTCAATTTAAAAACACATAATAGAAACAGCTAAAATAGTTTTTTTTTAAAAAAAAAGTACAATAGTTAAAAACAATAACTGAAAGTCGGTTTAAAATCAATACCAAATGAACATCTGAGGCAGAGACCTTTTCCTCCAGCTCTAAAACAGCCACAGGGAAACTGGATTTCTCTTTTTCCACACCGTTTTGTTCAAATGAAACTCTTTTTCTTTACTGTTAGGTTGCTACTGTTATTCAAAACTATTGGTGAAAATCAACTGCCTCCTGGTTTCCATTGTCAAAATCCAGCTTCTTTCATATTTCTCTTTCTCAGACGCCTCATTATAGGCTAGGACAGGCTCCCCTTCGTGGCTTTATAATTCACTTACCCTTGAGGTTTCTTTTGTGTACAGAATATCTGTGGAAGACCATTTTGGATATGAGAAGTGGGTGTTGTTCTATCCCTTTCTTAAAGACGCTGTCTAGTTGCCACTTCACATGTCTTTAGAGGCGGGCGTGAAGGGGAGTTGCAATATGATTTATTATTTGGCTAATATTGGTGTATTTCTTTAGCGCTCTTTGCTGACTGCCAATAAACTCCCAACTCTTTCACTTCTGTCTTTGTAAGGAATAGGATTGGGGTCTTTTGTAAAAGGATCCTGCGTCCACATTCCTCACTAATCCTGTCAAGTTACCTCAGGCTTCATTCAAGGTCTTCAGCTTAAGCAAGGCTGATGGCGTCATCGGCAGATCGCAGGTGGCGAAGGTCCTTGAGGCCTTCTCTTTATTCTCACAAACCTTGAAAGTTTCCTCCAGGTGGGAGGTGAATTTTAATTTTAATTTCACCCTTCAGAATGAACTTTGAACTCCTCCTTAAATATCATTGTTCTGCACATGTAGATGTGCCTTAAGTTATTCACAAGACCACATGGGTCTTCTTCATTCTCATCCAGAGCATTCACAATGCTTTCCATTTGCACTGAGGCAACGTGCTACTTGCGACTGACAAAAAGAAAACATACAAAATGACTTCCAAAACAAAACGTTTCTGTGACTCCAGCCCTTGTCTGCAGAACGCTCAGAAGAGGGTTTATGAAAGCTAAGAAACGCGCATGTATTGAAAGTATAGTTATTGGGTAAATGTATAATAGGGCTAGATGCAACAGCTCTCTTTATGTGAAAATGAAACAAGGACAACCTGATCTGGAGCTCAGTTAATTGGAACAAAATGGATTTAAGCCAGCCTGACCCCATTGACTTCAATGGAACTAAACAACTGGGTAGGCATTTTCCACTCTCTACATGTAGGGATTTCTCTAGCTGTTTGATTCAGTCAGGGCAATGTGAGGTCAGAAGTTGCACTCTTGGGCAGCCCAAGTGAGGTGGCTGCCTCAGGAAGCTGGTTTTTGGTGACATGAAAGGACAGCAGATTGTTGATTATTTAATTTATTATTGTTGGGTTTGTGAGACTTCCTTCCTCGGCGGGGGGGGGGGGTGAGCAAAAGACTGTATTTTTCGCTCTATAAGACCATAAGATACCCCTAGTTTTTGGAGGAGGAAAACAAGAAAAAAAATATTTTGAATCCCAGAAGCCGGAACAGCAAGAGGGATCGCTGCGCAGCAAAAGCAGCGATCCCTCTCGCTGTTCTGGTTTCTGGGATAGCTGCACAAGCCTGCATTCTCTCCATAAGATGCACATACATTTCCCCTTACTTTTTAGGAGAGGAAAAGTGTGTCTTATAGAGCAAAAAATACAGTAACTTTGCCACTCTTGGCTATTGTGCACTGGGTTTGTGCCTGCTCCATCTCAGGCAACAAAAAGTATTTGGGGGGGGTTGTTTTCTCTGGCAAGCTGCTATGTTTGCATAGATAGAACATTCATAATTGTGAGACGCTGAATTCTGCCCCATTTCTGTTGTTTTACTGCTGCCGTCTTTATCCTGATTTCATTGTTTTGATTATTATTTTGTTGTTGCATGCAGGCATTATTATCTTGCAAGCTGCTCTGGAATATATATTGAGGGACAGGATATATGGTTGGCATCTGTCTTTCTCAAGAAACAATGGAGTACACCTCCAGGGATATCGCCAAACTGCTGCATTAGGAGCACTGAAGTGGGGAGCAAGGCTACACAGTGTAGCCTTGGAGGTCCTGCCCACATGACAAGATCCCCCTCTCAGCTTTGCTGATGTGGTCCAAAGGAAAGCAGAGCAATGTGTTTGGCACCAGCTCAGCTGCGGAATTGGACTTGAGACCTGCATGCAAAGCAGATGTTCTGTCCCTGAGTTTTGGTTCTTCCCCACAGGAGCCCTATCATCCTTTGCATATTTACACCTAAACTTTCCATATCAATATAAGTCCGTACAAACGTTTATACAGCAGAACCAATTCATCTTCTAATAACCACAGCGCTTGTTTAGCATAGTGTTAAATTTACTTAAATATTTTAGCAAAGGAACAAAAACAAACCCACAGCATTCTCACCTCTTCTGCTTCAATGCTGCAACTATTGCAGCAAGTTTGTGTGATCAGATGTGTGGGATCTTTTGAAGAAGAGGAGGAGGAGGAGGAGGAAGTGATTGTCTTGGAATAGTACATTTGGTAAAAATAAAATAATGCTACTAAATAATGCTACAGTGAATGATGCAGATTACATGCAAAGGTAAATGTAAAGGTAAAGGACTCCTGGACGGTTCAGTCCAGTCAAAGGCGACTATGGGGTTGCAGCACTTATCTTGCTTTCAGGCCAATGAAGCAGGCATTTGTCCACAGACAGCTTTCCAGGTCATGTGGCCAGCATAACTAAACCGTTTCTGGCACAACAGGACACTGTGATGGAAACCAGAGTGCATGGAAACGCCATTTACCTTCCCGCAGCAGCAATGCCTATTTATCTACTTTCACTGGTGTGCTTTCAAACTGCTAGGTTGGCAGGAGCTGGGACAGAGCAACAGGAGCGCACTCCATCACGGGGATTTGAACTGCTGACCTTCTGATCAGCAAGCCCAAGAGGCTCAGTGATTTAGACCACAGCACCACCTGTGTCCCTGCATGCAATGGACTGCACCCCTGACCCCACCATCCAGCAATGTATTTCAATTTAGTCGAGGAGGCGTTTCAGTGTTTGTCATGATTAAATTAAATAACTGCATACTAAACTTTGTATTCATTGCAGATAGCAACAGAAAAAGCTTCTCTACCAGAAGCATTTTGTAGAAGCTTTCATGGAGGATTGAGGTAAGGGCAGCGCTGCTCACAGCCTGCTGAGAGTAAACCAAAGAAATATATGCTCACCTAAATCCCATGAGCCATCTCCAGTGCTGCTGCCATCGCCTCCTTTTCTACTTCTCCCAAGGCACAGAATGGCAATGGAGGCAGAAGTGGCAAGATGCAAGTGGCAAAAGGCCTGACAGGTGTTTTCTTCTTCAGCACAAAATATGCAGCAATTTTTGTGTGATGCTGAATACCTCCCAGTCCTTGACTAGAAGAGACACTCGATAGCATGGCCTTTCCTCCAAACTGCTTTCATGTGCTGGTCCCATGGGTTACCCAAGAGACAAGGTCCAAGTCCGGTCCGTGGTCAAAGGTGCAACATGGAGGCAGTCCGTAGTAGCTGAAGCTGGGTGCAGGGCAGGGAGTCAGGTGAAGTCAGGAACAGGCTTGCAAGCAGGGAGCCAGGGCGGGTCAGGAGCTCAGGCAGGAAAGCAGGAGAGGGTTCAGGGAGGAACTAGCAACCAACAATGTTGCTCCCGCAACTTGGGACTGCAGCTGGCCGGCTTTTATCTGCCCCGAGGCACAGGGCGGCCCTGATCCTCTGGTGACTCGCCTCTCCTGGCCTGGAGGTGAGCACTCCTCCTTAGTTCCCTGAGCCTCTGCAGCTCAGGAGAGGCTGGAGGGGTACCGGACCCAGAGGCAACATCAGCTTCCTCTGACGGGGCTGAGAGTGGAGCACCTGCAGGCAATGGGTCCTCCATCCCCTCAGCAGCCAGAGCAAACTCAGCTGATGCCTGCACCTGAGGATCCAGCACAGGTGAGGACCCTTCAGGCTCAGGTGCCAGCCCCAGCTCAGCTGGTTCTGGAGGCGGGGAATCCTGTGCAGGCTGGGATCTCTCCGAGTCTGAATCCAAGGCCATCACATTTCGTGAGATTCCCACCTGTCCTTGGGATTCTTCACAGTTCTAACACTGCCAAGGATAGCGAGAAGAAATGTTTGGATTGGGTCTTCTTCATTCCAGGAAAATTGTGGAAGGAGGCCCGTTCCCTAGAGAAGGCAGCGGGGCCTGGATTAATTCACAAAAACCCATCTCACCGTCAGAATCACATGACTGCAAGTGGGTAGTGGACGGAGATTTCCCTTTTCACCACAGAGACCTGGGGTTTTGATCCCTACCCACTCATGAAGTCCTCCTTGTAAATTACAATTTAGAAGCAAGATTGTGTGCAACCCAAGGAGGCGTAAAATGCTCGTTTTGCTAATAACCTTGGGATATTAAATTACATTCTGTACATATACAGCAGATAGCTGCATCAAACTCTCTCTCAGCATCCTCTAAAAAGAAAGTTAATGTGATGCCTCTGGATTTGTGCTTTCTAGTGCCTCATTGACTCCTGAGAACCTGATACTACATGAACCTTTTCTTCAGCACTGCCCCATGACCTGCACTTAATGGAAGTTAAGCACACTTCACGGATGACAATCCATGTATGAGTGACTCTCAAGGGTGCGACAGTCGTGGCTTTGGCTGCTTTGAAAAGACCGATTTGCTGCTTCTGAGGGCACGTTAGTGGTTTTAAATGTAAAGCGACTTAGGACCTCCTTCCCTTGATTATAAAACACTACTGTAAGCAGCACCAACGGAAATGAAAGCAAGAACATGTATTATGAACAAGGCCCATGCTTCAACTTCAGTGGATAAAATTTGGTTTCATTTGAGAGGAAGTGATATCCGCACCGGTTCATTTTCACAAGAGGTGGCACTGTATAATACCATGATTGATAGGTTCTTTCCATGTTTCATAAATAATTTGGATCTGCCTGCAGCCACTTGTTGTGAGATGAAGGAGTGGAATTCGCCGGTGTGCTTGCCTCCTTTCTCTCATGGTACGGACAACAGAAGAGTTGTCTCCAAAAATCATTTATACGCTGCCACCAGGATACAACCAGGGAGCATTTAATTTAAATTCACACCTATCTTTGCAACCATTTCTGATTCTGTAACTTTTTTATTCAGTGAAGGTCTCCATTCATCTAGCCTTGCTGCATTTCCCACAAACTGCAACTAGTCCATGTCAATGATGTGCCATAAGTAAGGTCTCTGCTTAGCCTACTTCTCTCAGGTTGTTGTTGTTGTTGTTGCTCTTCTTCTTCTTCTTCTTCTTCTTCTTCTTCTTCTTCTTCTTCTTCTTCTTCTTTTTCTTCTTCATCTTCTTCTTCTTTTGCTTGGACTCATCTTGAGCTTGCTGACAGATTATCTTTGCCAATCCTCCAGAGGTTCTCCTTTTAAGATTTTTGACCAGGTCAGCAAACTAAAGCCATCAGCATCACATAGCATTCATCAGAGTAAAATCATGAGAGTTCTCCCACACATGCTGAAAAATCAAAACTGAAAAGGACAGCATGAAGCAAATAGCTTGGCTAGAAGAGGTGTGCCACTATTTCCCTGTCAAGAAGAAGAAGAAGAAGAAGAAGAAGAAGAAGAAGAAGAAGAAGAAGAAGAAGAAGAAGAAGAAGAAGAAGAGTAGTAGTAGTAGTAGTAGTTTGGATTTGATATCCCGCCTTTCACTCCCTTTAAGGAGTCTCAAAGCGCCTAACATTCTCCTTTCCCTTCCTCCCCCACAACAAACACTCTGTGAGGTGAGTGGGGCTGAGAGACTTCAAAGAAGTGTGACCGGCCCAAGGTCACCCAGCAGCTGCATGTGGAGGAGCAGAGACGCGAACCCGGTTCCCCAGATTATGAGACTACCACTCTTAACTACTACACCACACTGGCTCTCAAGCTCTTTCGAAGGAGCAAACTTCTAAACTGAATGTTAACAGAGTCTTTTCCCAATACACATTTGCGCATCAACGTCCCCAAGACACCCCCCAATAAAACACAATTGACACATGATTTTTAGTTTAAGGTTTTTGGCATAATTTTGGCCACAACTTTATTAAAATTACAAGCAATGTGAGTGGTTGCTTAGGCATTGGTTGCGATTATCTGACCCTGCACGGGGACAGACTGACATTTGCATGCCTGCGAAGTCAAAAAGGGAAAACATTTTGGGGAGAGAGATGGGACTGGGTACCATGCCTCACCTCTCCCCAAATGCTCCCAGGGGCTCTTGCGTGGCCCTAGCCCCTTGACAGGAGTTCAGACAAAAGAACGGCGAGCCCACAGCTGTCAACTTACAGATTTGAAAATAAGGGACCAGCAGCCAAAATAAGGAATTTTAGTCAACCAGCTGAAATTGAAAGTTAAAAGGTACCAGAGAATTTTGGAGAGCAGTGCCAGTTTTTAGCCCTTCGTTTCCAGAGGTTGCTGCTCAAGACACCAGTCGATGAAACACTGCAATTAATTAACTACAGGCACAACCACTTTTCGCACAAAATGAAGTCCAAGCTACGAAGATGCTGCTGCAGTTCTGTATCTTTTCTCTCGTGCTCCATCTGCAGTTCTCAATTCCATCAGGTGGGACGGGAGGAAGGGGGGAGAATAGCGCCTGAAGTAAACCCACAGATCAGACCATCTATGCTAGTCCACCACTACAAATCTATGGGAGAAGCGTTTGTGGTCCTTCCCTTGTAGCCCTTGGAATACCTGCCCGTGCCTTCGCCGCCTTCTCCTCTCTCTGAACTGCTTTCTCTATGGTTGCCCTCGCTCTCCTCTCAAAGCTCCTCAGCAATTCATAGGCCATGCCAGGCTGCCCATCTCATCTGGGTCCTTTGGCGGCACAGATGCAGTTCAACCTAGCGGGAGCGGTGGCGATGAGCAGAGGGGCAGAGATGCTCTGTTCGGTGGCCGCGAGGAGGATGGTGGCAGAAGGGCCTGAGGCTCCCGCCAGTCCTGGCGGGGAGGGGATCCCAGGGGCTGAGGCTGGTGAGAGGAGGCTGGAGGGGGGTGGGCCGGGCAGCCAAGCAACACAGTTGGAACCTCCCTCCTCCTTGGCCGGCAGGGAGGGAGGGAGAGGAGCTGCTTCCTTTGAAACCGGGGAAATTTAAGGGACATCATCAATAAGGGACAGCAGCGGTACACGGAGCTGGGATAAGGGACTGTACCTCCAAATAAGGGACGCTTGACAGCTATGCTCAGGCCCAGCTTTCATCTCAGATGCAAGTACAGCTTCATATCCTCACCTCTCCTTTCATTTTCTGTTCCAATCATTCTCCATCTAGAGCAAGGAGGTGGAACTAGTAACCCTCATCTCTGACAGTTTGCCTTGCTGGCTGGGGCTCATGGGAGCTGAAGCCCCACAAATCCCACCTAGTCCTATATAAAGTTCACTGCAGTTGTCTAACCTTGAAATGGCCGAGGCCTGAATGATGATCACGTCACCTGCGGGTGCGAGAAAAGGGCACAGCCTTCTCACCAAATGGAGATGGTTGTCTGACTCAAATCCAGGGGGTGATATTGTAAGAATTGCAATATTACAAATCTAGGTTGGATGGCAGTGTATTTTGGACAGCCATCAATTTCTCTCCAATTCCATATCAGCTATGTTTGATGGGCATCTCTTCAAAAGGGTCTTGCATTCTGACTAAACATGTGTTGTGTGGGTGTTTCTTTTCAGTTTGAGTCTTGCTCCTGTCTGTATTTGTCATATAGTGCTTATGCTTATGCGCTGCGCATTAGTAACTGCACAGCTGAACGCAGAAGTCTCTTATGTGGTTGGCATACCATAACAAAAATCGGAATAAAGGGAGAAAAACAGTAAAAAGAAGGTGGTATTTTAAGGAGCCTTCCCTGTGATTGTGTTATGTGTGCAATGTTAGACTTCTTTTAAAAACTACAAAACGCTTGCAGTACATAGAAGTTTAAAGTCAAGGATATGTCAGTGTTTCCGCTCCTCGTCAAACTACCAGTAGATTGAAAATGCAACCTTTCTTTTCATAAAACATTAGAGGCAACAATTCAATTATTACTGCATTTCTGCCTGGTTTTGTATTTTAATTATTCCTTACCCCTTCACTACGGACTATTCAGCGTATTCACTCACCACTAGCGTAACAAAATGTTTCAGAAACACTTCAAAAAAAGACATTCTCCTTCAGGAATTAAGCACAGTTCTCAGTAAGAGTTCACTTAACTATTCAGAGAACAATGACCAAGATGTCAAATCCTTGAAACCCAAGCTTTGAATATATAACAGCAGATACTCATGGTGCCACCCACAAAAATATACACATATGTATATGTCCTTCAGTAAAAGTGAAAGCAACCTAGGATGCTACCCATATTTCTTTTTTCCTTTTTTCGTTTTGTTTTATCTAGCACTACTGTGCTTTTCACTGTATTGTCTTCCTTTTCAAAAGAAAATTCAGATCTATGGAATTATACTGAGAACTTATCGGCCCTTAAAGCACAATTCCTATCTTAATAATGATAGCGACGGTAACAAGGTCTCTTAGCAATTCATCAGCAACTATCTGTTCAATTATCTCAGATAATTTCTTAAGCAGAGAGTTTGTTTTCGGTGGCATTCCATGACATGTGAGAGAAGAGCCCATTCTTCTTCATAAGGACCATTGTATTTGACGGTAACTGTATTAGCTCAGATGGCGAGCTTCTCTCCTGCCCTTTTCATTTCTGGAGAGTACGGAGCCTTTGTCAGAGAAGTTCACCAAACAACCTGCTTCAGCTCTCTGATTCTATTTTTCCAGTGCAAAATAATAAGGGGAAAAGTTTGCTATTCAGCCTTCAAAGCAAGGCTGAGCTGAAACCATCCAGGAGGTCCTGGTTTTGTTACTGTTGGGAGGGGGGACTTCTATGGTTTAAATGTGTTTTCGGTGACCTCAGAAATTATTCTCCCCTCCTCCCAAGTCCATAATAATCAATAATAATAATAATAATAATAATAATAATAATAATAATAATAAATTATTTATATCCCACCCTCCCCAGCCGAAGCTGGGCTCAGGGTGGCTAACAACAATAAAATAATACAACATTCTAAAATCATTTCATTCTAAAATTAATTCAAATCAAATTGATGGCAACCATTGGGCTAGAGTTCTGTGAAGATTGCCAAAGGAGGGAGTCAGGCTGTGCTCTAGCCAAAGGCCTGGTGGAACAGCTCTGTCTTGCAGGCCCTGCGGAAAGATGTCAAGTCCTGCAAAGCACTACTCCCACGGGACTGATCATAAGCCAAAGGGTTGCAGTGTCTTGTGAAGTTCAAGAAAGCTTAGACTATGCTGTCCATGGGCCAGTCTACAGGTGCTAAGCTTGAATTAGTTCTTCAACGGAACTGAGCAAACACTCAGATTGCCATTATATAGCCATAAGTCATGGACTGGTTGGACTTCCCAAGGGAAGAAGGCCTGGGGAGTGGTGGGGGGATGACAATGAGTGGTCAGATGGAGAAGAAGGTGGGAGAAGGAATTTTCAGAAGCAGGTAACAGGGTTTAGTGAGCAGGAAGAGGCTGTGACAAAGAGCAGTCCGGAAGCGGAGGCAGAAGTGGAGGCTGGAGAGGAAGGGTGCCAAGAGGAAGAGATGAGGCGGGCTGGAGAGGAAGCCCGGCTGTCTTCTCCTCCTGCTGCAACCAGTCCTTCTGCACGTCTCTCAGGATCAGAAGAGGCATGAAGAGGGTGGAACAGAGACAGACATGGCAAAGAAGTCTCAGATTGCTTGGGAAGGACCTGGGAAGAAGGAGACTTTGGGAAACTATGGGGAATTTCACTCCTCCCAACTGCCTCATAGGATTCAGATCTACTGGGAAGAGTTGCTGTGCTCACTAGGCCAGAGCTGTTTATTTCTTTGAATACAGAGTTAACTTCACATGTGCCTTGAGAGTTATTCCTGACCTCCTCCTCACTCCCGCCTTGAAACCATGTGCAGCTCTTCTCTCGAACCATGAGAATTAGGATTAACCACATGTACCTTCCCCCTGCTTTTTCCAGGCATTTGTTGTTTAGTCGTGTCCTACTCTTCGTGACCCCATGGACCAGAGCATGCCAGGCACTTCTGTCTTCCACTGCCTCCCGCAGTATGTTCAAACTCATCCTGGTAGCTTCGAGAACACTGTCCAACCATCTCGTCCTCTGTCGTCCTCTTCTCCTTGTGTCTTCCATCTTTCCCAACATCAGGGTCTTTTCCAGGGAGTCTTCTCTTCTCATGAGGTGGCCAAAGTATTGGAGTCTCAGCTTCACGATCTGTCCTTCCAGTGAGCACTCAGGGCTGATTTCCTTAAGAATAGATAGGTTTGATCTTCTTGCAGTCCATGGGACTCTCAAGAGTCTCCTCCTGCACCATAATTCAAAAGCATCAATTCTTCGGCAATCAGCCTTCTTTATGGTCCAGCTCTCACTTCCATACATCACTACTGGGAAAACCATAGCTTTAACTATACGGACCTTTGTTGGCAAGTTGATGTCTCTGCTTTTTAAGATGCTGTCTAGGTTTGTCATTGCTTTCCTCCCAAGAAGCAGGCATCTTTTAATTTTGTGACTGCTGTCACCATCTGCAGTGATCATGGAGCCCAAGAAAGTAAAATCTCTCACTGCCTCAATTTCTTCCCCTTGTTTAGGGAAGCTTTTAATGTTTGATGCATTACTGTATTTTAATGTTTTGTTGGAAGCCGCCTGTGGCGATCACACAGGGTCCCTGGATGTTTGACTATTGATCACTGTGCTCGCTTCCTCGCTGCCACCAACCCGTTACTGATCATGGAGCCCAAGAAAGTAAAATCTCTCACTGCCTCCATTTCTTCCCCTTCTATTTTCCAGGAGGTGATGGGACCAGTGGCCATGATCTTCCTTTTTTTATGTTGAGCTTCAGACCGTATTTTGCACTCTCCTCTTTCACCCTCATTAAAGGGTTCTTTAATTCCTCCTCACTTTTTGCCATCAAGGTTGTGTCATCTGCGTATCTGAGGTTGTTGATATTTCTTCCGGCAATCTTAATTCCGGCATGGTCTGCACTTTAAAACACCATGTTCAAGTACCTTTTCTTGGTGACAATTGAACATTATTTTCTCAGGGAAAGTTCTGGGACAAAAAACTCCACTCAGACACTGAGCTTTTAAGTGTGGACATGTACCTGGAAAGAGTGTGGCAAAAGGTACGTGTGGGTAAGCCCTTAAAGCAAGGATGGGAAACTGGATCTAAGCAGCAAGTCAGATTATTTCTTCTCCCACGCCACCCAATTTTGAAAGGAGGGTGTCAATCACCAGACATCACTATGAAGCCTGCTTTAGAGGGGAGTGACTCTTTGCACTAATCTGCAGATGGGCACTGACAGCTATCTCCATTGAAGGGTACTTGCAAGTACTTTGAATATATTCTACTAATAACAATAACAATATATTATTTATTATTTATACCCCGGCCATCTGGCTGGGTTTCCCCAGCCACTCTGGGTGGCTCCCAACAGAATAAAAAACACAATGAAACATCAAACATTAAACAGGGCTGCCTTCAGGTGCCTTCTAAAAGTCAGATAGCTGTTTATTTTCCTGACATCTGATGGGAGGATGTTCCACAGGGCGGGCACCACTACCCAGAAGGCCCTCTGCCTAGTTCCCTGTAACTTCAATTTTCGCAGGGAGGGAACCACCAGAAGGCCCTCAGAGCTGGACCTCATGTCCGGGCTGAACGATGGGGGTGGAGACGCTCCTTCAGATATACAAGCAAACAGACTTCAGAGGGGATGTCCTGCAATGCCCATCAGTTGAATATAAACAGCTTACAAATGGACTTCAGAGTGATGGCTTTCCATGACTGTCAGCTGATCTGTGCAATGAGGGAGTCCTACTTGCCAATGAATGGTCTGGAACAGGCTTTTAGCTCCAGGTTGTTCCTTTGCAGCCACAACTTTACCTGCTTGTGTGGCTGGTGGTTGGGGGGGAAATTACACTCATGGGGCAAAACAGGACCTCTCAGGCTGTAGGTTTCCTATTGCTGGAAAACCTACAGGAAAGGAGAACTGTTATGTACTGAGTTGAATAGGATCCAAAATGCAGCAGTCTGATTGGTCCTAGAACAATAGGATTCAGAATGCAGCAGTCTGATTGCTCCTAGAACAATAGGATTCAGAATGTGCAGTCTGATTGGTCCTAGAACAATAGGATCCAGAATGCAGCAGTCTGATTAGTCCACAGGAGCCACCCAATCCAGCTCCAGGTGGAAGTGAATCCGCAACCTGATTGGTCTACAGGAGAATCCTGGAATTAGCCAATCACGTGGGGCCCATTGTGTAGTAATGTATATAAAGCAGACATTCTGGGAGAACTTCCATTCCTCCTCACCACTATGAGCTGAATAAAGAGCATGAAATCCACTCACAACTCCAAGTATATTTCAAGAACATACACAATTCCCAACAGAAAGGTAAGCTTAACCCCACACCCCCTGGAATGATAAAGTCTAATGCGCCTTGTGAATGAAGTAAAACCACATCAACAGGTGCCTCTTTTGGGGTGGGGGGGGAGAAAACTTTCAAGGACAGGTTTCAGTAGAGCACATCTTTGGGGCTGCCTCCTGCGTTGTTCTGCACATTACTTTGTGTCCAGACTTGGATCATGCACACCCACACACCCCTCTTTGTCTGTCATGAAGAGCAACTCTGCAGCAATGGGCATGAGAAAACAATCGCAATTGTCTCTAGGCAAAAGAGCACGTAGTAGCTCATGACTGCCCCCTAAAGCTCTCGAGAAGTAAGACACCAGGAGTAGTAACACTGCAGGAAGTCTGGCGGCTGGCCAAGCAACAGAGATGCTCTGACAGTGGGATTCGAATGTACAAATTAGGCTCAGGAAATGCCACTTGGAATGATTTTTTTTTCCAAGGCACCTTCACTGCCAATTTTAAATCTTAGAGCAATAGAAGAACTAACTAACCTTATAAAGACAAACATAAGGATAAAATAGGGACAGTGTGTTTCTAGGAAATAACAAACAGAGACTGGCCCTCGTAAAGAGGAACAACAGGAGCATATGCACACCTATATATTTAATTGTACACCCACTGAGGACTGTGGCTTCCCAGTTTGTGTGCACTGGGTATGTTGTTGTTGTTTAGTCGTTTAGTCGTGTCCAACTCTTCATGACCCCATGGACCAGAGCACGCCAGGCACTCCTGTCTTCCACTGTCTCCCGCAGTTTGGTCAAACTCATGCTGGCAGCTTCGAGAACACTGTCCAACCATCTCGTCCTCTGTCGTCCCCTTCTCCTTGTGCCCTCTATCTTTCCCAACATCAGGGTCTTTTCCAGGGAGTCTTCTCTTCTCGTGAGGTGGCCAAAGTATTGGAGCCTCAGCTTCAGGATCTGTCCTTCCAGTGAGCACTCAGGGCTGATTTCCTTCAGAATGGGTAGCTTTGATCTTCTTGCAGTCCATGGGACTCTCAAGAGTCTCCTCCTGCACCATAATTCAAAAGCATCAATTCTTCGGCAATCAGCCTTCTTTATGGTCCAGCTCTCACTTCCATATATCACTACTGGGAAAACCATGGCTTTAACTATATTGGCAAGGTCCACAAGCAGCTAAATGGAGGAATGTGATAGTCACACCTGAGTAGCTAAACCATGCACTTTTAAAAAAACTTTTCCAATTAGGGATAGTGGGTGGGAACATTTTTTTCAATGTAAGAAAACTAAACATAAATCTATGCCTAAAATTTAAATAAAGGAATATAACATGACTTTTAATTTTATTTATTTATTTGGAATAAAGACCCTGGAAAAGACCCTGATGTTGGGAAAGATTGAGGGCACAAGGAGAAGGGGGTGACAGAGGATGAGATGGTTGGACAGGGTTCTCAAAGCTACCAGCATGAGTTTGACCAAACTGTGGGAGGCAGTGGAAGACAGGAGTGCCTGGCGTGCTCTGGTCCATGGGGTCACGAAGAGTCGGACACGACTAAACAAAATATACTGTCTTATAGCCCTGAGGCATTCTTTAACACAGCTTACAAAAGATTGTCAAGATCAAATCACATCTAGTTTACAGTTCAATCCTGTGTGTGTCATCTGAGAAGTAAGTCCCGTTGTAAGACTGCCATTCCATAAGGCTTTCCGGAGAAGCTCCATTGAATTTAATGGGGTCTACTTCTGAGTAGACATTAATAAGGCAGCCTGACTTAGGCAAGACAATGGAACCTGGTTCTATGAGCATGAAGTATATTTAGCTGCTATTGATTTTGCTCCCATCAAATTAAATGGTAAACTTCCCCAGACTTCAAATAGAATTACAATCTCATTTTTAATGTTGTAAGGAAGAATAATAATTAAATGCTGGCTTTCAGGTTGATGATTTCCACTATAGAAAAAAATTACAATAAATTATATTTTTTTCTGTTGGAGAATGGAATAATGCAATGGAGGTTGGGGGTTTCAAGCACACATGTACACTACCTTTTACTATTAGAACACAAACAAAATCCACAATCAGTAGAGGAACCATTAAAATATTTTCCATTAACCAGGAATATATTCCCTCCCCCCATAGAAGTATCACATAGATGTCCTTTTAAAAAGGTAATTTCATATGGGATACCAAAGGCATTGTTAATGCCCTACTTTATTTGTTATGTACTGAAGTTCTCACACTGGGCCAGCAGGGGGATACTGTAGATAGTTATGCAAATGAAGGATCAAAAGTAACATTCAGTGATTGGATAGTTTTAGAAAGTTGCTACAGTAACGTTGTACTGGAGCTCTATATAAGCAGGCTGACTGAGCCCTTCAGTTCAGTTCTGTTCTGGCCTCTGAATAAACAAGAGCTGTTTGAAGAATCGCTGTGTCATCTGATATGTTCACCCACAACTTAACATTATTCATAGACCCAGTTTGCAGATAATGTTCAGCCAAACCATGGGTTAGCAAAATGTTTGGGTTCCCAGAGCAAAGACTGAGATACTCTGCTCCTTCCCTGTTCCTCCTGCAGCCTCACTCCCCCCCCCCCAGGCAAACCACAAACGGCAAACCCAGAACAAACCTTGATTTTATCTTATGGTTTGACCGGAGCAAGATAAACCATGGGCCCAAGTTTTAGACGAATCTGTAAGCCAAACCATGGTTTCGCTCAGGGCCGTACAGCAACAGCAGCAGCATAACCAGCGAAGGAGCATCGTGACTGCAGTCTTCGCTCCGGGAACTTTCTTGTTGACACTATAATCTACGATTTGGCTTGTCATAAAGTGCCGATGATGCTCTAGCATTCCATGTGAACTGGGCCATAACATTCTCAAAAGGAGAGCAGGGTTTAAAAGTACTAGCAGATTGAAGATAAATTTGACCGAATATGTATTTTTATTTATCGAACTTGTATACCGCCCTATACCTGGAGGTCTCAGGGCGGTTCACAGAAAAGATCACAATATATAAAATCAAAATAAAAGCAATAACCCAACAACACCCCTTCCCCCCCCAAAAAGAGACACATTTTAAAAGGGTATAGGACAGGGGTCTGCAAACTTTTTCAGCCAGGGGCCGGCCCACTGTCCCTCAGACCTTGTAGGGGGCCAGACTATATTTTGGAGAGAAAAAATGAACAAATTCCTATGCCCCACAAATAACCCAGAGATGCATTTTAAATAAAAGCACACATTCTACTCATGTAAAAACATGCTGATTCCTGGACCATCTTCAGGCCGGATTTAAAGGCGATTGGACTAGATCTAGTCCCCAGGCTTTAGTTTGCCTATCCATGGTATAGGATGTCTATCAGGTTAAAAAAGGCCTGGTTAAAAATGAACGCTTTTGCCTGGCGCCTAACGGTGTATAATGAAGGCGCCAGGCAAACTTCCCTGGGGAGAGCATTCCACGGATGGGGAGCCACTGCAGAGAAGGCCCATTCTCATGTTGCCACCCTCCGAACCTCTCAAGGAGGAGACACACAAAGAAGGGCCTCGGAAGATGATCTCAGGGTCCGGGTGGGTTCATATGGAAAGAGGCAGTCCTTGAGATATTGGGATCCTGAGCTGTTTAAGGCTTTATAGGTTGAAACCAGCACTTTGAATTGGGCCCCAAAACTAATTGGTAGCCAGTGCAGTTGGACCAGGATCGGTGTAATATGCTCAAACCGTCTTGCAACCTGGCTGCTGAATTCTGCAATGGAACTATTGCATGACCTTCAGCAGCTTTCAGATACATGAAGTAAGCATGGCATGCAAATTTTTCACCAAGGGCAAGGGTTACCAACATATGCCCTCCAGATGTGGACTACATCTCCCATCATCCCTAATCATTAGCCATGCTGCTTGGGGCTGATTGAATTTGTAGTTCACAACATCTGAAGGATGCCATATTGATTATTCCCTGGGATGATATCCAATTAAATTATCCTCAGAGTAGGCTCATTGGGTTATATCCAACTTCAGTTATACACCAAGTGGTACCTTAAGTCCATTTTTCTCAAGGAACTTCCCAAAATACAGTGGTACTTCTGGTTACGTACTTAATTCGTTCCGGAAGTCCGTTCTTAACCTGAAACTGTTCTTAACCTGAAGCACCACTTTAGCTAATGGGGGCCTCCTGCTGCCGCCGCGCCACCGCAGCACAATTTCTGTTCTCATCCTGAAGCAAAGTTCTTAACCCGGGGTAATATTTCTGGGTTAATGGAGTCTGTAACCTGAAGCGTATGTAACCTGAAGCGTATGTAACCCGAGGTACCACTGTATATGGTAGATTATGGGTTCCCCTTTTCAAAAAATGCTGGTGCGCTTCTGTGCATTCCAATGAGAACTTTTACTGAACACTGTGATGAGCATGTATGTATTGTTGAAGGACATGATAAACAGATCAATAAAAGCGACAAGAAATTGATTTCATTGAAAAAAGCAAGCAAATGAAGAAGAGAGCACTGTATTTTAATAAAACCGTGAGCATGTTTATGGCTTGTTTCCTGTTTTCTCTAAAATGCTTTCAACCTTATCTTAACCCTTGCTTTAGAAAATCTATTCAGTGCCTATAAGAATTCAGAAAGCATGGAGTTAAATAAGTTTGCTCCCCCCCCCAACCTCAAACAATTGGAATCAGCAGTTTGCATTATTTTAAAAATGAATGCTGAGAATCAGCAATTTTCCTTTTCTTTTTTGCCTTTCTTTTTTTTTTAAGATCTCGTGTTGTTGGGTGTTTTTTTTATATATATTTAAAGTGGAAAACTACATTAAGTGCAAGGCACTCAACAAAGAAGCAGCCATAAAGCCTAAGTAGTCTTGGAGTTATAAAATATGTCCGTTGTGGCAATTCCACTGCCAACAATGAAGTTTTAAGCATTAATATGCCTTCATTGCAGTTTTAATGCCTTAATATTGACTCTATAGCTCTTTTGGGTAATTTTGCTTTCTGTGGTACTTGAAAGGTGATGATGTCAGCATTCTTCATCCTGATTCATATGCAGGTTGATGAAGCTGAGTTATTTATTGAGTTCCATTATATTTTCTATAAACATTAGTTCTCAATAAACAGAGACATTTAGCCGAGGGTTTATTTATTAAATAGGTACTGTACAGATGGTTTTGCCACACATGATGTGCTGCAGAGGATATTACTCAGGAATAATCAGCTGTGTTATAGCTTGGCTAAATTAATAAGATGATAATGATGAAATTGATGCTTTTGAGCTAGGCTTGGTAAATGGTTTTTGCATAAACAAACTGATAAATTTGAGAAGCAATTACTTGCTTGTCAAAGATAAAAACACAACAGGGCCCATTTATAGTTAGGTCCTATTTATTTTTAAAGATTGTACCAGATTTTATGTTTAATACGCTGCAATTAAAAAATAATACTTAAATGAAGAATAATAAAAAAAAACCTCAACTTTCTGAGTTTCTCCTTCAAATTTGAAGATGCAGCACTGCTTGGTTAGACATCAAGTAAACTTTTTTCAGGGCTTTCAAGGAGGAGAATGGGGTGGGGAATCAAGGCTGAGGCATGAAAAATATTCGCATGAGCTCATTGTTTACAAATGTAGCCTTTACAAATATAAAGGTGTGTGTGTGTGTGTGTGTGTGTGTGTGTGTGTAGTTAGATGGATCGACACCCATGCATATATATAGAAACACATATAAGCACACACAAACGATAACACAGAACACCCAAGCATTGACTTATCATTGTTCCTCTCCTTGACACCCCCTCTCTGTGAGTGGAGAGCTGTATTCATGGGAGAAATGTACACAACAAATGACACACATCTGGGATGTCTAATAAGGGACCAGCTCTGCCCAAGACTCTACTTCGAAGATGGTGATATTCAGGGCTTTTTTCCAGGGGGAACTCACTGGAACTCAGTTCTGGCACCTCTCAGGCAGGTGCCATTGCCATTCTAAGAGAAAGAGGGAGGCGTTCATGGTGAGTTCTGGCACCTCTTTTTCTAGAAAAATAGCACTGGTGATATTAAATATCTAAATAAATTGTTGTTGTTTAGTCGTGTCCGACTCTTCATGACCCCATGAACCAGAGCATGCCAGGCCCTCCTGTCTCCCGCAGTTTGGTCAAACTCATGCTGGTAGCTTCGAGAACACTGTCCAACCATCTCGTCCTCTGTCGTCCCCTTCTCCTTGTGCCCTCCATCTTCCCCAACATCAGGGTCTTTTCCAGGGAATCTTCTCTTCTCATGAGGTGGCCAAAGTATTGGAGCCTCAGCTTCACGATCTGTCCTTCCAGTGAGCACTCAGGGCTGATTTCCTTCAGAATGGATAGGTTTGATCTTCTTGCAGTCCATGGGACTCTCAAGAGTCTCCTCCAGCACCATAATTCAAAAGCATCAATCTTCGGTGATCAGCCTTCTTTATGGTCCAGCTCTCACTTCCACACATCACTAGTGGGAAAACCATAGCTTTAACTATACGGACCTTTGTTGGCAAGGTGATGACTCTGCTTTTTAAGATGCTGTCTAGGTTTGTCATTGCTCTAAATAAATAAGTAAATGTTATTACCCATATTATAGGCCACATTGGCATTCAATATCTCACACTGGCATTCAATATCTCATCCTCCTATAGAGCACGCATTGCGCAGAGGTCACCAGAGCTACCCTTGTTGTTGCGGGCGGGTACGTTTGGATAGCCACAACTACCCTATTGGTCTCTAGGGTTGTTGGGGGTAATTTGGCCAATGAGAGAACATGCAAGCAGCAATTCGAGGGACATATAAATACCGCTGCATGTCGCGTAGAGATTTCTCTTTCGCTTTGTGCACCGGTTCACCAGCCTGTCCTCCCTAATTTTAGGGTATGTGCAAAACGGTCAGCTTCTAGAAACTGCATTGATCCAACCAGACTTGTACCCATAAAGGTTGAGAGAATGATGATGTTGGGTACGTTTTGCAAAAATAAAAGACGTTAACTTTGTTGCTTTTGGTCTTCAAGTGGAAATACATGCTTACAACCATGTTCTGGGTTGCTTTCCCACAAGAGAAAGCACTCTTCAGCACTCAATCAGAGCAAATGGTGATTCGGGTTTCCTCCGGATTGACGTATGCCCCAGTTTAGGGTATTCTCTAGGAAAGGAGTGCAGCAAGTGGGAAACAACTCAGGCCCAGATTTTCTCTGTTTTCCCCCATGCTTTCTAGGCAAGAGGAAGTGTGGATGAGACCCTAATTTAGCACAGGCTCTAGTTTTCCCCACCCCTTGACTCTGTTTGAAGTGCTTCTCTCTCTCTCTCTCTCTCTCTCTCTCTCTCTCTCTCTCTCTCTCTCTCTCTCTCTCTTTCTTTCTTTCTTTCTTTCTTTCTCTCTCTCTCTCTCCCTGCCCCCTCCCATATACATAGACGCACTTCTTTCAAAAATAGAAAAAAGACACTTTCAATCACAAGTACAGTTTTGTCACCTTCTGTTCTACCAAGATATCAGGATCACACACACGGGAACTTTTCTCTTCCCTTTAATGTGTGCCACCTCGCTCCTCTTTCATTCATGAGTGGAGTGATTTCATTGCCTACCAGAGTGGAATGCGAAAGCGACACTTTTGGACTGAGGACAGGAAGTTGTTGCTTTTTTTATAATAATAATAAAAAAAGAATGAACACAAAGGTTCCACTTTACTACTGCTTCGAGGGAAAGGCTGCAGCATTTGTGTGTGTGTGTGTGTGTGTGTGTGTGTGAGAGAGAGAGAGAGAGAGAGAGAGAGAGAGAGAGAGAGAGAGAGAGAGAGAGAGAGAGAGAGAGATATTCCACTTCAACAGAGAAAAACACCTTCGGCATCAGTGGCCAATAAAACATCCTATCTGAGTGGAGTGAAGATGAGGCTCTCTTACAATTAAAGATGGCCAACAGGGGCATGCAAGGCGACTGAAGTGTCCTTGGAGAATTCACCTGCATCTCTGAGAATAAAATGTGCAATGGTTTTAATGGGTATAGAAGGACGGTCCTCTTTTTACGCTAAATAAATGTATGAAGTTTAAAATGTAAAGAGCTATTAATAATTGCTATGCATATCTTGGCGGTACGAGGCTCAGCGCCTGGGCGACACACTTGATTGCATCCTAAGCAAGTCGGGGGCTTCAGCCTTGCCAGGCTTCAGCCTCTACCACATATCTTCAAGACACGCGATTAAAGCTGTCATAAAAGTTTGCAAAATTCAAAGAAATGCATCCACTTCGCAGACACTGGCCAACATGGTACAGACCAGGGAAATGGTAGTGGTTTCTTTTGGCCTCGCCTGTAACAATGAAAAACCTACGATCCCCAAATTAGTCCTCACTCCTTGGAGAGACTGTGGGTTGTGGGGGGAAGACGGGGGAGACTGTGGGGCTCGTTGGGGGACTGAAGAAGAACTGGATCTTGCCGCACTCCTAACTGCATCAGCTTGTTGTTGTTGTTGTTGCTTAGTTGTTTACTTGTGTCCGACTCTTCGTGACCCCCTGGACCAGAGCACGCCAGGCACTTCTGTCTTCCACTGCCTCTCGCAGTTTGGTCAAACTCATGCTGGTGGCTTCGAGAACACTGTCCAACCATCTCGTCCTCTGTCATCCCCTTCTCCTTGTGCCCTCCATCTTCCCCAACATCAGGGTCTTTTCCAGGGAGTCTTCTCTTCTCATGAGGTGGCCAAAGTATTGGAGCCTCAGCTTCAGTATCTGTCCTTCCAGTGAGCACTCAGGGCTGATTTCCCTAAGAATGGAGAGGTTTGATCTTCTTGCAGTCCATGGGACTCTCAAGAGTCTCCTCCAGCACGATAATTCAAAAGCATCAATTCTTCAGCGATCAGCTTTCTTTATGGTCCAGCTTTCATTTCCATACATCACTACTGGGAAAACCATAGCTTTAACTATACAGGCCTTTGTTGGCAAAACTAGATGGGGCAATAGTGACACAATCGATAATGGTATGGTTATTTGGGAGGGAGGGTTCATAGAAGGATCTGGTCCACATTGAAACTGAAGCAGGGACTGGGGGAGTTAATTTCTTGTCCTTTCAGAGTTAGAATCTGAATCAGGGTGACCCACAGCTGCTATGAGCACCCAGGGGGAAATCCTAAAAGCTGAAGACCACAACTGAAACAAAGGATTTCTGCCCCCTCCACGAACACATGTCCCCCACTGGAGTTAAGCACCTCCCAAAGCTGTTATTATGCATGTTTTGTGTTTATTGTCATCATCTAACTGGAGGAGACTCTTGAGAGTCCCATTCTTAAGGAAATCAGCCCTGAGTGCTCCCTGGAAGGACAGATCATGAAGCTGAAGCTCCAATACTTTGGCCACTTCATGAGAAAAGAAGACTCCCTGGAAAAGACCCTGATGTTGGGGAAGATGGAGGGCACAAGGAGAAGGGGATGACAGAGGACGAGATGGTTGGACAGTGTTCTTGAAGCTACCAGCATGTGTTTGACCAAACTTTGGGAGGCAGTGGAAGACAGGAGTGCCTGGCGTACTCTGGTCCATGGGGTCACGAAGAGTCAGACACGACTAAACGACCAAACAGCAACAACAAACTTTGCTCTGGGTTTGGGGTGGTTGGGGAGAATAGTATGATTCTCCTGACACAGGGGGATGCTTCTCCAAGAAATGAGAGATCCTTGGACCGCTTTGTGAAAAGGAGATTCACTTAGACGCTTAACTGTGTCCACAGAATCATTCTAATTAGAACGGTGATTTAAACCCAGCTTGTGTCATTCTGATTAGGCAAATCCTACAGATCTAGACCACTCAGCTGAGGTGTGCTTCCTTTTGTGTTGCCGACAGATGCCGATGTCACTTCTCAGGGAGCTGAGCATGAATTCATTAAGCAGCTTCCCTTGAAATCCCTTGAACTATGATAATTCCTCAGATGCTTACCTGGGACAGTGGGAGAATTCAAATAACGGGAAGCCACTTTAGTTTGGGTCAGCCTGCCCCCTTAGAGAGAAGAAGAAGAAGAGTTTGGATTTGATATCCCGCCTTTCACTCCCTTTAAGGAGTCTCAAAGCGGCTAACAATCTCCTTTCCCTTCCTCCCCCACAACAAACACTCTGTGAGGTGAGTGGGGCTGAGAGACTTCAAAGAAGTGTGACTGGCCCAAGGTCACGCAGCAGCTGCATGTGGAGGAGCGGAGACTCGAACCCGGTTCCCCAGATTACGAGACTACCACTCTTAACCACTACACCACACTGGCTGTCGAGAGAGCCAAACTATGTAGGCAGAAAGCTTTTTCGGAGAATTGCTCTCCCACCTACCCAAGATTCCAGAGCTCTGTGACAAAGCTACTGTCTTTGTAGCTGAAAAACATAATGATTTAAAGCTTCTTCTTATTGCTCCAGTGCAAGTTTAGTTGTCTTTAAAGCCCTAAACAGCCTTGGCCTAGTATACCTGAGGGAGCGTCTCCATCCCCATCGTTCTGCCCAGACACTGAGGTCCAGCTCCGAGAGCCTTGTGGCGGTTTCCTCACTGCGAGAAGTGAGGTTACAAGGAACCTGACAGAGGGCCTTCTGGGTAGTGGTGCCCACCCTCTCAAACAACCCTCCCATCAGATGTCAAGGAAATGAACAACTACCTGACTTTTAGAAGACATCTGAAGGCAGCCCTGTTTGGGGAAGTGTTTAATGTTTGATATTTGATCATGTTTTTAATATTGTGTTGGGAGCCGCCCAAAGTGGCTGGGGAAACCCAGCCAGATGGGCAGGGTATGAATTATATTATTATTATTATTATTATTATTATTATTATTATTATTATTATTATGCTGCACTCTCCTTTTTGAAGCAGTTGCCCAGACTGGCTTGTAAACTCCCCCTTCACTTCCTAGCCTTCTATCTATGGTGAATCCCAAGGAACCATCTCTGTGGCTGCCTCGCTCTCTGCTTGGCAACACACAACAAACACCTTGTTCCGAGAGGCAGGGCTTGCAGGCTGTCAGCAAAGAAACTGTCGGAGTGGCTTTGTGGTGGAACCACCAAGTCTGATTCCTGTCCCTGTCCTGTGCTGGGGCACCTACCTGTTTCCTCCTCTCCATCATCCTTCAAGCTCCTAGCCTCCAGCACTTCCCAGCTTTTCCCCTCCTCTGGGGTGTGGCTGGTTTCTCACCGCCAGGAGCCAGGAGCCCGGATCCGAATCCTCTCCCTCTGTGCTTTCCTGGGCGGTGGCTCTTGGCCAGGCAGTTTCCACCACTCCTGCTTATCCAGCCAGTCCCTGATATGGGGCATAGCTCAGGAGCATGAAGGTTATCTGGGCATCAAAAACAAGCAACATAGCGGAAGCAGAGGTTTCCCATGGGCGTTCCAAGATATTCGAGAGACTCCATTACAATATTGCAATACAAAGCCAGTGTATTCTTCGGGCATCTCTGAAGGCAGGCAGGCAGTGTGTGTGTGTGTGTGTGTGTGTGTGTGTGTGTGTGTGTGTGTGAGACAGCTGTCAACTTTTCCCTTTTCTTGCGAGGAATCCTATTCGGAATAAGAGAATTTCCCTTTAAAAAAGGGAAATGTTGACAGCTATAGGGTGTGTGTGGAGGAGGAGTGATCCAGTGTGGTGTAGTGGTTAAGAGCGGTAGTCTTGTAATCTGGGGAACCGGGTTCGAGTCTCCGCTCCTCCACATGCAGCTGCTGGGTGACCTTGGGCCAGTCACACTTCTTTGAAGTCTCTCAGCCCCACTCACCTCACAGAGTGTTTGTTGTGGGGGAGGAAGGGAAAGGAGAATGTTAGCCGCTTTGAGACTCCTGAAGGGGAGTGAAAGGTCAGGATATCAAATCCAAACTCTTCTTCTTCTTCTTCTTCTTCATCTTCAAAATAAATCCTGTGACAAGAGAGGCCTGGGGCACTGTGCAACCTTACTGAATTTCACGCCAAAACAGGGGAGTCTGGAAGCATCCCTCTGCCATGGAGCTGTGACTTTTCTCCAACATGCATCTTTAAAGCCCTATATGGCTGAGGAGTGCGAGTCTTCAAGGGCTGCCCCTTCCCATATGAACCACCCCAGACTCTGCAGTCTTCGCCAGAGGCCCTTCTCTGTGTGCCCCACCTGAGGAAGTTGTGGAGGGTTAAGAACACAGGAGAACATCACACAGACTCGTGTTCTTCCCCTGCCACATTGGCAGAATGAAAATAGGGACTGGGGCTGAGCCTGAGATGCCACAACCACATTCCCTCAGCTTCCTGCCCCACCTCAGGAGACCTCTCTCTCTCTCTCTTTCTAAGTGGCCATTCCTTGGTGGAACTGTGAAGAAGTGCCTCTGCTGTGGTGCCCCTCTGTGCCCCCACCTTTTCCACCCTTTTGACTGGCATGGAAGATCCTCAATGGGAAAGTGGATTCAAGTGCCGAGGGCAGAGCTTGGAAGCTGAGCTGCTGCACAGCTAGGCCCTCAAAATTCACTTTGTTCTTCTTCACATCCGGCTAGGCAGCCTTCCTTATCTGTGACCAGTGGAGTGTTCTGTTTCCATCTGTGTATTTCATCTCAGCCCTCCCTCCCACCCTTTGCCGTGGAGAGTTAGGATGCTTTTCCAGCCTTCCCAATCTTCTTTATATGCGGCTTGACTATGCAGGTAGAATGAATTCCTCTCAAAGCTGAGGCACACACACACACACACGCCCCATACGCGCACATATATATATATACACTGAGGAGGTGGGGGAAAGAGGCTCACGTCCGTGATTGATGCACTGTTTAATGCCTACGTACAGAGTCTCGAATTGAACTTAGTGCTTGTTTGGGAAGGAGCCTTTCAAAAGGCACTCTTGACAGGAGAATCCACTCCCCCTGGTCTTTGAGGACAGAATCACCAAAGGAGAAGGTAAAAGGTAAAGGCCCCCTGGACGGTTCAGTCCAGTCAAACGCGACTATGGGGTTGTGGCGCTCATCTCGCTTTCAGGCCAAGCGAGCCGGCGTCTGTCCACAGACAGCTTCCCGGGTCATGTGGCCAGCAGGACTAAACCACTTCTGGCGCAATGGAACACTGTGACAGAAACCAGAGCGCACGGAAACGCTGTTTACCTTCCCGCCGCAGTGGTACCTATTTATCTACTTGCACTGGCATGCTTTCCAACTGCTAGGTTGGCAGGAGCTGGGACAGAGCAACGGGAGCTCACTCTGTCACAGGGATTCGAACTGCCGACCTTCCGATCGGCATGCCTAAGAGGCTCAGTGGTTTAGACCAGTGTTCCCCAACCTTGGGCCTCCAGCTGTTTTTGGACTACAACTCCCATCATCCCTCGCTAGCAAGACCAGTGGTCAAGGATGATGGGAATTGTAGTCCAAAAACAGCTGGAGGCCCAAGGTTGGGGAACACTGGTTTAGGCCACAGAGCCACCCGCATCCCTGTTACCAAAGGAGAAACCTTCAGGCAACTACACTAAGAATGGAGAGGGCTTTGGTTTGTCTCTCCAGGTCTATTGTGGTTGTGGCTGGGTAACACGGGTACACGGGTACCTCGGGATGTGAACAGGATCCGTACTTAACCCGAGGAACCACTGTATTTTGAAAATAATAATAATAACAAATTCCTAGGCCCCACAAATAACCCAGAGATGCATTTTAAATACAGTGGTACCTCAGGTTACATACGCTTCAGGTTACATACGCTTCAGGTTACAGACTCTGCTAACCCAGAAATAGTACCTTGGGATAAGTACTTTGCTTCAGGATGAGAACAGAAATCGTGCTCCGATGGTGCGGCAGCAGCAGGAGGCCTCATTAGCTAAAGTGGTGCTTCAGGTTAAGAACAGTTTCAGGTTAAGAACGGACCTCCAGAATGAATTAAGTACTTAACCTGAGGTACCACTGTATGTACAAAAAAGGTAATGTGTGGAGCTGTCCTTAAAGTCCATGTTTGAATATATGTTTTTTCCCCTCCCCTTTGAGCTTAAATACAGCCAGTCACAAAAATAAAATTAGATCCTCCATAGCCTCCAACATTTCTCTGATGAAAATAGGGACGTCCCATTCCATAATGATAATTTTACTATTTCTAACCCACACACCTTATTGGGTTGCCCCAGCACTCTGGGCAGCTTCCAACATATACAAAAGCATAATAAAACAATAAATATTATTTTAAAAAACTTCCCTATGCAGGATTCCCTCCAGACGGTTTGGGGACTGGATAACTCCATACCCTCCAACGTTTCTCCACTGAAAATAGGGACATCCTGAGGAAAAGTGGGACATTCTGGAATAAAATCAGAAACCAGGACGGCTTCTCTAAATCAGGCACATCCCTGGAAAATAGGGGCACTTGGGGGGTTTGAAACTGTAACATACCTGCATGTGGCAATTCAGGACTTCTTGGCAAACCTGAATACTTGTCTAGAGGTATTTTCACACCTCAGGTTCTAATACATAATCAGAGCTTCGGTTCCATGGCTTGCACATCCAAATTAATTAGAAATTTATATGGCCAGGAGTTCAGTTCCGCCTGCATTTAAGACAGAGGCCATTACTGCTTCTGTATTTGCTCTCTTCATCATGGAATAATTATCTGCCCATTTAGAAAATGCAAAATTTGTTTCTGTTTTTAATAGAGGCTTCAAACCATAAAAAATATTCATCTGAACTGCAGAGCTTCAGAAGGCCCTCAGTGGAAAGCAAATGTTTGACTCCAGGTGCACTTTAAATGAGACAGCTAGTTGTCCATATAGATATGCTTCTTGGATTTTATTTAACTAGCCATTTAGTCTGCCCTAACCCTGTGGTTCAGAGCGAGCAATGGCACTTCTGTATTTTATTCCAGCGTCATGGCAAACTTGTAAATTAGAGTGCCCTTCTTTCCTTGTGTGCTGGTGAGGTGCTGAGAGGATCACCCAAAAGCATCCAGGAAATGTATTGCTAAGAAAAGATTTGAATCGAACCCTGCTAGGTCTGTCAGTCACACTTGCTAGCCAGTGGATACACTGAACTTTCATTCGCTTTGACTTTACAAGAAAATAAGCAAGTAAATAATGTTATCCTGAGCAAAGCTTACATGCTACTGGTGATAATGCATTCACACGACTCTCTTTGAGTGGCCTGCCATCCAATAATTAGGACAAAACCATGTTTACAATACCATGAAGATTTGGGGGCAACTGAGACAAAACTATGCACTGGTGGGCCTTGTTCATTCGTGTGATATTATCGCTTTGATGTTGCTGAAGTTCATAATGCAAACTCTATGTTTGTCTCTAATCCAGCTCAGGGCAAGCGAAATTGTCTATTAAGTGCTGAAGAAACACACCCCAAGTTGGCAGGGGAAGTTTTGCAGGAGATGGACAAGTAGCAAAATTCACAAAAGGGCCACGTTTATTGTTCTGAGATTGCAATTCTCTTCACATATATCAGGGATCATGCCATGTGTGAATTCAACAGGCCTTAAAGGTAAAGGACCCCTGACAGTTATGTCCAGTCGTGGACAACTCTGGGATTACGGCGCTCATCTCGCTTTACAGGCCGAGGGAGCCGGCGTTTGTCCGCAGACAGCTTTTCCGGGTCATGTGGCCAGCATGACTAAGCCGCTTCTGGCGCAATGGAACACCAAAACCAGAGCAGCGCACAGAAACACCATTTACCTTCCCACCAGAGCAGTACCTATTTATCTACTTGCACTTTTGGGCTTGCTTTCAAACTGCTAGGTTTGACAGGATCTGGGATCGAGCAACAGGAGCTCACCCCGTCGCGGGGATTCAAGCCGCCGACCTTCTGATCAGCCAACCCAAGAGGCTCAGTGGTTTAGACCACAGCGCCACCATAACCCCACATAGGATTGTGGAGCATTGCTTCCATTTGCGAATATGAAGTACTGGGCATGTTGACAAATAACAATAATTTGAATATCACTTTCCACTTTGATGAAGAACTTACTGAACAGGGAAGTTCTCATGAAGAAAGGTGGATTCGGTCTTGATTTCCTTGGGTATCGGCATCTAAGGCTGCGGTCCTCACCCTGTCTACTCAAATGTAAATCCTATTCAGTGGCACTTTACTCACAGGTAAGTGGGTTGCAGCCCGTATCTCCTGAAACCCTCTAGCATGTGGCAAAGAGCTTTTTAAAAAAACGTAGCGGAATGCAAATAAAATTTGACATATCCAAAATGACAAGAAGCCAGCACCCCACCCTGTACGGGAAACTTGTAGGAAACCAACATCACAGCTTTCTTCTTCTGTTAACCTTCTGTCAGAGTTCCTTCCAAGCAATTACCACCAAAGTGACTGAAAGGGAAATCTGGCAGGGTATATTTCTGCCAAATTTGTCTCACAGCAATACACAGTAGAAATATTATTTTGGATTGCTCATTTTGGGCCTGATCCCACCACTTAAAAAAAAAATTGTCTCTGTTGCTCTTCGCTCCAGAGTGTCAAAAAAATCAAAAAATCAGTTATCCTCTGAATAAGCTTCCATATACAATATGGTTGTGCCTATTGTTTCAACGAGAAGAAAGCAAGGAGAGAGAGAGAGAGAGAGAGAGAGAGAGAGAGAGAGAGAGAGAGAGAGAGAGAGAGAGAGAAGGTTGTGAGGGAACATTGTGTCAACATTAATGTCTGTAATGACTTGCGACATCACAGTGCGCTTCAGGGTCTGTGTCTCGTTTGTGCTTTCAGCAGTCCTGTGTGATACAGTATCGGCACCCCCATTTTACAGATGGGGAACTGAGTCTGAAATATTCCATTCTTCCCAAAAGCCTCCCCTTAAAGGCATTACCCAAGGCCTCTTGGCTGAGCGTGGGATTGAACCCATGAAAGCACATTTGGATCCTGCACTCTTTCTGTTGACTTTACCATGCACCTAGAAGCAGTTATGTGATACCTGTGCAATAGCTATGTTCCACCACCTAGATCTGTCCTAGAACTGAGGTGCCAGCTTCTCAAAATAATTGAGGGGGTCCGCCGCGATATCCTGATGTCGCACATGTGACATTCTGAAGAGCAAGGGGTTGGCACTGAACATTGAGGGGACCCGGCCCCCTAAAAAAACAGGGGAGGGGACTATAGTGCCTTGGCCCCCAGTAGCCCTAAACGGCCTCAGCCCAGTATACCTGAAGGAGCATCTCCACCCCCATCGTTCAGCCCAGACACTGAGGTCCAGCGCCGAGGGCCTTCTGGCAGTTCCCTCATTGCGAGAAGTGAGGTTACAGGGAACCAGGCAAAGGGCCTTCTTGGTAGTGGCGCCCTCCCTGTGGAACGCCCTCCCATCAGATGTCAAAGAAATAAACAACTATCTGACGTTTAGAAGTTTTTAATGTTTGATGTTTTATCATGTTTTTAATATTCTGTTGGGAGCCGCCCAGAGTGGCTGGGGAAACCCAGCCCAATGGGCGGGGTATAAATATATTATTATTATTATTATTATTATTATTATTATTCATTATAGTTGACACCTATGTCCTGGACAGAAACACACATTGCCTTAACTCCCCACCCCCTACCCCGCTTCACTTATGACTTTCTTAATATTGTCATTGAGGTTGTCCTTCTTCGCTACAAATGAGACATTTAGGCAGAGCTTCTTTTCATCTGGAATTTCTAGCACCTCTCAGGTGGGCGCCATTGCCATTATAAGAGAACAAGGGAGGCGTTCATGGTGAGATCTGACACCTCTTTTCCTAAAATATTAGTAGTAGTAGTAGTAGTAGTAGTACCGCATCCAACTGGCTGGGTTGCCCCAGCCACTTTGGGCGGCTTCCAGCATATATACAAACACAGCCAAACATTAAACCTTAGAAAGCTTCCCTATACAGGGCGGCCTTCAGATGTTTCCTAAATGTTACTGAATTAATCGTCTCCTTAACATCTGATGGGAGGGCATTCCACACGGCATTCAGAGCTCTTGTCTAGTCTACTACAGTGGTACCTCGGGTTACAGACGCTTCAGGTTACATACTCCGCTAACCCAGAAATAGTACCTCGGGTTAAGAAGTTTGCTTCAGGATGAGAACAGAAATGGTGCGGTGGCAGCGGGAGGCCCCATTAGCTAAAGTGCTACCTCAGGTTAAGAAAAGTTTCAGGTTAAGAACGGACCTCCAGAACAAATTAAGTTCTTAACCCGAGGTACCACTGTACTAGAACGGTTTTACTATAGATTGTAAGAAGTGAATGGAGGACTCTTCAGCATGCCTATGCTCCTCAGACAAAATGCCACAAGGCTGATTGGGTCAAGAGATTTTTAACATGGGAAAATTTATCCAGTGGCAAGGTGGGGGAATCAAAGGAAAGTTTGTTGTTTCGTATTGGAATACAAGCCACAGCAGATCCTTTTTCATTATCAGAAGAGATCTAAATATTAAATCAGCTGTAACTTCCCTCCTCTTTTGTATCATTTTTATTATCGTTCTTACCTTTGCCATTCATTTCATGCTATTAATTAGTATTTTACGGTCTGTAGTATGATAAGCAATGACAAGTCATTGGGAAACTACTGTTTTATTGTAGGCTTAGTTAATGTGCTTTTTGAGAAATATTAACTTTTAAAGTGTTAAAAATAAATAAAGGGGAAATCACTTCATGGCGAGGCTGCCACCACAAATTGGCATGCACCAACCTCCACAATAAACAGACTTTTGTGGCAAAACCTGGAGGAATTTTGGCATCACCAAAGACTCTATTTGGTCCTTCTTTCTCCCATAACCCATAAAGAGCCTTAAGATGTTCAGAGGAGACCATTCTGGGAAAGAGTATTTACAGAAATAAGCAAAATCATGAATCAGAAGAAACAATGTAATTGAAGCCTTGGTTTATTAACAATATTCAAAAATATTCAACTTAATTTATTATTAATTTATTATTAATTATTAATATTAAATATTATTAATTTATTAAGTTGAAAACCCTCCCATCAGATGTCAAGGAAATAAATGACTATTTGACTTTTAGAAGACATCTGAAGGCAGCACCGTTTAGGGAAGTTTTTAATGTTTGATGTTTTATCGTGTTTTTAATATTCTATTGGGAGCCACGCAGAGTGGATGTGGTAACCCAGCCAGATGGGTGGCATACATATATTAAAACTGTTGTTGTTGTTACACAAGGAACTTATTGCTTTTCTTCTGGTGGTGTCACGATTACTCATAGCAAAGAACTGGAGAGGTCATGATTACATCACATCACACAATGGAAACAGAGCACATGGAGTATGCTTTATCTGAGAAACAAACTAAGAAGAAGATGCTCCCGCTTTATCACTACCCTAAGGAGCACGTCAAAGTGCAAGTAGATAAAAAGGTACCGCTCCAGTGGGAAGGTAAACGGTGTTTCCATGTGCTGCTCTGGTTCACCAGAACTGGCTTAGTCATGCTGGCCACATGACCCGGAAGCTGTACGCCGGCTACCTCGGCCAGTAAAGCGAGATGTGTGCCGCAACCCCAGAGTCGTCTGTGACTGGACCTAATGGTCAGAGGTCTCTTTACCTTTACCTTTAAGGAGTCTCAAAGCGGCTAACAATCTCCTTTTCCCCTCCTCCCCCACAACAAACACTCTGTGAGGTGAGTGGGGCTGAGAGACTTCAGAGAAGTGTGACTGGCCCAAGGTCACCCAGCAGCTGCATGTGGAGGAGCGGAGACGCGAACCCGGTTCACCAGATTACGAGTCTACCGCTCTTAACCACTACACCACACTGGTGTACAAGCCCTGAACAATGCATCTAATATAGACAGTTTTGCTGAAAGATGGTGTTCAAATGATGGCAGGTACCCACTGACTACGCACATGGACTTATGGAAAAATCTGATGCCTTAGCCTTCTGTTCTGGGACTTGATGGGAATGGGGAAAACCAATTGTTCTGTTCATGTTTATATTTTTGAAAACCAATAAAAAAACCTTTTAAAATAAAAAATACCTTCAGAGGAGGCTCTATTAATAGTCCTACCCATGTCTGCTGCTCATTATGCAGTAAACTGGGACGGGGCCTTTTTTTCTTGTGGCCTCACAGTTATAGACATCCCTTCCATTAGAAATGTCATAGTCTCTCTTGTTGTCAGCCTTTCATCACCAGATTAATGCATTTTTGCTCCATTGTGCCTTTTGGAAAGCAAAGTGAGAACTCTTTTTCTTAATAATGAATATTTTTTTAAAAAAAAATACGCATATTTGAAGACAGCTACAACTTCTATCAAACGCAGCAACAATGGACTTGTGCTGGCAATGCAGCTATTGCGTCTCTTTCCCCCATGCTCCTCCAAAATCTTATTGGGGGTACCCCACCCCCATAGCTGAATCTGAGGGTGCACAGGGGCTCGTCTCTTGCCCTAGCAGAACAGGAGAACTGGATACTGCCCTATATCCCTGTTATATCTCCCTCTCAGTTAAACTGTGCTTGTTGTTAATGGTGTGCAAGTCTAAGAATGCTCTTGATCATTTGTTCCATTGTTTATTATCCGAATTTATGCTCTGCCCTTCAAGTAATGCATCAGGGTAACAATAAGAATATTATAAATTAGTATAATGGAACGTCGATTACTAAGGTTGAAGGGGGCAGGGGTAGATTTCCCATTGTTTCACTAGTGTTTTTCTCGTGGCAGTGGAAGGAAGGCCACTCTCAAGAACTCACCCACATCCGTTTATTACGAAAATGAGCCAAAATGTATAATAAGGAAAACATAGACTGGGAATCAATAATGACAATTCAGCGTCTTTCAACGACAACACGTCACGGGGAAACAAAGGACTTGAGAAAACCACTTAGAATGGTAAAACACAGAACATTAACAAAAGGAGCGCCCAAACACAGGCATTTATTAACATGTAAATAGACTGAGTCAGCAATTAGTCAAGACTCATTATAATTGAAGAGACTATAGTAATTAAGCTGCCATCGATTTAATTGTTCCCATTTAATTTAAGGTAAATATTTACTATAACCACGGTTTCTTCTTGACTTCTGCATGGAAGGGAAATATATTGATACAGGGCTTGGGATCAAACTTCCCTCGCAGCTTTAGGGAATGTGCGTTCCAACCAACTGTCATTCCAGAGTGTGTGTCTTAACTGCAGAAGCAGCTCAGCCAAGGCAGCGATCTCGAGCTGACAGATCTTTTGAAACTATGCAAATCAGAAAGGCATGTTTGACTCCAAATGGAGGCTCATTAAAAGTCCTTTCACATACTCAAGATTCAGTTTCATTCCTCTACCACTACCCCTTTTTTAAAAAAAAAAACAACCCACAAATTTCATCGAACACCTCGTGAGGCCTGTTCATGAGGTAAAATGAACATCCATGAGGAGGCTGACCACGGCATGAAGAGCCTCTCAACCGCCATGTTTGACGTCACATTGGCAGGCTCTGTGGTGGGGCCAAATTGCACAACCGTATTGAGGCAACACTGGGTGTTGAAATTTTGCACCCCTAACAATTTTGCGCCTGGGGCAACTGCCCCTGTTCTCCCTCCCCGCCCCCATGCTATGCCACTGGCAAAGGGGAAGGGACAGTGACGCCCATTGTCCAAATGGAATTATAGCCATGGTTCTATAGATACTGTATTGAGGGATATGTCTCTATATATTTTGCATTTAAATGTCATATTATATGTAGCGGGGAGACAAAGGGACAGATGTGGTTCTGTGCCCGTCATACATTCTGATTTGTTATAAAAAGGCCTTTCTAGACCACACGTAAGTATGGATACAGTGGTACCTCGGTTTTCGAACGTAATCTGTTCCAGAAGTCTGTTCCTGAAACGTTCAAAAACCGAGGACTCAACAGCTGACAGCCTCTGGATCATGCACTCAGCGGAAGCCGTGTGGCATGTTCGACTTCCGAGGTGTGTTCAAAATCCGAAGCATTTACTTCCAGGTTCACGACGTTCAAAAACCGAAATGTCTGACTTTGTTCGAAAACCGAGGTACCACTGTACTTGGGTTTGGTGTGTGTCATCCCCTCCACCATCATAATGTTGTTTAATTGTTGTGTAAACTACCTTGGGAGTCCTTTTCAGGGCCAAACATCACATGCACACATACACAAATACACTTTTTTAAGAAATAAAGTTCAGTGTCCAAAATTGTATCCTTACCACCCATGTTGAGACCAATATGGGCACAGTACACCTCCCCTTCCTGCCCACCTGCCATCTTGAGAAACGAATCAACCACACCAATAGCAATGCCACTTCTGCAATGGCTGCAGAGGTGGCAAGAGGCCCACGCAGCTGCCATCTTGGGGGCTTTGGCTGCCTCAGTCTGCCTAATGGCAGAACCACTCTGTCACCACGGTAGCAGGGATGCAACTCTGCCCATGAGAAGGCCAGGACATCGAGGGGATTCTCGTGAGATTTTGCCCGTTGAGGAACCATATACAACAGGTGGAAGTGGAAAGCTGAAGAAGAGACACCTCAGGCCTTCGCTCCATTACTAGGAGACAAGAATGAGCAGGAGAAGGGAGAACCAAATGCTTTTTTAATCCTTCTGCTCCATTTCTGAAGGAAGGAAGGAAAATCCAGATGGGCCAAAGAGGGAACCATGACTGAGGCCTTGTTTAATCTACCTGCTGCGAGTGGAATAGCTCAAGGGCAGTGGTGTGCAGTCAGTGGACTTGGGGGACTAGGCTTGTCTCCTAAATGCTCCTGGTAAATTAGAGTATTAATATATTAAATCCTGGTGCCTCCTTCCCAAAGCATGGGAAGCTTATGCCCGCATTAGGGAAGGAGGTGAGATGCTCATGCATGCAATGTGGCCCCCAGTCACCTTCGCAAGTTTGGCGCCCCTGGACCTAACTCTTCCCCTATGAAAAATACCACGGCACGGCACTTCTCAAGGGTGATGCATTCAGGCATTGTAGCCCTAGTACTAGAAAAAGGTAGGTAAAGGACCTCTGGACGGTTAAGTCCAGTCAAAGGCGACTATGGGGTTGTGGCACTCATCTGGCTTTCAGGCCGATGGAACCGGCGTTTGTCCACAGACAGCTTTCCAGATCATGTGGCTAGCATGACGAAACCGCTTCTGGTGCAACAGGACACTGTGACGGAAAGCAGAGTGCACGGAAACGCCATTCACCTTCCCGCCGCAGTGGTACCTATTTATCTACTCGCACTGGTGTGCTTTCAAACTGTTGGTTGGCAGGAGCTGGGACAGAGCAACGGGAGCTCACCCCATCATGGGGATTTGACCACCGACCTTCTGATCGGCAAGCCCAAGAGCAGGCTTCCTCAACCTCAGCCCTCCAGATGTTTTGAGACTACAATTCCCATCATCCCTGACCAGTTGTCCTGCTAGCTAGGGATCATGGGAGTTGTAGGCCAAAAACATCTGGAGGGCCAAGGTTGAGGAAACCTGCCCAAGAGGCTCCGTGGTTTAGACCACAGCGCTACTAAGCCTCCAGAACAACTTGTTTTATGCAAACTTTCAATCTGGGAACCCTGTGGGCAACTATTTAGAGATGGTGTCTGTCATTTGAATTGAAATACAATCCCCATGGTTGAGAAGGCCATGGCCTGTGAGGCATTTCCCTCTGCTGCCCAGTGCTGCTAATGGACAAATTCAAGGCTCTCCCATCTTTGATTTCTTTTGTTGTTTAGTCGTTTAGTCATGTCCGACTCTTCGTGACCCCATGAACCAGAGCACGCCAGGCACTCCTGTCTTCCACTGCCTCCCGCAGTTGGTCAACCTCATGCTGGTACCTTCGAGAACACTGTCCAACCATCTCGTCCTGTCATCCCCTTCTCCTTGTGTCCTCCATCTTTCCCAACATCAGGGTCTTTTCCAGGGAGTCTTCTCTTCTCATGAGGTGGCCAAAGTCTTGGAGCCTCAGCTTCACGATCTGTCTTTCCAGTGAGCACTCAGGGCTGATTTCCTTCCGAATGGATAGGTTTGTTCTTCTTGCAGTCCATGGGGCTCTCAAGCGTCTCCTCCAGCACCATAATTCAAAAGCATCAATTCTTTGGCGATCAGCCTTCTTTATGGTCCAGCTCTCACTTCCATACATCACTACTGGGAAAACCATAGCTTTAACTATATGCACCTTTGTCGGCAAGGTGATGTCTCTGCTTTTTAAGATGCTGTCTAGGTTTGTCATTGATTTCTTTACCTTAAATTAAAGCAGACATTTAATAGAGGATTACTCTCTGGTAGCTTGTCCTATTGAGGATTCCTGCATACAGAGGACCGTTCTAAGTCAAGTAGAACACAAGGACACCCTGGTGCCTTTGCTTCATTGGGACAGCTTCTCCTCTGTTTTTCCTTGTCAATCACTGCTTTTCCACCGAGCAAATAAACCCTCACTTCCACCTATGCACGCACACCCTGTTTCACTGGCCGCGGAGATTACTCTTTTGTTCTTGCCAATTAAGGCAGCACATTCAAACGGCTGTTGAAAAGTCACTGTGTCTAAACCAGGTTACATGCATGCGGAGTATGAATATTGTTCAATATCGCCTGAAAGGGGGGATATTTTGTTCCCCCTCTAAAAAAAAAAATAACAAAGTGAACATTTGTCAACTGGGCAGCAAACAATAAACTCATCTTTTTTTCTATATATAAAAAAAAATGACAATCTCCAAAACCAGTAATTCCTTTTTAAATAAAAACAAAAATGAGAAACAGTAACTATTAGGAAATCCCACCTGGTGCTTTTTCTGTGTTAATGATGCTTCTTAAATTGCATGTGGGTAAATGGTAATTTTGTCTCACACCATTAAAAACTAATGGAACCCTTGATGATAAGAAATGCCATAGCTAGCTTGTTGGAAAACGTTTAATTAATAAAGTAATAAAATTATTGTAAACTAGTGCAGTTTCACGGAGAATTCAATGGGATATAAAACAGATAAAACGTCCAAGAGAGTTGGTAGAAGAAATAAATGCTACTATACAGTAAAGGCAGAGTATAAAATGAAGCTAAAATTCAAATCAGCTGCTCAAGCTAATAAAATGCTATTACACTTCCGTTCAGAGGCTGGGAGTGGGGGGGGCAGGGAGGAATTGAACAGTCCAATTCACAATACAGTTAAACCAAAATCCTCAGATTTAAAGATAAATCTCCTTAAACACTAGTCTTTTCCTGTGCTAATTCACACAACCTTAAGTGCCTGGTGGGCACCAGAGGGCAAGAAGGCAGGCATTTACTGAGGCGGAAAATAACAGAACAAAATGCCCAGACTAATGAACCACGTAGGCTGCATTCACACGGCAGTATATTCTGATTTCCCCATTATTTCCCAAAATATTTCAGCTTTCACATAACGTGAAAGGCACAAAAGGAAGCCTAGCGGAATCTGGTGGAAGTTCCACACTCATTTCCGTGTTACTTGCTTCCAGAAAAAGAAAAACCCACTTGCAACCCTATTAATCCACAAAATCTCAGGAGTAAAGTGATGAAATTTGGGGTGACATACTGGCACACAGGGACGCGGGTGGCACTGTGGGTCAAACCACAGAGCCTAGGGCTTGCCGATCAGAAGGGCGGCAGTTTGAATCCCCGCGACGGGGTGAGCTCCTGTTGCTCGGTCCCTGCTCCTGCCCACCTAGCAGTTCAAAAGCACGTCAAAGTACAAGTAGATAAATAGATACCGCTCTGGCGGGAACGTAAACGCCGTTTCCGTGCACTGCTCTGGTTCGCCAGAAGCGGCTTAGTCATGCTGGCCACATGACTCGTAAGCTGTACGCCGGCCCCCTCGGCCAATAAAGCGAGATGAGCGCCGCAGCCCCAGAGTCGGTCACGACTGGACCTAATGGTCAGGGGTCCCTTTCCCTTTTACTGGTATACAAGCTTTTCCTGTTGTTTCCATGGTGGATCATGCGGGGGGGGGGAATAGCACACATATTCAAATATATACAGCTTGTGAAATGGAGGTTTCATTCAGATATCATAGCCAATAAATCTATCCATTTGTTTAATTCTTTTTTTAAAAAAAAACAACAACCAGCTATATTAATGGCCATTGTCATTCCTGGTGATTGATGGAAGCAGAGCAGGGTTAACACTTCACTGCTTGGAGTCCTCTCTCAGTTGCTCGAATTCAGCTCCCATGAGTCGCAGCCAGGATTGCCAGTGGTCAGGGATAGTGGGAATTCTGGTCCAGCAATATCTGCAGGTTCCTTGCATGTGGCTTAGATGAAGCATTACAAATTTCGCACATAAAGTTGGGTGCAAAGATTTTGCAGAATGCCACCCAAAGCAAAAAAATGATTCAAAAGTTCAGTGTTCCAAAAGTGCTTCCAAACGCTAAGACAGTTTTCACTCACATTTTTAGCACATCCATCATGATTCTCCATTTTTTCAGGGCCACAGCCATGAGCATTTTGCATGTTTAGGAATATTGTCTTCTTTGTATTTTTGTTTTTTAAAAAAACAACAAATCATGTCACTATACATTACTCTCCAATTTATCCTTTTGGGGACTTCCGCAAGGTGGGACAACAGGACTCCCTTGCCCATAAACTCACCTCAGACAAAGTCACTGAACGTGTTCATTTGACTACCTACATTTTCATGAGGGGGAAAAAAGACCCACCATCTCCTCAGTCAAGTGAAAGGCTGGCTAAGGGGCTTTCTCTCATGAAAGCACTGCTCCCTGTCAGTGTTAACTTTGCCATAAATGACATGTTTTCATTTGGCAAAAAAAGGAACGCGATTTTGATAACATTTTTTTTTCTTCTGAGGCAGATAAATTGACTGCTTTGACATATATACATATTTTTAAGAACCTGTCAAGGATCTGTGTCTGTTAGTGAAACCCAAAGCAACATGCTGTTACCTTGTCAAATACTTTCTTGAGCTATTTAATATACTGCCCGTCCCCTGGGAGTGACATGGTTTGTTTGTCCAAAACAGCCACTCTGGTCAAAGGTCTGTGTCAATATTTAATTGTTTTTTGTCCCCGAACCTAACTTCCCCCCAGGGGAATGTTTGTCCAGGTTGCCTACTTTGTTTATTGATGAATCTACATCCTTTATTTTTCATTTTTTTATAACTGCTTCTTTCTGTGTCATCCGATTGATCCAGGTGGACCAGAACCTTCCATTGCAGATACCACCACTCAAACCACTTTGAGCATGCTTGTGTGGCGACTTGGCAACATGGCGGCTTCTGTTCTTGGCGAAGGAGAAGAATAGCCCCATTCTGCATGAGCAAGAAGCCTCCCTCGGCAAAAGAAAACGCAGCTGCCGCGAGAGCGCATATACTCAGAATTCCTGTGAAGCTGGAGAGATGCCCTCAGCGGCTAGGAATTTGCATAGGAGTGGATTTTCTGAAATCTGGAGACCACTTCTGCAGCATCTGCTATTGCGATCACATCAACATGGTATGCATTTTTTAAAATTAAAAATTAAAAAAAATGGAACCCATCCTCAAGACCATAAAGTTTCTGAACATCTCATCCACACACAATTAAGCAAATTCACCAACGGGATAGAGAACTTCCAAATGCACAGCATAGTACAGTGGTACCTTAGGTTAAGAACTTAATTCGTTCTGGAGGTTAAGAACTTCATTCATCCGTTCTTAACCTGAAACTGTTCTTAACCTGAAGCACCACTTTAGCTAATGGGGCCTCCTGCTGCTGCCGCGCCACTGGAGCACAATTTCTGTTCTCATCCTGAAGGAAAGTTCTTAACCTGAAGCACTATTTCTGGGTTAGCGGAGTCTGTAACCTGAAGCGTATGTAACCTGAAGCGTATGTAACCTGAGGTAACACTGTACCATCATGTGATAGACAAAAATCCCATGACTGCAATCATGGAGAAGGAATTCTAACAATGACCCCTCTCCAAGCCACACACTTACCCATTCCTACTCCAACTTCTCAGGTGCCTTAACCTGGCTGGAAAATGTCTTCAAACTCCCCCCACCCCACCACCAGTGGTATTGTATTAAATTCTCAAGGGAATTCACACGTACACTCCAATGCATAATAATTTTTTCTTTCATTTTTCCCCGACTTCCCACACTGTTATCCATGGTGTTGTTGTTTTTTATTTCTCCCCCTTGCGGCACCCTATCTTCTCTGTCTTAAACCATACTAACAATTCAATAATCTATAACTCCTTCTGTTGCTCATGGTTCGAATCCTGATCGCAAATTCCTCATACTACATTATTTCTTTAAATAGTCCGAAAGAATAGTTCCATTCTTTCTTCAACAAAATGACCACCATCGAGTTCTCTTACTTTAGCTGTTAACTTTGCCAATTCCACATAACAAGAAAGTGTCCTCAAGCTATGCCTCTTGGCATTCGAGATGAAGAATGGCGGCATGTCTATGTGTGAAGAAACCTTTGGATTTTTTGTGCTTGGTTTGTAGCCTACTGTACAAAGGATGATCCCTTATATCATCCACATTTGCCTCTGGCCACACCCAACGCTTGTCTATGGCCCCCAGAAGGCAATGTGGCCCTGGGGCCAAAAAACGGTGTAAATCAATACCTATGCAGAAGGATTAAACACTGTTTATAGTCACTCTGCTGGTTCCTACCTTTATTGAACTCGAATCTAAGTAGAAGAAGGGTGCCCATGCTGAACCGAAGATAACATGGCACCACCAGGAATACATATTCCATTTCTTTTTGAAAATCAGCCAAAATCTGGAGTTTGGCAATGCGTTCCGACATGTGAGACTTCACACAGCTCAGGCAGAACTAATTAATCTCAGAGATCATGCCCCATTACATTCAAGATTTAAACTGTCAATCAGGGAAGGGAAATAACAAAACAGTCATTTGATCTCTTGTGTGCCAGGCATCTGTTCAGGTCTAAGGACCTGTTATAGTTCCAAAAGAACAGCAATGAAGCAACAGGAGATAAGCATATATAAAAGGCATTTAAAAAAATAAAAATCTGTTTCAGAGAAGATGGCAGCCAATTGTTCATCCTTGCTTCTGAAGGTAAACTCAGAAAGATTTATCTGTGGGTGTAAATCAGGTAGCCAATGAAACGTTGGCAGGTTCCCACAAGGCAAGACACAGTGATAACAGCAAGAACCTTTATTGAACTAACAGAACTGGACAACAGGGGCAAAGCAACTGCTTATATACATTTCTAAAGGCCTGAGCCACTCCCACTCCCAACGTGATTGGCTGTCTAAACTCCCAAGCTGCGAATTATGACTCAGAGTTGAAGGGACAATGGCAGAGGCCCAAATCCTGAAATGTTCTGTGATTGGATATCATGTATCGAATCAGAACATAGGGGCTCAGAATCCTTAGTCCAGACTCAAGCCCAGGCAAACACAGACCACTGAATACGTAATAGCCAACATGGTGCTTGTGACATTAACATATGAGAGTGCTGGAGGTGAAATAGTTAAACAGGTTACCCAATCAGAACCCGGTGGGTGGAGTCAGAGGGACTATAAAACCAGCTCTGGGAGGGGCAAAGGGAGGAGTTCGTTGGGAGTTGGGTGGTTGGTTGGAGTGGGAGTGAATTGGGAGAGAATCTGTGGGTAGGTTGAGTTAGTGTAGTGAAATAAGCTGAGTCAGGAACAGTTAGGAGCTAGGAAGACAAGTACAGTGTTACTTAATTCATTCTGGAGGTCCGTACTTAACCTGAAACTGTTCTTAACCAGAAGCACCACTTTAGCTAATGGGGCCTCCTGCTGCTGCCGCGCTGCCGGAGCACGATTTCTGTTCTCATCCTGAAGCAAAGTTCTTAACCTGAAGCACTATTTCTGGGTTAGCGGAGTCTGTAACCCGAAGCGTATGTAACCTGAAGCGTATGTAACCTGAGGTACCACTGTAAATATCTGAGAGGTGGTTTAGTGAGTGAGAGCAGGTAGCGGAAGTTAAAGTTCTGGATAGGCACCCCATGATTGAGATTGACTGAGACAGTTTATGAAACCACACGCTTGTTAAACGGCAATAAATAAACAGAAGTTTATGTTCCAACTTAACCCTGACTGGACTCAGTATTTTACCAGGTAGGGCCTGGGTAGTGGCAGCGAGAAATAAAGTGGTGGCACAGGGATCAATAGACCGTGAAATGTCCGGGGACCCTGTGTGGTCGCCACAGTGCTCTCCAAATGTTGTTGGATTCCAACTCTCTTTCTTTTTTTTTCTTTTTTGAAAATAATATTTATTAAAGTTTTAAAAGTTACAAAAAGAAAAAGTAAAAACACCATATTAAACAAAACAGCACATCACAATAAGAAAAAAAGAGGGGGGGAGGAAAAAGAAAAAGAAGAAAACAGAAAAATAAAATCCATTAAAAAAACACAACGAATCTTCCCATAACTTATCTTTCATTTGCTTGTTTCCTTGACCTTCCCACACCTCCCTTTTTTGTATTCTAGTTCGGTTAACTATTTCAGCAAATCCTTTCCATCTTTTCCAATTTTTGTCCTGTAATTTATCTTAATATAATATAACTTTACTTTCCCTCCTTTCACCAATTAACAGTCTGTTTTTTCCTAAACGTTTATAACATTTCTGCTAAAACCACATAACTTCATTCCAACATCCTTCTAACATTCATTAATTTTACAATGTTTCTGTAGATAGTCTTTAAATTTCTTCCAATCTTCCGCCACCGGGATTCCAACTCTCATCCATTCCTGCCTGCCTCAGGGATGATGGAAATTGTAGCCCAGCAACATCTTGAAGGCACTATTTGACTTGGTTCTTCAGGCACCGTTCCTGGGGGGAAACGGTAACTGAGGGTACAAGTATCTGCCTCACCACCACAGTGAAGACGGAAGCAATGAATGCTTTGCAAACTCCCTCTTTTCCTCCCCAAATCCTTTCTCTCCTCTGCAATTAATTGCCCAAATAGTCTCCCTGGCTGGTTTCCTGCTTCCGATATAAGACTTAGTCCCAAGCAAGACATTGGGTGGATCTACACACAGGAAAAAACCCCGCTATAAATAAGTAAGAAATTACTATGAAAAATTACATAGATTTTTTTTTTACTCTCTGGTGCCATCTGGTACTGCATGTTTATAAAGCATTCAAAACAGTGTTTCCTTACTAATGTAACTGAGTCCAAAGTCCCAGTTATGCCACACAGTCATACCTTGGATCCCAAATGCCCTGGAACTCGGGGCGTTTTGGCTCCTGAACGCCGCAACCTTGAAAGTGATTGTTCCAGTTTGTGAACATTCTTTTGAAACCCAAACGTCCAATAGGGCTTCCGTGGCTTCCGATTTGCTGCAGGAGCTTCCTGCAGCCAATCGGAAGCCACGCCTTGGTTTCCGAATGTTTTGGAAGTCGAACGGACTATATATTAATTCATTCAAATCTGGGATCTGTGAAGTTGGCATTTATGTGATATTTAATTAGTGATACTTGGAAATGTGTCTGTTTGTCCAAGATGGTTGACGGCAGGGGTTCAAGTGACTCGTTTTGCTCTCCTATTCTGAAGTTCCATATGCAAACATCCAAAGCCTGTCAGTGAGAACCTCAGCTAGTTGTTGCTTTTATATATGGTTGCTTTTTATTGTGAAAGAGTCAACCTGTTCGTGGCATGCCTTTTAAAAAATTATTATTATTATTGCAGATTTGTCAGGTTTAGTTTCTTTGGCGTAATATCGGGACACTGATGAATGCCTTTCGGTCAACCTACACTTGGCATATGTTGAAATGTACCATGTAGGATTCGGCCTGTTGAAGATTTATTATTGGAGTGTTTATTAAATAATAATAATAATAACAACAACAATAATTTATTATTTATACCCCATCCATCTGGCTGGGTTTCCCCAGCCACTCTGGGTGGCTCCCAATAGAATACATTACAAACACGATAAAGCATCAAACATTAAAAACTTCCCTAAACAGGGCTGCCTTCAGATGTCTTGTAAAAGTCAGATAGTTGTTTATTTCCTTGAAATCTGATGGGAGGGCATTCCACAGGGTGGGCGCCACTACCGAGAAGGCCCTCTGCCTGGTTCCCTGTAACCTCACTTCTCGCAGGGAGGGAACTGCCAGAAGACCCTTAGCACTGGACCTCAGTGTCCGGGCTGAATGACAGGGGTGGAGACGCTCCTTCAGGTATACTGGGCTGAGGCTGTTTAGGGCTTTAAAGGTCAGCTCCAACGCTTTGAATTGTGCTCGGAAACATACTGTTTGTCAATATGATTGTTTTTTGTAATAAAGGTTTCCGGTGCTTTTTCAAAACATATTTCCCCCATAAACTATGATGTTGGCTGCTAGGCTTTTTATTAAGGGCCCATTATGACTCTTCTGCTTGCGTATTTATTCTGGCACTGCAGCAAGTGATGTCACCAGTCCTGCTTGGAAAAGGACCATTCTCTGCCATTTCCCTTTCTGCAATACCACAGGGTGCCTCGCCTCTTTTTCCTGAAGTATTTATTTATTTAAGATATAGGTGCTGAGGAGGGTCCGATAAACACTTCGCAAATGTTAGAAGCAGTGCTGTTTTTTTCTGGAAAAAGAAGTGCCGGAACTCACCATGAACACTTCCCTTGTTCCGGTGAGTTCCGGTGAGTTCCGGCTGCAAAAAGCTCTGCGTGTGTCGCTTGAAAAAGTGCCACTTCCACAGACTTTAGCCGTCTAGTGGGCACAAATGAAATAAGGCATTTATTCAAGTAGAGAATATTTATCTAGAAAATGTTGTCTCCCTTTCCGACCATCTAAAAATACATTTATCTACTAAATTCTGCTATTGTATACCTCTTTAAAATCCTACATGGTTCCCTGAGATGCACTGTGTAGTATGTCCTAAAACTCAATGAAACGTTGAGTTAGGCTTTCTGGTTTCATCGTCAATCTAAATATTATTCACAAACATATCCCCCTGTTATAGTTCTTTCTTTTATTGCTGCTCGTTCATTCAAATCTTATTCAAGAATAGTGTTTCCCCCCCCTTGCCTAGTAAATATCTTTTTATCTATCTCCTCCATCTATCATATGCATTTTTTTGTGCATAAAACCTTAGGAAATGAAAGACAAATGTTAGGAAATATTTAAACATTGGACAATATTCCTATGAAAGTTTAATGTTCCCAAGCCTACAGTTCCCTAATACCTAACAGTACGAGTTCTGTTGCAATATTTGCCCGAATGGAAAACGATAAAAGGCATTCCTCCAAAGCAAACCACCAAGAATTGAACAATAAAACAGTAAAATAAAAAATAAAAATAAATGCTAGCTTGGCATTTAAAGAAAGAGGAGATGAAGCGAGAACTGCTGTCTGGGATAATAAAGAATTAACCACAAACCCCTTTTCTATTAAGCACAAAAACCCCTATATTAAAATGACACACATCCCCAAATGCTCAAAGAGTTGTGTGCATTGCGATAGCTCTTCCACTTCCGTGAGACTCTCAAACCCGTGGAGCTCAAATATACGTTGAACACATTCTAACTCCCCACTCCTTGCCGACAAATAAAAATATATCTCTAATGCAAAGTCTATCTATGGAAGGCCAGTAGCTCAGTGGCAGAAGGTCCTAGGTTCATTCCCCTGGCATCTTCAGGTAGGACTGGGAAATAAATAAAGACACAAGACACTAATATTTTAGTTAATGGGCAAAAATAGGCGACAACTTTATTGAATACAGGAACTGAGCAGTATGGGCTTAGGCATTGGTCCTATCGTCTAACCGGCTTCAGCCTGATTGCTTGAAGACCGGCAAGGGTTAACCACCAGTAGGGGGAGTCCTGCTGATGCACATCAACTAGGATAGGAGCTCCCCCGGGGTCAACGCTCGGGGGTGTGCCTTAGGCCCACACCTCCATAGGCTTCGGACAGGGCGACGCCCCCCGGAATCCTTTACCGGACTACCCTTCGATATGGGGGAAAGTGATGGCACTTCCTCCCCCCTCTCATCTGCATAACAATACCCCTACCAATGCCTAACCCTCAGTGCCAAGGAAGTTGTGACGATTTGCTACGAGGTAGGCGAAAAACCAAACGGCTGGTGCCAATTTGCCAAGTGGAAAAAATTCCTACCAGGCCCCTTGACGGCAACCAACCGAAGTCCATAGCAATGTCAGAGAGCCAAACCTAAAGGGTAGGAGGGTGGGAAACCGGAGTAGCTGGAGCCAGCCCTAAATAGTGCAGGCCACGCCTCCCGGGCCAGCCGATTGGCTGGCAAAGGAGATGATGCGTCCGAGGATTCCCCCAGTCTCGCAGGGGCTGTAAGCCATCCCCCGCGCACGTGGGGAGGGCGTGAAGCCCGCAACCCCACCTTCTTCAATATCAACTTCGTTGGACTGGTCATGTTGTTTGGATGCCTGATTATCGTCTTCCAAAGCAACTACTCTATTCCAGACTTAAAAATGGAAAGCATAATGCTGGTGGTCAACAAAAGAGGTTCAAAGACTCTCTCAAGGCAAATCTTTTAAAATGTAGTATAAACACCGACAACTGGGAAACACTGGCCTGCAAGTGCTCCAGTTGGAGAACAGCCTTTACCAAAGGTGTCATGGGCTTTGAAGACATTTGAACTCAGGACACAAAGGAGAAATGTGCTAAGAGCACGCTTGGCAAATCCACACCATGATCAATTCCCACCCCGGACACCTATGTCCCCACTGTGGAAGGACGTGTGGGTCCAGAATTGGCCTCCACAGTCACTTACGGACTCACTGTTAAGACCGTGTTCATGGAAGACAATCTTACTCAGCTACAAGTGATTGGCAAAGAAGAAGACAAAGAAGACTGATGTAGATGGACTGACCCACTAATAAGTATATTGTCTGTGTTTGTTTGGCACTTTGGTTGTGGGTTGTGATGTTGATGAGTGAGTGAGTTGATGAGTGAGTGGCTTATGTCTGAGTGGTTGATAGGGGTGTAGGGGGTGTTAGGGGAGGGGTAGTAACTCTGGTGTGGGGCACATTGTGACTTTTCTGGGGTAGTTTGTCCACTTTTGGTCCCCACCCTGTGTTCAGCTCTCATCTGTGACTCCTGGAAGCTGTCAGCCTGAAACAGAGGCTTTGACTGACCTGCTAAACCAGGTGAGGGTAGTGAATGGGTCTCAAACCCTTGGTGAGTTAGGGATTTCCAATTTATATGAAGATTGAGCAGACAAGACCCTTATTCTATCATCCAAAAGATGGGCAAAAGATTATTGCATTTCAGGGGGTTGGACGAGTGGTCCCTCATTGTCCCTCCCTTCCAGTTGTGATTCTATGATTCTAGTCAGTTATATAAGGTCATAAAATGAAAGCGTTGCTTCTTACATTTCATAAGCAGAGCAATGAGAAGCGATTTTAACCACTTTGATGCATTTTGCTTCAGCAGTGAGTCTTCAGGAGTCAGTAAATCCCTCAACACCAATCAATGCGATGAAACAGAAAAGTGTCCCATGTCGTCAAAATTGTACAAAATATTTTATTTCAAATACGTCGGTGTGGTAACACGCTAGCCATCATGTCAAGAAGAACGGGAAAGAATGAAAACAATGAGCTTTCCCAGACATTGTGTCAATTATAAATCTTGATGAGCAACAGTAGGAGCAGCAAGATTTGCCTGGCATGAGTAGGTTTTTTTTGTGGGTTTTAGTCATTGTTTTCACTTTGCAGAACTGACAAGAAATCAACAGGAACCGACAAAATAAAAACTCCTTTGCTGAAAAGCAATATTGCTACTTGCTATGGGTTGGTATCCAACAGTGGTTTTGTGCTAGTGGAAGCACTTCTGTAAGCACATGGCAAAGTACCATATTTTCTCCTGCTCAATTGCAGCTTTCTGTGCCATATCCCAGATTTCTCTGTATCCCCTTTCAAACCCCACCCTTTCTCTCCCATGCATTTCTCTCTCATAGTTTTTGCCTGACTTGAATATATCTTTGAACTCTGATAATGATTATTTTATACATACCCTCCAACATTTCTCCAATGAAAATAGGGACTATTCCATCATCATCATACACACATATCCTCCAACATTTCTCCAATGAAAATTGTTGTTGTTGTTGTTGTTTAGTCGTTTAGTCGTGTCCAACTCTTCGTGACCCCATGAACCAGAGCACGCCAGGCACTCCTGTCTTCCACTGCCTCCCACAGTTTGGGCAGGCTCATGTTTGTAGCTTTGAGAACACTGTCCCACCATCTCATCCTCTGTCGTCCCCTTCTCCTTGTGCCCTCCATCTTTCCCAACATCAGGGTCTTTTCCAGGGAGTCTTCTCTTCTCATGAGGTGGCCAAAGTATTGGAGCCTCGGCTTCAGGATCTGTCCTTCCAGTGAGCACTCAGGGCTAATTTCCTTAAGAATTGATAGGTTTGATTTCTTGCAGTCCATGGGACTCTCAAGAGTCTCCTCCAGCACCACAATTCAAAAGCATCAATTCTTCGGCCATCATCCTTCTTTATGGTCCAGCTCTCACTTCCATACATCACTACTGGGAAAACCATAGCTTTAACTATACGGACCTTTGTTGGCAAGGTTCAAAATAATAATAACTATTCAAAATATTCTATTCAATAACTATTCAAAATAACTATTCAAAAATAACTATTCAAAATAATCAAAACAAAAAAAAATTCCTTCCAGTAGCACCTTAAAGACCAACTGAGTTAGTTCTTGGTATGAGCTTTCGTGTGCATGCACACTTCTTCAGATACACAGTGTATCTGAAGAAGTGTGCATGCACACGAAAGCTCATACCAAGAACTAACTCAGTTGGTCTTTAAGGTGCTACTGGAAGGAATTTTTTTTGTTTTGACTATGGCAGACCAACACGGCTACCTATCTGTATTCAAAATAATAATAATAATAATAATAATAATAATAATAATAATAATAATAATAATATTTGCCACTGATTTGCCTGGGCTGCCACAGACACTCTGGGTGGCTTCCAACATATATAAAAACATAATAAAACATTAAAAACTACTACTGGGCTACCTTCAGGTGTCTTCTAAAGGTTGTGTGGTTACTTATCTTCTTGGTTTGGGGGGTCGCATAACTCCATACCCTCCAACACTTCTCAGATGAAAATCGGGGCCTCCTAAGTAAAAGTGGGGCATCCCGGGATCGAAACAGAAATCCATTATTATAGAATAGGATGTCCCTGTTTTTTTCGGAGAAATGTTGGAGGGTATGTTAAAATAAGAGAAAGTGTGACCCTGAGACAAGAATGTGGATGCAGATGGGGCTCTCCTGAGTTGTCGCTAGGAGCTCAGCTTGTAGACTCAGTTCCAAGATTGAAAGGACAGGCTGAAAAAGATGCTACAGCTATCAAGCTATCCACACCTGTGATTCTGAGATGAAGAAGCAATGTTCCCCCTTCACTGAAAAATTAAAGTCTGGCTTGTTGTAACCCCGGGTCTGTCCCAAACTTTATATGAAACCATCTCCATCTTGGAACCGAATCTACAAGCTGACATCACGGCTGCAACATTCAGCCTATTTTATTTTATTTTATTTGCGCTTTGGGGTTGTTGTTTTTGTTTTAATTCTGCCTGCCCACCCTCACCTTGCCAGATTATGGGCTCAGGATTGATAACTGGAAAGTTTGTCACACCTTTTGTGACAATTTGATTGCCCACCCCCCCAAAAAAAGGAACTGTTTAGTTATAGATTGGGGAGTTTGAGGAGAGAAAAAACATTCCAGTCCTTTCTTGTATTTTTAAAACCCAAAATGAATTGAATTTAAAGTTGTTTTGAGGGGGGGGTTAAAAAAAATTATGCAAGATCCACTGAGAAGAAAAGGCACTTTATAGCATTAGAGTGATTCTTTAGCGTATGTATGTATATATATATATATATATATATATATATATATATATATATATATATATATTGCTGAGATGGAGAGGCAAGTCCTTCACAAGTCCTTCATAAAATACTAAACAGGAGTTCAGTAGGAAAGCTCTTGTCGCATCTCAGTTAGGGTGGTTAGTGCCGGTCTTTGAGCTACAGTACCATTTGCACTTTGTCTCGCTCTCCCTTTTGAAAACGTATCAGAAAAGTTGTTGTTTAGGGGAGTAAACTCTTTATCCATGCATATCTTATTTTCTCAGCCCTAAGAATGACTCTGTTTCTGTCCTGGATATGCATGTCAGATGCATAACTGATTAGTGACAAGTGACACAGAAACAGAAAATGCTCCGTGTTATGATGAATAATAAACTCGGGCAATTTTATGCAGGGAAGCATAAGGCGATGACTTTCTGCACTTCCCCCCTCCTCCCCATATAAATAATATGGATCTCACCAAAATGGAGAGGGCAGAGAAAGTTGTTATGACAAAGTTATTGGGTGCATTTCCAGTTCCTGTATTAGGCTCATACAATCACAGAATTGAGAGGTGGAAGGGACTTACAAGGACCATCTAGTCCAACCCACTGCAATGCTGGAATCTTTTGCTCAATGTGGGGGTTGCACCCAGGACCCTGAGATTAAGAATCACATGCATTACTGACCAAGCTATCTCAGGTTTGGTTTATATAAGAATAATACTGAAAGGGTAACAGTGGCAGCACAACCAAATACAGAAATAAGCATGCTCAGTTGACTTCAGTTATAGCCACACTTAGAGCCAGTGTGGTGTAGTGGTTAAGAGCAGCAGACTCGTAATCTGGTGAACCGGGTTCACGTCTCTGCTCCTCCACATGCAGCTGCTGGGTGACCTTGGGCTAGTCACACTTCTGTGAAGTCTCTCAGCCCCACTCACCTCACAGAATGTTTGTTGTGGAGGAGGAAGGGAAAGGAGAATGTTAGCCGCTTTGAGACTCCTGAAGGGGAGTGATAAAGCGGGATATCAAATCAAAACTCTTCTTCTTCTACCACCGTATTACATTTGCATTCTATTATATTGAAGATTCTTCCCAGGGAAGCCTGTATACAGTCGTAACCTCGGAAGTCGAACAGAATCAGTGGTGTAGCATGGGTTGTCAGCACCTGGGGCAAGGCAAGTAATTTGCGCCCCCTAACCCGTGGATTTGCGCATCCTAACCCTAACCCCCAGATGTTGCGCCCGGTGCGGCCGGCCCCCCCTGAACCCCCCACGCTACGCCACTGAACAGAATCCATTCTGGAAGTCAGTTCGACTACCGTAACGTTCAGTTACCAAAGTGCGGCTTCTGATTGGCTGCAGGAAGCTCCTGCAGCCAATCGGAAGCCCCATTGAACGTCTTCCGAAAGAACATTCCCAAACTGGAACAATCATTTCTGGTTTTCGATCATTCAGGTGCCAAAACGCTTGACTCCCAAGGTGTTCGGGACCCAAGCTATGACTGTACTGTCATACCTCAAGTTGAATGTGTTTCGGGTTGAGTGCGTTCCGCGGCAACCCGGAAGTAACAGAGCTCAAAATGACATCACATGCATGCTCAGTAGCAGCGAAATGTGACCCGTGCATGCGCAGATGCGCCGCTGCGTCTTGTGTTCCGTTCGGGATGCGAACGGGGCTCCGGAACAGATCCCGTTCGCATCCCGAGGTACCACTGTATAGGGCAGGGGTCAGCAAGCTAAGGTGCATGGGTCAGGGTCATTTAACCAGCCCATGGACCTGCCACCTATTCAGTCGGCTCACGTGCGCCAAGTTTCTTTTATAGGCATGAACAAGCTTATGGTTTCAGTTTATTTTCCTAGGCAGTTTCTTAATCTTTGTTCCTAAACTGTCCTATGCGTTCCTAACAACTTCAACCTGATTATTCCAACTATCTATCTGACTCCACCTAACAATTCCTCTCACTTACTCACAACACAACTCGACCAACCCACAGACGATTCTCCCTCCTCCTTCTCCAACTCCCAACTGACTTTCAGACAACTCCCACTCTAACTCTAACCCCTTCCTATCAGTTTCTCTCTGGCCAATCACGTCACACTCATTTAACCCTTTCCTTGTGACCCACCTAGGAGGCAAACGCCACAACCGCCTTCTCCGATGCTGGCTGGCTTCCCATTGGCTGCAGGAAGCTCACAAAAACTTTGCCAACCCCTGGTATAGGGATTCAAGCCCAAAAGCTTATGGAAATAAACCTGATGGGGGGCAGGGTAGATCATCGTAATGACCGTCCGTTTTAGATAAATGCACAAATAATTAAATAATGGATCAATGTGCAATATAGCAAAAAATAAGAAGAAAGAGCTTGATTCCCACCCCTTGTTTGTACATCATAGTTCTCTGTGCTGACCAAGAAAATTGTTTTCTTAAAGTATAGACTTTGAAAGCTTTCCTAAAAATCTATCTAGTATCCGAGGGTGGGGAAACAATCTACATGTGTCCACTTCAAAACATATTTTTCCATTACTTTCATATTAAAAAATATTTACCATCTTTTCTAAATTCTATTACTAGCATGAAGAAAAATTAGATTTCTATGACTAATTAAAAACACTTGGTCGAAAATGAAATAGCAGTGGAAAAGAGCAAATACAACATAGACCAGTGTTTCCCAACCTTGTGCCTCCAGATGTTTTTGGCCTACAACTCCCATCATCCCTAGCTAGCAAGACCAGTGGTCAGGGATGATGGGAATTGTAGTTCAAAAACAGCTGGAGGCACAAGGTTGGGAAACACTGACATAGACATTTCCGTGCTGAAGCTGGGATGAGCTGCTTCAAGCACACTCAAGAGTTTGGGGGTGTCCAATGGCATATCTGAAACTATTTTTGTTAAAAAATTAAAAACTGCCCTAATTCTGAAGGCAATCGGCTGACTTGGAATGCAACCTGGTTGGGTGTAATTTGAGAAATTGCCATCCTTCCACCGCCGCTGCTTGGATATGCATAACAGTCTTGCCCCTGGGGCAACTGCCTCTGCGCCACCCCCCACCTACGCCACCATTCCAGACCACCCCTTCCTCCTTCTCGAGCAAAGCACAGTCTGGGTCTGTGTGTCAGTCCAATGACAGCTTGAACCAGCCTCTGGTTGTCATATTTATTTATTTATTCATTCATTCATTCGTTCATTCGTTCGTTCGTTCATTCATTCATTCACTCATTCATTCATTCCCCGTCCATCTGGTTGGGTTTCCCCAGCCACTCTGGGCATCTCCCAACAGAATATTAAAAGCATGATAAAACATCAAACATTAAAAACTTCCCTAAACAGGACTGCCTTCAGATGTCTTCTAAAAGTCAGATAGTTCTTTATTTCCTTGACATCTGATGGGAGGGCGTTCCACACTCACCACCACCGAGAAGGCCCTCTGCCTGGCTCCCTCTAACCTCACTCCTCGCAGTGAGGGAACCACCAGAAGGCCCTCGGACCTGGACCTCAGTGTCCAGGCTGAATGGTGGGGGTGGAGACGCTCCTTCAGGTATACTGGGCTGAGGCTGTTTAGGGCTTTAAAGGTCAGCACCAACATTTTGAATTGTGCTCGTAAAAGTACTGGGAGCCAATGTAGGTCTTTCAGGACCATAGCTGTCAACTTTTCCCTTTTCTTGAGAGGAATCCTATTCAGAATAAGCGAATTTCCCTTAAAAAAAGGGAAACATTGACAGCTATGGTCAGGACCAGTGTTATGTGGTCTTGGCTGCCATTCCAGTCACCAGTCTAGCTGCCGCATTCCAGATTAGTTGTAGTTTCCGGGTCACCTTCAAAGCTAGCCCCAAGTAGATCGCAACATCACACTCAAGATAGTCTCCGCCATCTTGGTCAGATAAATTGCTGGGCAGCAGAGTGGGTGGTATAGCAACAGCAACCCCAGTTTGATGACCCACGGGCAACCTGAGCACCCTCATCCATGATTAAGTCATGAATGATTGAGGTCTTGTCATGTACTGGTCTTGCATTAAATAACCATGCACACAAGCTGGGTTGCACTGTGGACTAGCCAAGAGGAGCCCAGTTATTGGGGGGGGGGCAGGTGAGAGCAAAGAACAAGGCTGGCTCAATCTGCCATCTAGACCTACTTACAGCCAAGGCCTCATACCTGGAGTCACTGACTGCCAGTTGTCTTCTTCTATCCAACCTGCCTATTAAGGAGGCAAGCTATAGAGATCAGGCCTTCAAAGCTTACCTGTGTTCTCCGTACGAGGCCATATTCTGTGTTCCAAAATACAATCACGGTTGTACGGATTTCTAGAATCCCTGACTATATGACCAAGCCCTGTATAATCTACATAATCTGCTTTACTCTATTTGATTATAGTGTAACAAATGTATTTTGCACTTTATTTACATTTGGTAAACCTTTCCCAGATGCCCCATACTCTGATATTTTGTATCCCAATTCCTATACGATCAAAGCTGCGAGCAATTCAAAGAAAAGAAGTTCTTCAAAGACTTGTGACATTTGGAGAGAAATTGAGAAAACGCATCCTCTTTGAAAACTGGAGGACTGCATGGGAAACGAAAGCAAAATAAAATACTATTTATATACACTGCTTCATTTTTTAAAAAGGAAATAGTAATTATCAAATGCCACCAGATTAATAAACAATTACCATAGTAACACCAGCAAGATCTGAAACATATGCTTATACATTTTTAACGTGTAAATGGAAATACAAGACAGCTGAAAGTTCCTTTGATTCCCTTTGTTCCAATAAGACAAGTGACAAATCCATTAACAGATCCTTTCATGTCATCTCCTCCACTACTGCACTTTGGAACTATATCTGTAAATACGGTGCTAGCAAGAAATGGCCATTCAGTCTTTTATTTTCATGGAACATCTACCAAAAAACAAACAAACCCAGGACCTTGTTCATGAGAACAAGGTGCATCCATAAGGAAAGCAAATCCACAATCTCAGTTAAAGCAATATGACATTTCTGCTACCCTAACAAAGGACTTCTTGGTTTTTCTATCATATCTCATCGCTCCATTTGCCATAAAGCGTGTTCTCCCTAAAATGAGAGCACGGGTTGCGGTGGGGGCTGCCAGGCCAGCCCTCTGTTGCCAGGCAGGTTAATGGCTATTGCCTGGTGCAACGATTGGCTGACCGGGTTGCTGGCGCAAATTGCATGCAGCAAATTGTGTGGGTGGGACCATAGGCCAGTGGCGTAGCGTGGGTTGTCAGCACCCAGGGCAAGGCAAGTAATTTGCGCCCCCTAACCCGTGGATTTGCACACCCTAACCAGTGGCTTTGTGGCCAAAATAGTGCCCAAAAACCTTGAACTAAAATTACATGTGAATTGTGAATTATTCAAGGGGTGGCTTGGGGACCTCCACACGCAAATGCTTTCTATTGGAACACAGGAATTTGCCTTACATGGAATCAGACCATGGCTCCATCTAAGTCAGCGTTGTCTGTCCAGAATGACAGCGACTCTCTAAGGTCCATCTTGAGATACCAAGAGCGGTTGCCTTTGTCTTCTCTGATAATATGCTGTAACTACACTAGAGATGGGGGAGGAATTGGGTCTACTTTGCGCAGCAGACCAACCAAATCTGACACTCCCAGACTTGCTTGAAGATCACAAAGAAACTCCCGCTCAGATCACCACACAATTCTCTGGATCTTGCAGTGCATCTGTGGCGCACAAAAGGGGCACACAAAATTGTATGTAAAAGATGCATACAAAATGAGTGTTTTGATGGTAAATGCATTGAGAAGCATATATTTTCCTCCATGTAACTGTGTGATGGGGATAAGGTGAAACATGTACTAATAGGCTGACCACTGTTTAATTATCAACAAAGCTATCCCAATAGGGATAGTTTATACCACGGGTACCAGTTTTCATTCAGTGTTTCTAGATTTGTGTCCTTAAAATGCAAGAAGCCTCCTCTCATTCAGGCTAGTTTACATGTAAGTTTAGTGGGACAGATTTAACATATTTTCTAATTTCATTGTTTGAACCTAAGCTTTCAAATTTCCCCCTTCGCACTTTTAATGTGAAACCCCATTGCTTAAGATTTTGATGGGATCTTTGTGTTGTTTGGGTTTGGCAGTTATCAGACATAAAACTTCCTAAGCTGTTGCTGTCAAATACTGTCTGATACCTAAAACCTCTGCACGCCACTCATCAAATACAATAAAATATTCGGCGCCATTGTGTGAAGCAACAATACACTCTGATCAGCGAAAGCTGCAAACCGCAATGGAAAGGAAAAAAGAGATTGTACATACATCACAGGGGTCAACATTCATTCCATAAGCATGCTCGGATGGCAAAATACGCAGATGTTCTGTAAGAAACACATTTTCCCCAGTTTAACAGATTTCTTCCTTTGGACGTGCCAGTCAGAGTCCATTGCAGTTGAAAGGAAAGGCCCTGTTAAGAACATGGAGCAATATAGGTAGTATTTGGGACCACAATATTTGATGCTGTAAGGAACCACATTTGGGGTTTGTGATTAGTGAGGGTTGGGGAGAAGGTTGCTCGGAATATGGCATGTCAAATAGAGTGGGAGGGGAAATCAACAGGAGGCTGGAATGGCAGGTGAGCTGGAGGTGGAAATTTTGTCCCTGCTGATGTCTGGAAGATGGAGAGAGGGTAGAAGGGATTAATTTGGTGGGAACGGAATTAGGAGATATCTGATCACATCAATCCCCCATTTCAGTTTACAGTGGTACCTCGGGTTACATACGCTTTAGGTTACATACGCTTCAGGTTACAGACTCCACTATCCCAGTAATAGTACCTCAGGTTAAGAACTTTGCTTCAGGATGAGAACAGAAATCGTGCTCCGGCGGTGCGGCGGCAGCAGGAGGTCCCATTAGCTAAAGTGGTGCTTCAGGTTAAGAACAGTTTCAGGTTAAGAACGGACCTCCGGAATGAATTAAGCTCTTAACTCGAGGTACCACTGTACTGTACATTTGCCTTCATTGTTCCTCGAATAAACCAGCTCTTGTTAACCCTGGGTAACCGTCAGCGAAACCCACGCTTAAAGGTTTTGAGCAGCTATTCCGATACCTCTACCTGCACAGAGCTGTTAGCATGGGAAGACAGGGACAATCGTGTAGACCCTTGGGACCTATTTGGGATCCGTTTATTTCTGATGGTTAGAAATCATACACTGGCAGGGCGATTACTTTAATAAAAACGTTCCGATTTTGCAGAAAGCCATATTCAATATTTGCAGAAGGAAAGCAGGGTTTTTGTTTTAAGTATTTTAGACCTTGGAACGATGCTTCCTATCAAAATTTTAGAGGAGGAAAATATGACAAATCCTGCAGTTTTATTCTCCTCTGTAGCTTCCCGTTACTAAACCAGCCAAATGCCACCGTGGAAATGGGGACTTTGCATGTCATCTTGATCTGCTGCTTCCAAACCCCTCCCTCTCTTTCATTAAAGCTTTAATGCTGCAATTATGGTCACGTTGCCCTATTAAAAAAAAAAGGAAAAGGCAGTTTACTTTAAAAAGTGAAATTGCATAGCCTACTATTTAATTATACACAAATGTAAATGGCCCATTTTTCCATAACTGGTTATTACAGCACTGTTTTACTTTCTGAGTTTTCACAATCTCTAAAACCTACAATGCTTCCTGCTATATAATTGTTTTGTTACATTATTGTTTTCATCTTATTTTTTTCCCTCTCTCTCTCTCTCTCTCTCTCTCCCTTTTTAATGCGAGTGCAGCAGGAGGATAAATCTTGGTTTTAAGCCAGCCAGTACTTCATCTACTTAAGCTTTTATAGATGAAGATTGCTGTAATTATCAGAATACCCGCTTATTTCTGAAGTATTATCTTGGCAACCTGCTGGCATTTACAACCAATTAACAAGCGTTGCCCATTAGTTGCGTAAGGGGTATCGCGGAGTAAACCTATTGTGTGTTAATTTTCTATTTTAGATAATCAGTTTGGCCATCCAAAATGGAAAGGGGAAGAAAAGAAAGGTTTGACACGCAGTGGCAAGCGTGTAAAAATTACAACGTGCTTCCGAGAGACAAAGGTATCCAACGACATAGTGATTACTTCACTGTCGTCACCATTGGGTCTTAAGTATTTATTCCTTTTATCTCTTCTGGAAGATAAATTATAAAGTACAGCTTCGGCAAAGTAATCATGTGCCTTCCTCTCCAACTCTCTCCCCCACCCCACCCTCCACAACCGACTGGCTTTTCCTCCTGTCCCCTCCTGTTTGTAATTACATCAAATTGTACAAGTGTTAAACACTATTTAAAAAGAATTTTTTTAAATTAAAAAAAGACAAAGAAAAGAAAACTGGCGGCCGATGGGGGGGGGGGGACAGCCTCCTGTCGCCTTTCTATTACTATTAAAAAGGAGGAACGTGAAGGACTCCGTAAAAGATAGCACTTGTAAGTGGCCTCATGTGCGCTGCATTTCCATCCAGCTTATCATCTTTGTTCCATTATTTTTGTCGCTCTCCCTGTTTTAAAAATGGGGCAAAGATAAAGGTAAAGGACCCCCTGGATGTCCAGTCAAATTTGACTATGGGGTGCAGAGCTCATCTCCACTTTCAGGCCGAGGGAGCCGGCATTTGTCCGCAGACAGCTTTCTGGGTCATGTGGCCTGCGTGACTAAACCGCTTTTGGCGCAACAGGACACCGCGACGGGAACCAGAGCGCACGGAAACACAGTTTACCTTCCCGCCACAGTGGTACCTAGTTATCTACTTGCGCTGGTGTGCTTTCAAGCTGCTAGGTTGGCAGGAGCTGGGACAGAGCAACTGGAGCTCACCCTGTTGCGCGGATTCGAACTGCTGAACTTACGATCGGCAAGACCAAGAGGCTGTGTGGTTTAGACCACAGCGCCACCTGCGTCCCTTAAAAAAATGTGGAGTAAACTCCATGAAGGGAGGCAAGGATGGTGGGCAGAAAAGACTGACCCTTGAAGGAAAATATGGGAGACAGAAGAAACTCCTCTCAAAAGTGGGGAGTGCTTTAAATGCACACACTGAAGGAGACTCCTAGCCCTGGGGAGCAGCTCACCCTAGTAGAAAAAATTGCCTCCTTCAGTACCAGTCCACTCATACCCCCATCCACTCATACCCCCCTTGGAAGCAAGGAGGGCTTTCTGCACAAATTATTCCCAGGTAAATTCCTTGTCTGTTCCTGGTTTCCTCATATGTGCCAAACTCAGCTCTTTAATATTTGTTTTGGTCAGTTGCATCCAAGTAATGAAGTGTCTGTTCTTGCAGTATGCTGATTTATTAATTGATGTTATTTATTTTAGATGCAGACACATAAAAGTTATTTTTAAAAGTCTAATGGGGATATAATGGATCGGCCTTTCGAGTAAAGCTTCATATGACTAGCATGCAGAAAGATGTTCCCTAAGTTATGCGGGGATTCAGAGTCATTGAAATCATTTGAGGTTGCCATATGTCTGGGAATTCCCGGACATGCCCTCTTTGGGGGGCCCTACATGCGGTATTTTACAATGTACCAGAATGTGGCAGCTAGACTGGTGACTGGGAGTGGCCACCGAGACCATATAACACCGGTCCTGAAAGACCTACATTGGCTCCCAGTACGTTTCCGAGCACAATTCAAAGTGTTGGTGCTGACCTTGAAAGCCCTAAATGGCCTCGGTCCAGTATACCTGAAGGAGCGTTTCCACCCCCGTCATTCAGCCCGGACACTGAGGTCCAGCTCCAAGGGCCTTCTGGTGGTTCCCTCACTGTGAGAAGTGAGGTTACAGGGAACCAGGCAGAGGGCCTTCTCGGTAGTGGCACCCACCCTGTGGAACACCCTCATATTTGATGTCAAGGAAATAAACAACTATCTGACTTTTAGAAGACATCTGAAGGCAGTCCTGTTTAAGGAAGTTTTTAATGTTTGATGTTTTTATTATTATTATTATTATTATTATTATTATTATTATTATTATTATTATTATTGGTGTTCTGTTGGGAGCCGCGCAGAGTGGCTGGAGGAACCCAGCCAGATGGTAGGGGTATAAATAATAAAATTATTATTATTATTATTATTATTATTATTATTATTATTATTATTATTAAATTTTGTGTGTGTGT
>NC_138528.1:123869710-123927210 GCF_964234715.1 Podarcis melisellensis
TGGTTGGACAGTGCTCTCAAAGCTACCAGCATGAGTTTGACCAAGCTGTGGGAGGCAGTGGAAGACAGGAGTACCTGGCGAGCTCTGGTCCATGGGGTCACAAAGAGTCGGACATGACTAAACGACTAAACAACACATTGATAGAATAGAGAAGATTCAGTCGCTCTGTCTTCCGCTCTCCACACCAACCAAACCATTCTCTCCATAGTGACAGAGGCTCTAATGGTATCAAGATGAATGATGTACAATTCTACAGCTAAAGCTAAGCAGGTTGGGGCCCGCAAATTTCATGAATTTGAGACTTCAAAGGCTCAGCCTCTTAGAGGAAAAGTAAACTTGTAAGAAAGAAATGTTCCATTGTCAATTCATGGTTTCCTTTACTGCCGAAAACAACAGAGGTCAAGGAAAGCCAAGGAAGCAGAAGGCGGGCACTGAAACAACTTTGATAGGATTGCTAATTCCTATCAAAATTATGATGTCACGGTGACCTGCTTTTGCTAGAATTGTGCTGCAGAAGTGTGAAACCTCCATGAAAAATGTCTCCAATGAAATGTCCTCAGATGTTTCTCAAGGAGAAGTCTTCATACTGAACACAAGACAGGAACATACACACGCCTGCACACACCTGAAAAATTCCGTTTGGCTTTTCTAAAGTCTTTTGAACATTGTCAGCAATTTCTCAGATGTTTCCAATGGATTGTGGAACTCCCAAATTCTCATAAGCACAGCTGGGGAAGGTTTTCTGGTGGTAAAGTAAGTGACTGGGGTCAGAAAACCGATGACGTGCCAGAGGGCCTTCTCAGAAAAAGCAACCTGGTGGTGGGACCTTCTCCCCTCAGAGCTTCAGCTCTCCACCTTACTTTGTCTTTCAGCACCAACTGAAGATGTCCTTCCACCAGATCTTGTGAGTGTGCTGTGAATTTGCCTCCAATACACAAACCCTCCAACATTTCTCCAGTGAAAATAAGAACATCCTATTCCATAATGATTTTACTATTTATACCCCACCCATCTCCTTAACTATGCCTTCAGATGTCTTCTAAGGGTGGTATAGCTACTTATCTCCTTGGCTTGGGGCTCAAGGGTTGCATAACTCCATACACTCCAACATTTCTCCAATAAAAAATAGGGATGTCCTAAGGAAAAGCAGGACATTCCAGGATCAAATCAGAAACCAGAATGGCTTCTGCAAATCAGGGACTGTCCATGGAAAATAGGGACACTTGGAGGGTCTGCAATGTACATGTGTGTGTGGACTCCTCCCTTTTCATCTCTCTTCTTCACAGCAGACCCGGTATCAGCGGTACCATGCATTTGAACATATAACTGACATGGCTTCCTCCAAAGAACCCCAGGAACTGCCCACCACCGCAGAGCTACAGTCCCTAGCACCCTAAACAAATTACAGTGCCCAGGATTCTTTAGGGCAAGCCATGTGCTTTAAATGTGTGTTAAGTGTGCTTCAAATATGTGCTATGAGTAAGGTAAAAAGGTAAAGGACGCCTGGACGGTTAAGTACAGTGAAAGGCGCTCATCTCGCTTTCAGGCCGAGGGAGCTGGCCTTTGTCCACAGACAGCTTTCCAGGTCATGTGGCCAGTATGACTAAACCGCTTCTGTCGCAATGGGACACCGTGATGGAAACCAGAGCGCACGGAAACGCCATTGACCTTCCCGCTGGAGCGGTACCTATTTATCTACTTGCACTGGCATGCTTTCAAACTGCTAGGTTGGCAGGAGCTGGGACAGAGCAACAGGAGCTCACCCCGTCGTGCAGATTCAAACCATCGAATTCTGATCTGCAAGCCCAAGAGGCTCAGTGGTTTAGACCACAGCACCACCCGTGTCCCGGAGCTATTAATATGACCCTTCAGAAGGATTGTTTTACAATGATTTTTCAATGTATTTTATTTGTGGGTGTATAGTTGCACTTTAAATTGTTGCACCTCACTTCGATATTACTTCTGAGGAGAGGTTGGATATAATTCTATAAATGAATGAAATGATTTCTACTCAATAAGCAGTACAACAAGCAATTACATTTTTTCCACGCTAGATCTATTCACGTAGATTCACATTATCATCCATGGATGGGATAGGGATAGGCAGAGAGGGACGTACCTTACTTGGGTCACAGACCTTGTCTGATACTTGTAGGCAGGATCAGGTAAAGTGTTCTATTTCCAATACACAAATAATACTAAATGTGGAAAGACTTAACATTTGTGAAGAGTTTTTGGCACCCTCCTAAAGATACCTTTCAAACACTAAGTGTGACTCTCCCACTAGTTACAAAAGTAATAAGCCGAAAGGGGGGGAATTCCCTCACACACTTCCAGTTGCTGAATTAAAAATAATAATAACGTTAAGTCAGAAATGATTGATGCCTGTGACCCTACTTCAGTCTTGCCCTCTTGTATTTTTTTCCGTTTGATTTCTGCTTGAGTGGAATATAAAAAAGTCTTGCCGCATCCACTATAAGACTTGAAGACAAGCAAGTTCATTGCCAGCAGCTACTCCACTTATTTTTTTAAATGGAAATTTGCCGTCTGCTATATCACACAGGGTGAGGGGAGGGGGAATACAGAACTATTTTTTGCAGCTTGTTCACTGAACAGATTATTGGAAGGGGGAAAGGCATTTTTTCCCCCTCTTACAGATTTCCAAATTTCAGTGAAAATACTATCTTGGCAACTTGAATTGGGGAAAACAGTTTTACTCTCATATTGCTACTGTGCTTCACTCGGAAACCGTAACTACATCCACGGCAAAAATAATAATAATCCATGCTCCGAGGACATGACCTGTCGAAGGCTCCATTTCTAAACTCGCATTATGCACAGTGGGACTTGCTTCCAAGTAGACGTGTGTTTCTTTTTCAGTAAATTCCTCAGGTGATTTGCAGGATTTGGTTTTTTAAAATAGAGGTTTGCAAGATTAGGCCTGAACTTTTTTCTGATAAATTTACACGCTCAAACTCATCCAGTTTTGACAGCCACTAAAGTTCTGTCTAAACCTCTCTGAAGCCATCAGGAGTTATCTGCTGACTGCAAGAAGTTTCTGATGAGACATTAAGTGTGTGGTGTTGCCCAGCAGAACTGCCTTTCCTGGAAATAGACTCCAAGCACCTCAGGCAAACTCAAACATGAACAGTTTTATTTAAGTGCAGTAGACTGGAGGCAGGTCTACACTTACAATTTTTAACGCTAAAAAGGAGTTAAGGATTGGTTCTGAAAACCATATAGCCACATGACATTCTTTTTTAATGTTAAAAAATGTGTTATTAAAATGTGATATCAGAGGGCACTCAAAAGCTTTCCCCGTCCACAAACGGGGGAAGACCTTGTGGAAGAGGAAGGGAAAGAGAAATCAAATGTCTTGACGTTTTTGAAAGATATTTTTAATATCATTCTGTAAACGTTTTAAAAGATGGGTGTAGATCCATCCTGGGAGTCCTGCTTGCACCTCAGCCTGCAGGTCTACGTTGGTTTCCTCCTTCCAAATACTGTATTTTTCTGTGTATAAGACTAGGGGGTTTTTCTGAAACAAATAATGTCCAAAATTTGGTGGCGTCTTATACACAGGGGTCATCTGCCCCCCCCCATTTTCTTCAATAGGAGTCCCCCCAAAATAGGGGGCATCTTATACATGGTGGTGTCTTATAGACGAAAAATACGGTACTTCTTACCCTAGGAACTAGGGTTAATGAAAAACACAAAGTAAGATTATATTGATTAGGAATAGGGATAGAAGGTAAGGTTGGTCTGAATTGTGACTGCATGTTCAATGCCTGGCAGGCCCACCCATTAAGCGGAGTGAAGCAACTGCCTCAGGCAGCACCCCTGCAGGTACTTTACCCACTCCCCCTCCTCCACCACTCGCAGAGGACATGACTGGCGTGTCCTGATCCCCTGGCCTACCTGGCAGACAGTGTGCCAAGACGAAGTTCCAAGTCCAGAAGCCAATCCACACAAACCAAGTCCAAAGATCAAGAAACACAGTCCAGGGTCAGTCCAGGTAAGCCAAGAGAGTCACTGAGCAGTCAGTCTTGAAGTAGAAACCCGTGAAGGTCCAAGGAGAATCCCAGGCGAGGTCCCTCAACAATGAGCAGTTGAGCAGACACAGCACCTCAGCTCTGCAGTCTTCTTATACTGTGTCTGCTGTGACCCTCACCTGCTCTCAGCTTGCCCCAGCTGTGAAATCACATGTCTCCTTCCCCACCTGGCCAGCTAGTGAAGTAGGCTGCAGACCTTGCCCGTTGCCCCCTACGCCTTAAGTCCTGCCATATTCATGGGGACGGGGGCAGTGGCGTAGCGTGGGTTATCAGCACCTGGGGCAAGGCAAGTAATTTGCGCCCCCTAACCCATGGATTTGTGCCCCCTAACCCATGGATTTGCGCCCCCTAACCCGTGGATTTCCCTAACCCCCCAGATGTTGCGCCCGGTGCGGCCGGGCCCCCCCCTGCATCCCCCACGCTACGCCACTGGACGGGGGGCTCTCTGGCTCTGGCAAGGGGTCCCGCTGCTCAGCTTCATCATTCTCTGTCACCCCGTGAGTATTGTCTACAACAACCTCTCCTTCCCCATCCCCAGCTTGCCCCCGTGTGACTCACTCCCAGTTGCAACCCATCACCAGAATCCTCTTCCTCTTCTTCCTCCTCCCCGAAATCCTGCCAGTTCATGACATCCCGTCATCAGCCCCAATTTCCAGCAAAATCTCACCAGAATCTCATGAGATCACACAGATCTCAGACACCGGGCGGCATGGCAGAGTGGAGCAGGGTTAAGAATAGTTGGTTTAATTCACGCAGAAATGAAAGATGAACGTGTACTAATGGCTAAATGTATATTACTGGAGGGTTGCTAACACTGGGGTTTTCCCAATGGTGCTTTCTAAAGGACTCTAGGCTCCTTAATGGGTTAATGAATGACTGTTGATTGTTTTCTGCTCTGTGCCGAGAGTGAACCATTGATCATGTGATGAAGGTATTGAGCTGCAAATTGCCCTTTTGAAGGGAGTTGCAATTGAACCAATGGCTTCACGTTGCAAGAAAGGAGATTCCGACTAAATATACGAAAATAATTTCTGACGGTAAGAGCTGTTTGACAGTGGAATGGTCTCCCTTGAGAGGTTGTGGACTCTCCTTCCTTGAAGGTATTTAAGCAGAAGTTGGGTGGCCATCTGTCATGGATGCTTTAGCTGAGATTCCATCAATTCATGGGGTTGGAATTCATGACTCTTAGGGTCCCTTCCAACTCTATGATTCTATAAAAATATGGATTGAACTTGAGACGCCACAGATCTATGACTCTTCTCCAAGTTAAAGACTCCAGCCCTGCCTTGTAGAGAAGAAAGTCGTGTATAATAGATAGGGATGGAAACAGGGTTGCCTCTCCTATGGAGCAGAACTAAGATATTCCCCAGAAAGTCTAGGATGGGGTGGTTCTGAGCTTAGAGGGAAGAGATGGTCAATTGATATTGAAGGTGGTAGAAACCATATAGCTTGGATCTAAAGAACTGTGGGATGACACCCTCTACTGCAAGAGGGTTTTCCACCATGCCTTTCCCCATGCTCTTATGAAACCTACTCTTGAGGATCATGGGATGTCATGGAATGGCACGAAAGAGCACTACAGGGCCAAGCTGGAGGCAGGATGGTAGAAATCTGACCTGCTGGGAGCTCCATCTGGCCCAAGGCGGGGCCTGACAGACTTCATAAAAACTTCTGCTACTGCTGCCCAGCAAGGACTGGGGTATTTTGGGGGAAGTTTTGTCGGGAGTTTTTGCTGTTATTGATATTAATTTTTTGTATCTTTATTTTTATGTGGAAATTGTTCAGCTTGGTTGTGTAGTTTCTGTTGTGTTTTATTTATTTTTATGACTACTTTGCTATGTTTGTAACTATGTAAATCTTTTCATATTGTAAGCCGCCTTAAGCATTGTTTTAATTGCGGAAAGGCGGCATACAAATGATGATGATGAATGATGATGCTGAATCTTGGACACGCAGGAAGAAACTCTTACTTGGAAGTAAGAAAGAGATCTATATTCAGGCAAGTGATGGTAGACACAGTGGTCAGGAATCACAACTGAGAAGTTCAGGAGCAGGGCAAGAAAATCAGAACTGGAAGGAAGTGACAAAGATGTCCCAACAAGTTTCCCCATCCCTCCTGCCAAGCTATTAAAGACAAGCTATTGATTTTCCACATTTATCACAAAAATGAGAAAATAAAACACACAGCAATGTAAAACACATTACATACAATGAACAAAACACATAGAAAAATTGTTTCTTCAAATTCCTAATTCTCATTACATTGATAACTGACTTCCTCTAATCCCCTCTAAACTGAATTTCCTTATATCACCTGTATAACAGTTCTCCATATTCATATTTCTAATAATATTAACTCCTTTCATTTACTAACCTCTTGTCCTTTATTAATATTCTAATCCTTAATATTTACGACCACACATTCTTATTCTACCCCTAAGCCTATTTATTACTTCCAAGAATTTTCTATTTATCTTATATCACAATATTTAGCTAGATAGTCTTTGAATTTCTTCCAGTCCTCTTGTGTCTCCTCTTCCTTCTGGTCGCGGATTCTTCCAGTCAGGTCAGTCAGCTCCAAAAAGTCCAACATCTTCATCTGCCATTCTTCTATTGTTGGTAGTGGCATACAAAAACAGTCTAACATCTTTTTTAGGCAATTCCAGTCCTAGTATTCCAAGTCGGAAGGCCTCTGGTTTCTTAATATATGTATTTTTCAACTCATTATAAATCTTTTCCCAGAAGTCTTTAGGTGGCTTCTTATTCTGGCAACAAAACTGCAGCCTCCTGAGTTCAGTCACGGCTTTCTCCTGTTCTGCCTCCCCACTTCACGGATCAAGGCCATTCCCAGCCTCCACTGAGGCTTTCCACTCCACATGAAATCTGGACGGGGGGAGCCACCATTCCTCTTTCAAAACAACCGAAGTTGGGGTAGAGATTCCCATTCCCCCAGCCCAGGTTCCCACCATTCAGGCCCCCCTATGTTTGTTTATGTATGGAAGTGAGAGCTGGACCATCAAGAATGCTGATAGCCGAAGAATTGATGCTTTTGAATTATGGTGCTGGAGGAGACTCTTGAGAGTCCCATGGACTGCAAGAAGATCAAACCTCTCCATTCTGAAGGAAATCAGCCCTGAGTGCTCACTGGAAGGACAGATCCTGAAGCTGAGGCTCCAATACTTTGGCCACCTCATGAGAAGAGAAGACTCCCTGGAAAAGACCCTGATGTTGGGAAAGATGGAGGGCACAAGGAGAAGGGGACGACAGAGGACGAGATGGCTGGACAGTGTTCTCGAAGCAACAAACATGAGTCTGACCAAACTGCGGGAGGCAGTGGAAGACAGGAGTGCCTGGCATGCTCTGGTCCATGGGGTCACAAAGAGTCGGACATGACTAAACGACTAAACAACAACATGTTTATTTCTCCCACCTCTTCCGTCAGGGCCTGCTGACCCCAACCTGAACCTGGCAGACGTCATCACTCCTTTGAAAGGAAGCATCAGAGCGACACTATGCCATTGTGGTCATGACTGCGCTGTTAGACTTTATTCAGTTGTTTTGCTATCTGCTGCATTCTGTCCCACCATTGGTAGTTTATAGCATCAAGTTTGGCTGAGAGATGGCAACTTGCCCAAATCCACTTGAGGGGCAGCACCAAACGAGTGAGGATTCCCCTTGTTCTTTGCTCTGCATTCAAGTACGCCTACAGACTCTCTCTTTACCAACGCATAAATTCTTCTTGGTACCCTTCATGCAGCCACAATGGCTCTATTCACTTCTCTCAGGTGTGCTTCAAATTTGCTGGGGCTTCAGTGTCTGCGTGGCTAGGAAGCAGGTAAGGCCTTAGTGTGCAAGTTGTATTTGCCACAACGTGTTTGTCTCTCAGCAATGACACCTTGCTTTTCGATTCGCGGCGTTTTGAAATCCCTTTTCTTGTATAGCCTTTCATGTCGCTGTGGTCTCATCCATTTCCGTTTCTTGAGGAAAGCTTCCTAGACAAGTGCACAGGTTTTCCATCATTGTTCCTGACATTCTGCCACTTTCATCTGGAGCGGAGAATCTTAGGAGGCTCCTTCGTAGAGAATGTGGTTAATTATCGTTTCCCTTTGAGTGGAGACGACCATTTGGTTGATTTGCAACTTTGTCCCTGTCTGTGGTACAAGGAGCACTGGAGAATGGGGTTTTTCCTCCTTTTGCTGCTAATAATCATAATATTTCATCAGGGGAGGGAAGGTGGCCTTCAGAAAGATGCATGCTTCCTGCTTGCAGAAAAGAGCTAACTACTAGTCACACCTCATGTTATGTCCGCTTCATGTTAGGTTCTTTCAGGATACGTCCCATGGGGACCCGGAAGTACCGGCAAGGGTTTCTTCCAGGTTTCGCCGCTCATGCATGTGCAAACGCGCAAAATGACGTCACATGCATGTGCAGAAGCAGCGAATTGCAACCCGCGCATGCACAGACGTGGGTTGCATTCTTTTCATGTTGCAAACGGGCCTCCAGAGTGGATCCCGTTCGCAACCAGAGATAACCACTGTATTTGAGACACTGGTGAAATTGTTCAAGAATTTGCCTGCACTTCTGCCAATACTAACGAGACCTTGACTGAGCTTTACTGAAACCACTGCACCCTAGAATCGGTTTTTAGGCATCCTCAGCTGGCTGCTTAAAATATTATCTCATTGCTTTTTATTTAATCATCTCCTTTTGGCATCCCTATGAATATAGTGAATATTCCCAGAGTGGAGGCTAGTCTCCCATAAACAATTCATAAACATGGTTCTCACAGAAAGACGTCAAAGTGCAGTGAATATGAAACCCAGTTCCTTCATTCGTACTCATTATTGCCATGTTGTCAATGCTTTTCTACAGGATGCTATGTCCTAAGGGCTTGCCTTAATGTTTCCACTTGAACAAACTGTTGGTAGCAGAAATGGTTAAAAAGGGGGGGGAGACTGCAAAATAGTTAATAATAATCACCCTTTTATATCTCAACTCCCCTAGAATTCTATTTAGGCATTTGTAATGCAGATTAGAGGGACACGAGTTGCGCTGTGGGTTAAACCACAGAGCCTAGAGCTTGCCGATCAGAAGGTCGGCGGTTCAAATCCCCGCGATGGGGTGAGCTCCCGTTGCTCGGTCCCTGCTTCTGCCACCCTAGCAGTTCAAAAGCACATAAAAAGTGCAAGTAGATAAATAGGTACTGCTCCAGCGGGAAGGTAAACGGCATTTCTGTGTGCTGCTCTGGTTCGCCAGAAGCGGCTTAGTCATGCTGGCCACATGACCCAGAAGCTGTATGCCGGCTCCCTCGGCCAGTAAAACAAGATGAGTGCCGCAACCCCAGAGTCGGTCACGACTGGGCCCAATTGTCAGGGGTCCCTTTACCTTTTAATGTAGATTAAGGAAACAGATAGGAAAGGGGCCAAAGCTGCTGTGACGAGGGATCTGAAATCATTATGAAAAGAGGACTTCTCCAGAAGTTTCCAACAGTTCTCCAAATGTTGTCAATGGTGCATTGTATCAGAGGGGGGATACTTTGAAGGCCTGTAAGGCATGTATGTTTGAATATTTCTCGTTACAGATAGGTAGCCGTGTTGGTCTGCCATAGTCAAAACAAAAAAAAAATCCTTCCAGTAGCACCTTAAAGACCAACTAAGTCAGTTCTTGGTATGAGCTTTCGTGTGCATGCACACTTCTTCAGATAAGCACACGAAAGCTCATACCAAGAACTGACTTAGTTGGTCTTTAAGGTGCTACTGGAAGGATTTTTTTTTGTTTTGAATATTTCTCGCTGTCCGATTTCTGTGACCATTCACCGAACTTTCCAGTCACACCTTGTATTTCATCCAGGTCAGGGCTGAGGCAGCAGCAGAGCATGCTTTAATGGCCCCCTAGATGTCCGCGTGCCCAGCCCACGCCACCAATGCCAGAGCAACACCAGCTCCAGGCCACTTTGTGACTGTTTCGGTTGGTTTGTGAACTATTTTTGGAAGCCGAACGTCCGACGGCGCTTCCACAGCTTCCAATTGGCTGCAGGACCTTCCTGCAGCCAAACAGAAGCCGTGCTTTGCTTTCAGAACGTTTTGGAAGTCAAAAGGACTTCTGGAACGGATTCCATTCAACTTCCAAGTACGACTGTGCAGTGGCGTAGCGTGGGGGGTGCAGGGGGGGCCGGCAGCACCGGGCGCAACATCTGGGGGTTAGGGTAGGGGGCGCAAATCCACGGGTTAGGGGGCGCAAATTACTTGCCTTGCCCTGGGTGCTGACAACCCATGCTACACCACTGCGACTGTGTAAGAGAACAAGAGAGGTGTTCATGGTGAGTTCCGGCACCACTTTTTCAAGAAAAAGATATGGCTAATATAGTTCTACCAGTTTTTTTCACCAGTTTCCTAAATGAAATCTCATTTTTAATTCACACACACACAAAAAAAAAATACTGCTGTGGCATAAAAACCATTCACAAAATGGCAAAAGATACATACTAGGCCAACTCAAAGGTTTAGAGGTCTGATCCAAATAACAGATCAATTCCATTGAACGCTTGACCCGAATTTTCTGTTTTTAATGGCAGTATTTTATTAGTGTGCATTATATCATTGTGCATTTTTAATTAAGAGTTTTCATTTTTTTTAATGTTCATATAATTTTATTTTATTTTTACATTTTGTAAGCCACTCCCATTTGGTCATTAAGTGGTATATAAGACGCAGTAGTAGTTTCAGGAGCCCTATGATTTCTTAAGACTTGCGAAGAGGAACAAATGATTCAAATTGCAATCCTAAACACACCAGGGAGTAAACCCTGTTGAACATAACGTGATTGCACCGTAAAATATTAAGAACAAACAATTTGCTCATTCAGAAGACACATTTTAACCCCCAGATACTACTGAAATCTAGCCAGGAAGTGTTCTCGCACACTTTGAAATCAACAAAACTTTTAAGAGTGTTTAATTTTGACTGGATTGAGACCATGTTAACGTAAATTGATTGTGGTGGGTGGCAGAAATGGAATTCAAGTAATGATGAAGAAGGAGGTCGTGTCCGGCTTACCTGTCAACGGACAAGTTGACAAGGCTCCCTAACTTCACATTTTAGCAAACTTTTCAATTAGCACCCTCTCCCCTCCCCCTTGCTATTTAAATATGCTTAAAGTAATGGTTTTCCGTAATTTCTCTCTCTCTCTTTTCCCCCCTTTGGAAACATACCGTGCTATTGTCAGCTTTAAAAAGAAGCAATTTCCTGACTTTTTGAGATTGAGCAGGTCAAGGAAAAATTACTACTGTGGAAACCCTATAATTAAATAGACTAGACAGCTGCACTTATGAGAAACTAAATTTAAGTTTATGCTATTAATACTTGATTTGGGGGTGGCACGGAGTTGTAAGCAGAAGTTAAATTTGCTGCCAGCCCCCCCCCACTTGAAACACGTTTCCCCCCTCCCTTTTTAAAGAAGAAAATCTTTTTCTTTTTTTCTTCAAAATAGCCTTTCCTTTTTCTTTCTTTTTGGGGAAAAAATATATATTTCTAATTAGCTGATAGAACAATTAGAACATGCAGCTTAAGAAAAACTCCTATCTCCCTTCCTGTTTTACTTTCGGTTATTATAATATTATAATTTGGGCAAAATAGGTAAAGGTGAAAACAACATATATGTTCCTCTTTACAATCATGGAACTAGAAAAACACTTTTAAACGTTCAGCTAACTGAAATAAAACACAGTTTCCCAAATTTCACTAACACTGCATATATACTTACATCTCACACATCAGTTTTAAAAAAAGTACAAATGCAGTCATTTTAATGTTTGCAGACTGCCAACTATATATAAAGGCAAGGTTTTCTGAAGAAAAATTTAAAAATATCTTAGATTCTTGGAAGATAAATAAAGGGATGGTTGTTATTATTACTTCACAATATCACTATTTTGAAATGAAAGCGGGGGGGGGGGAGAGAAAAGAATTGTCAGCCCATAGCATGAATCTCTGGAATAACTCTTTCAAAACTAAGTGTCCCAGAAACCCAAAATAAAAGTTGGCATATGACGAAACGAAGAAGAGGAAAAAGGAGAGGGGGGGGAGGTTATTTTGAAGTGGCAATACTCATGATTTTCCACAATGGGGAGTTATTCTAAGTCTTGAAGTACATTTTGCTTTCGTTTTCTCAGAACACGTGTCACTGGCTAAATAGGACTTCTAATATTATTTTTGCCTTTGGGAATATCATGGAAGTCTCTCTCTCTTACACACACATACAAAACAAAAAAAGTCTTCACAACTTTCCCCCAAATGCATGCAAAAGCAATTAATACACCTTTAGCCAAAAGAACATGACAACTACATTATTTCAGGCAGATTTCTATCTGTGACGCCATTCAAAAATCCTTTATTAGGCCTTTTATCCAGAATACCTTTTTTTTATTATTGCCATCTCTTTGTTCCTTGCATTACAGAATATGTGGAAACTCAGAACTTGCATCTTCAAGCAGGGCATGAATTGAACCCAGGTTTATGTGCTAAACCGATCCTTAGCAGTGTCAAAAGAAATACACATGTCCCAATAGGTGTGTTCCTAGTTATCATATATTTAACTAAATTGATTCAACAACTTCTGGTAGGTGACACGTATCAAAACATGTCACATATATGCACATTAGGTAGATTGATGAATACACCAATAAAGGAAGCAATAGTAACTGGCAAAATATTTCAGATCCATGTCTGCTTCGTGTTTTCGTTCCTGCGTCTGCTTGGCGAGTCGGTAGCTGCTTTTTCCCCTTTTGGTGTGTGTGTGTGTGTGTGGTGCTGGAATTCTGTTTTCCAGCTGCCCTGATTCCATGGAGTAAAGGAAAACTGAAAAGGAAAGCTTCTAGTCAGTAGATGCAGGCATCGCAATAATAATATTAGATTCTCATGCTGTCACGAAGCAGTCTACTTGTGAGCACATCCAGGGATAAACACACGCAAAGAAGGCCTGCTTGGAAAAGGGTGATTAGAGACTGCCACCTACCCAAACAAGCTTTGCCCACAAATCAGCAACTGTGATCCTCTCCTTAAAAGACGGAATAGTGGCAAGAAGTGACGGCGACTATTTAAAGCATAATTATGCACTGCCTCCAGCGTGTAGAAAGCTTTTGCTTAACTTCAACCAAGAGTTAATTGATAAAGCCACTTTCCAAAAGCGCTGGGCCTGCACCACGCAGTCGTGTTTCAGCTACGGCTCAAGCAAATGGTTTTTTAAAAAAGTCTTTTCGGATCAAGAAAGCTTGTCATTCTTCAGATCTGATTGTCAGCTCTTGTCGGCAGCTGTGAGGATCAGCAGAAATAGTAAAACATGTGTGTTGCTGCTATGGTATACCTGGTGAAATCTAATAATCGTTTTCTTAAGAAAGAAAAGAACACTTTTGCTGAATGAGCTGCTATTTTCAGCTCCAACGCAAGATTCAGATTGCTTTTACTTTTCTTACTTGCTTATCAAGTACTTCAAGAATGCTTCGTGAAATAAATAGTTTTGGTCTTCCGTTGTTGTCAGTTGCGCTGGGATCTAGTGGAAATTCTAACGCAGTTGAACGAATCTAATGAACTTATATAATGCACAATTTATAGGAAGCCCTCAAACGAAGGAGATTACTGGAAGTCTACACCTATGAAACTCCTTGCATGGCATGATCCACTGCGGTCATAATCTACCACAAGAAAGGAGTGGAAATAACTTCAGCTCCTTTCTGTATGGTCTTCAAATACAGGAATTGCCTTGATATATATATTTACCCCCGATTCTGTTGGCCTTATTTTCAGTCCATGTTTTCTGTGTATTGAGAACATTCTTTTCAAAATCTGAAGAAATAGTAAGATCAATAATAGCAGTCAATGGCACAGTAACAAAAATGGCAACAGAATCAGGGAACTCCTAGCTTTAAAGTTTTCTGCTTTTAAAAAACATGCTTCTGTTGTCGAAGCAGAGAAAAGGATATACTTGGCTGTGAGCAGAAGAGTCACATCAACTGGTGCTTTGGAGTGGATTGTGTTTCAGGCTAAAATTGAGCATGTCTGTTCACCAGTGTAAAAAGTGGTGATATATGTTCATAGGATATGCATGATTCAAGGAATGTGAGAAGTATATTTCTGTTCCCAACTGAATCACTTTCCACCTCCCTCTGCCCTGCTTCCTGGTCATTAAAAAGAAAAGAAAAAACCATGCAATATCATAATTATTAGTTGCTGTTTCTCTTCTTTTTTCCCCCCAGAAAATTGAAACTCAAACTGACTTACAAAAATGAACGTTAAAAACAAGGCGAAAACTTAAAATGCACAAGTAATGTAGACTAATATATCAAACTTAGCCCCATCCCACTAAAAGATATGCAGACAATTGAGATCCAAATGTCTGGGAGAACCAGAATGTTTTAGCCTGGTTCTCAAAAACAAATAGTGATGGTGTCATGTCCCTATTTTCCAGGGACATCCCTTATTTAGAGAAGCCATCCCGATTTTTTATTTGATCCCAGAACGTCCCACTTTTCCTTAGGATGTCCCTATTTCCACTGGAGAAATGTTGGAGGGTATGGAGTCATCCGACCCCCAAGCCGTCTGAAGGCAATCCTGTATAGGGAAGTTTTTGTTATGTTTTTATATATGTGGGAAGCTGCCCAGAGTGGCTGGGGCAACCCAGTCAGATGTGTGGGGTATAAATAGTGAAGTTATCATTGTGAAATGGGACGTCCCTATTTTCACAGGAGAAATCTTGGAGGGGATGACACCATGTCTTCGAAGCACATTTGAAGCACATCCATCACCGCCACTGCTAAGCATTGTGGACACTGTAGTTTACCCCTCATTGAGTTACAACTCACAGCAAACAAACTACAGTCCCCATAATTCTCGGGGGGGGGGGATGTGTTATGAATGTGCTTTGAATGTATGGTGTATACACAGATACAATTTATAATGAAACTCATCATCTGTTGGAGGTCCTCATGCGCTTGCTTGTACCTGAATATGAGGAAGCTGAATCATGAATATAATGGGCTGTTCCTTGAACGCACAAGGTGGTAAATCATACTGAAATGTGGATATGAAAACCCCCTCGATTCACTGATCAAGTAGGGTACATAATCATAGTTTTGCACATGCGGGACATTTGTTCTGTATGCAAGTAGCCATGTGAAAGGACAAACCACCCCAGAGATTGGCCTGCCAAACATGTAAAACAGGATATTTACAGGCATTTAACATCCGCCGTACGTCTAAACAATGTGAAAGATGCAGGAACCAATGAAAGGAAGGGTGCAGGTTGCAGGATGTGATTGGCCTTTGTTGCCCAGTGAACTCTATCTAAATCTGGATCCAGCCAGAGGTGGATTTAGGGGAGCGCAATCAGCTCAAACGCACTGCACACAGAGCCATGGGGTGCCACAACTATGATGTAGAATGGAAGGTGAGAGGAGGGGAAGCCAAATTTTGGCATCGCACAGGGCACCCCTGAAATTTGAGACCTGCTCATCTGTCTGTTACACATAGCATTACGTTCTAATCCTAAGCATACAGTGGTACCTCGGGTTAAGTACTTAATTCGTTCTGGAGGTCCATTCTTAACCTGAAACTGTTCTTAACCTGAAGCACCACTTTAGCTAATGGGGCCTCCTGCTGCCGCTGTGCCGCCGGAGCCCGATTTCTTTTCTTATCCTGAAGCAAAGTTCTTAACCTGAAGCACTATTTCTGGGTTAGCAGAGTCTGTAACCTGAAGCGTATGTAACCTGAAGCGTATGTAACCCGAGGTACCACTGTACTTGTTTGTGAGTATAACTCACTGAAACCAGAGGGGTTTGTTCCTTAATAAACATCGTTCCGATTGTGCTGCAAGTCTGGCACGTGTATTTGTAGCGCAAGACTTTGAGGCCAACAGCTAATGGGCAGCTTTAGTACGTCATTTGTACTTTTACCCTTCTCCTTTTTAAAAAATAATAATAATAATGGTGCTAGTATGCACATGTTTGTGTGTGTTGATCTAAGCGCATTTTCCCCACCTATACTGCCTTAAAAGTTGTGACATCAGCTCACTTGCTCTTCCATGCAGTTGTTACAACAGCCTTAACTCAAACTATAGTTATGACCATTTTGTCATGCGGCTGTTTAGCCTTAGCGTGGACGTTTTATGCATCTTGTGGAACCTTTGACAAAATAATGTCGCGCAGCAACAAGTGATCTTGTTTAGAAAGCCTACTTTTCAAAAGAAGCTTTCTGGCACGGATTCCTCAGTAAGCAGTAATCAACGGAGACGCTCCTTTGTAATTTTTCTGTTTCAGAAATAATATAGGAGTTTACTAACAGGAAGTTTGTGGGCAGGAACAGTAAACAGTCTCACGGTCCATCTGTTATTATGGGATGCAAGAAAGCTGAATAAGGACTTTCTTTTTTAAAGAGGCTATTTAGGTGGGGGTTTTTTAGGGATCAGAGAACTTTACGGGCAAAGGGGAATAGTTTAAATATTATTAATCAACCAAAAATAAATAAATCTAGAAACCAGATCTCTCTTTGTTTTCGTTTTCTGAATTAAACTATCTGACTTTAGCCAAAAGTCTTGTAGACGACCCAAATAAAATACTTTAAATGCTGGGGCGCAATCCTGCCCATGTTAAGCATTTTAAAGTCCCATTAATTTCAATGGGTGTGTAGGAGGTAGTAAAACGAATGCTTGACTTCCACAGGAGCTAAAAAAAATAAATGCTGATGTTTGGCTGGTTCTTGTCTTTTGTGTTCAGTTGTTAAGGAGGGAGCTTTCTTTGCCTTAACTACCAACTGGGTTGAAAAATCAGATGATACACTCCTGCTGGAATTTCCAGGAAAGTATCTGCTATCATGGGGGGGGGGGGGTGACAGAGTTTCCTTCACTTGCTTTCTGGGGTGAACTGAAAAAGAGTTTCATGGAGAGAGAAGGATGTCACAAGAACTGTAAAACAGACGGTGGAAAACTGGGTTATGGCTGGAACTTAGTGCTTCATGTTCCAGTAAATAAGTGCTAAGAACTATCGCACATTGATTCCTGCAGCAGCGTAACTTCTTATACCATTGATTATAGCTTCCTTCCTTCCACAACTGACTCACAGATAAGGATGGAAGGATCTGTCAGCTTCACATCTCTTGCTTTCTCGTTTTTGTTTTTGTTTTCCTGTCTTAAATTTGGTTCTCCGTGTTTCTGCAGAAATTTGCAAGGGTTCTCTTTGAAAACCCTCCTGAAAATTCTTCGGCATTTCAGTGCCAGTTTCTCCTGATAAAACACATTTTTGGTATGAACGCCTGGCATTTTTGCATGCCGTTTGTCCTAACATAATGCATTTTCGTATTGTACTATGCTGATACAAATGCACACTTCCACCAAATAAATGCATTTTTTTAAAAAAAAAAAAACCACCACTGCTGTTTAGAGAACAGCATAGCAAATTTCGGGTAAGTGCAAATTTCAAAGGATGGTTTTTTTCATTTCCCATTTTAATTTGGAAAGTGCGAGCTCAATAATTTTTGCTTTAAATATGAACTGAATCTAATTTGTTCCCTATTCCTATTTGCAGGGTGCTGGGTTGACATGCCACGGGAGGGTACAAATGATTCGGGCTTGGTTTTTTAAAACTGCACTTAGCTCTCTTGGTACTTTTGTGAAATATTTTGGGTGATATATGCAACGTGGTGTCCTGCTTGTACAGATGGACTTCCCCTTCCTCTTCTTCTCTTTCTCCCAGCAGTAGCACCCACTGTTAGCACCCATATCTGCTTAAAAGGGTTGAGGAAGATTGCAGTTTGCAGAATCGGGGAAGGAGAAGAAATCAGATCATGTTAAATCTTGTCCTTTGGAATTAATTTTCCCTAGAGCAGTGTGAATCTAGAAGGAGAATGCAGTCACATGTATCATTTGGTCACTTCTACAAAAAGAGATGGTGGTTTGTCAGGGAAGAAGTTTGGACATAACATCTTCTCCTTCACATCAACGAATGATCTTCTTATCTACAGTAAAATATCAATGCTTACAAAAGGCTTTCTGTAACCAAAAGCCAAATCCGGAAGCACAAGTCAACCCAAATTTATATTTGAAGCAGTTTGGTTGAAATAATGTTTTTATTTTTCAAGTGAGTGAAATTGTTACTCAGCCCAATTATAACATTATCTGGATTCATCTCTAGTCTATTGCTGTGTTAAAATAATTGTTCCATTGGATGTGAATTTGACTTTCAAAAAAAGGCTTGTATTCACAAAACATAAGGACATGATTCAGCCAAATGGAAACAGTTTGCAGTCCCGTTAATTTCTCTAAACAGAGACCATGCCCACACTATTTCAGTGTAAGATATTAAAATCAGCATTACACATAGCACAATGCCATTTTGTGAATACTATATATCTATAGCTTGATTGCATGCATAATTCCTTCAAAGTAGCCCCCACTGACTTCAGTGAGATTACTCAGTGAGTAACAATACACAGCACTGCAACCCAACCCCCCACTAGTCGCAGATAATTTACAGGTGCAGATCTATTCACATGTTTTATTGTATGCATTCTAGGGTTGCCATATTTCAGAAAATGACAATCCGGACAAAAGAAGTTCACTTTTTTTGAGGAGGGGACCGAAGTTGTTGAGCTTTTCTTGCCCCCAATTTTCTTCTCACCCCCCAAAAATGAAGTTATCCTGGTTACCATATGTCTGGGGAAACGGACATTTCAAAATCCACACAGACACCATTTTCAGGATCAAAATCCCGGGGGTGTCTGGGATTTTGTGAATGTATGGCAGCCCTAATATATTCATGACAGTATTCAAAAATAATACCCAGATTGTGTTAGAAGCAAAAATGCATGCATAGTGATATTGCAAACTTCAGGCACCTGAAATTACACAGGGGGGGGAATGTTTTGCAAAGGTAAGATGACAGATTTGTCTCAGCAGCACAGGAAAACAGATACACGGGTACAATACTATTTGCTAAATTGCAGAGGGGCAGGGAGCCATGCTAATCTTAGAACGACGGCCAACATACTGTTACGCGATGCCTTACAGACTAGGGCCACAACCGGGCTTGGAAGGAAGCGCTATTGAACACCGTGGGACTTGCTTACCAGCAAAGGAGCACAGCAGTGGGTTGTAGCAAATTTATTCTGGCAAAGGGTTTCATGGACTTGAGCCCACTTTGTGGTGCGATGGCTGTTTGGCATTATTCCAGTGTTACCACTCGAACGCTGGGTTTTCTTTCCACCCTCTGCAAGGGCGCCATCTTCTGGTTTTCCATTTGAAAAATCAACCCTCTACCTGAAAGAAATGCAAATTTTACAGGGAGATTTTTACAGGGAAAACAGTTCATGTTGTTATGAGGGGGGACTGCTCCTTTTCTCTTATGGGGTACCCAAGAGCCCATGTTGTTGTTGTTTAGTCGTTTAGTCGTGTCCGACTCTTCGTGACCCCATGGACCAGAGCATGCCAGGCACTCCTGTCTTCTACTGCCTCCTGCAGTTTGATCAAACTCATGTTGGTAGCTTCGAGAACACAGTCCAACCATCTCATCCTCTGTCGTCCCCTTCTCCTTGTGCCCTCCATCTTTCCCAACATCAGGGTCTTTTCCAGGGAGTCTTCTCTTCTCATGAGCCCATATAGAGTCCTTTTGTAGATCCCTCTATCAGCAGGAGAAAATAACAGAGACCAACCAGAGAATATTGAGAAGCAAAGCAGCAAAGCCTGATCTTTATTAAAGCTGTTGCAACAGGGTGCTCCCCCACACACGGGGGGGGGGGATGAGCCATGCGCGCAAGCCCTTATATAGGCATTTTAAATTGCCCACCCTGGAGTCCAAGACCACCCCCAGAAACATCATACATACCCTGTTTCCCCGAAAATAAGACCTACTTCCTGTTTTGCCTCTTGCTGTAATATAAGCCCCCCCCCCCCGATAATAAGGCCACCCCGGAATATAAGGCCCCGAAGCTACCGTAAGACGTTGTACCGTATACAGGTAATAAATTTCCTCTCTTTTTTTGTTCAACAATAAATGTGTACCATATTCTTCTTCATGGAAAAATAAGACATTCCCCTGAAATAAGACCTAGCGCATCTTTGGGAGCAAAAATTAATATAAGATACTGTCTTATTTTCGGGAAAACAGGGTATATCACAGAATCGGTGTGGCCAAAGAGCACCCCCTAGATACATCAGAGAAGGGGCAGAAATCTGGGTGTGTTGTTTCTTCCTGTCTGCCAGGTTACCTGATTGGTTTACCTGGGCATCCTGGGCACACTTTTGTTATGATAACTGCTCAATTCCTGAATCCAGGTTACAGACTCACACCCTATTCATATCTTAAATGTGCCCTCAAGACAGAATTTGGGAAAGAGACAATGGGGAGATTTCCCATTTCCTCCAACCTTGCTGAGAAATATTTGAGGTCATTTTGGGAGAGAGAAAATGGTTTCAGGACTTTTCTGTGGGTTTCAGACATGTGGTTTACATATTTGTATGTGTTTGCTTGGTACATTTATGAACATCTATTATATAAAGGGACGCGGGTGGCGCTGTGGGTTAAACCACAGAGCCTAGGACTTGCTGATCAGAAGGTCGGTGGTTCGAATCCCCGTCACAGGGTGAGCTCCCGTTGCTCGGTCCCTGCTCCTGCCAACCTAGCAGTTCGAAAGCACGTCAAAGTGCAAGTAGATAAATAGGGACCGCTCCAGCGGGAAGGTAAACGGCGTTTCCAGGCGCTGCTCTGGTTTGCCAGAAACAGCTTAGTCATGCTGGCCACATGACCCGGAAGCTGTACGCCGGCTCTCTCGGCCAATAAAGCGAGATGAGCGCCACAACCCCAGAGTCGATCACAACTGGTCCTAATGGTCAGGGGTCCCTTTACCTTTACCTATTGTGTGTGTGTGTGTGTGTGTGTGTGTGTGTGTATGACCTTAAAATTCTTATAACAATGTCCATGAATTAAGTCTCATGTCTGAACTTGTACTTCTCCAAAATGTCATATCTTCAGACCTGAACAACACACTTTTTTTACTTCCCACTGTCTCCTATATTTCCTACATGGGTGACACGGCCCCTCTAGCTGGAAAATATTGATGGTCTTGTCCCTGCCGTGACTTCAAATGATATTATATATTGCTTATTCGTTACACTTTCAATTGCATCAAGGAACGGGGGCGAACTTCAATTCAGATCTCACTGGAAAAACAGGATCTATAAAAATTCACACCTTCCAAAACTGTGTGCAACCTGAAACACAGCTGTCTTCCAAAAATTTGCACTTCTCCCAGTTTGGCTAAGAAGTTTGCCAAGCAGACAAAAACACATACATTAGAGGGAAGTATGAACATTCAAATTGGCAGCCTTTAAAATACAGTTTTGCTGCTGTAGGGGGTGGAAACAGAAGGCTATTTTAATTCCCCGCTATGTCCCCCATCAGAGCTGTCCGAAGATATTTTTTCCTGCCTGAAGTGAAGGACAAAATGCTCCCTCCCACAATGCAGTGAGAAACTGACTGAAATGGCAGTTGAATCAGAGCCCCACCACCATCTGCACTAGAAATATAAAGCAGAACTATAACACTTTAAGCCAGTTTTCACCAAAAAAAAAATCCTGGGAACTGTAGTTTGCTGAGAGTTTTTACGAGAGACATATCCTCCTCACAGAGCTACAATTCCCAGAGTTTCCTGGGAAGGGAGATTTTGACTCTTAATCCAGGATGGGAATCCGACTCCTTAATAACTCCTGTCAGTGGCCCTTTGGGTGTTGTTGGACTACAACTCCCATCATCCCTGACCATTGGCCATTCTGACTGGGACTGAGGAGAACTGTAGAGTCCAGGGAGATGCCAAGGATTGAACCTGCGACCCTCTGCACACAAAGCATATGTGCTTTACCGCTGAGCGATGATACACCTCCTTTTAGCTAGCAGGTTTATTTGCCATTTTTTCCCCACCTTTTTTCTTTCTCTTTTTTAAAGAATTGTTTCTGGTGGAGGTTTGGTGCGCTCCAGTGGCTGAGGGTAGACACTGCACCTATATTCAAATATTTCTTGCCAGAAAATTATCAGAGCTTGTTACTCTTCGCGTCCGTTCATGTGGTAATTTCCTCTCTGTTTTGGGGAAATGAGCTGTTGTCTGTGGCATTTCACTTCAGCGGAGCCTGTATCATCTTGTGATATATTCAATATTTAAAATATCAATTACAGATAGGTAGCCGTGTTGGTCTGCCATAGTCAAAACAAAAAAATTCCTTCCAGTAGCACCTTAAAGACCAACTAAGTTAGTTCTTGGTATGAGCTTTCGTGCGCATGCACACTTCTTCAGATACCAATGTTAATAATGTATCTGAAGAAGTGTGCATGCACACGAAAGCTCATACCAAGAACTAACTTAGTTGGTCTTTAAGGTGCTACTGGAAGGAATTTTTTTGTTCAAAATACCAATGATTTCCCTTCTTCTCTTCCCATGGTTCATTTTCATAACATAAATCCCTGCGTATTTTATATAAACTAAACCATTCAGTATTCCATTATTACATCCATCAAAACTTATTTACACTGTTGAATTTATCTTAATGCTGCCCATGTTTTCAAATATACACAATTTCCCCTCATATATTCAGTAAACATTTTCCAATCTTCTTTAAACATATGTTTTCCTTGTTCTCTTATTATCACTGCTCTAAGCTTTCAAACTTCCTCTCCTTCCCAGGGCCAACCCAAGACATTTTGGCACCTGAGGCGAACCACATTTTGGCACCCCCTCCCCACCAAGGAAGAAGGGCTGAATGAACATCTACATCAGGAACAAGGTAGAAATAAAGATATACATTGGGATCTGCTGCCCCTGTGGTTTGGGCCGCCTGAGGCAGTTGTCTCATGGGTGGGCCGGCCCCTTCCATATTTCTGAGGTATTTCATAGTTCACTTCCAGACAGATTGCAGTTCTTTTTCCCCCCATAATTTTTATTAAATTTTCTGTTTTACATTTCAGAATATTCATTCAAACCACCTTAAAATATCAGTGACTTCCCTTCTTCTCTTCCCATGTTTCATTTTGCATAACATAAATCCCTGCGTATTTCATATAAACCATTCAGTATTCTATTATTACAGCCATCAAAACTTATTTACACTGTTGAATTTATCTTAATGCTGCCCACGTTTTCAAATATACACAATTTCCCCCCATATATTCAATAAACATTTTCCAATCTTCTTTAAACGTATGTTTTCCTTGTTCTCTTATTCTGTGTGTTAGGTCCACAAGCGGCACATATTTCATCAGTTTAAGTTGCCATTCTTCTTTGATTGGGACCTCGCTCATTTTCCATTTGGGGGCTAACAAAAAACGGGCTGCAGTAGTGGCCTACATAAACAACCTTTTCTGACACCTGGAAATTTCCATCTGAATTATCCCCAACAAAAAAGACTCTGATTTTTTGGGGGAAAGTATTTGTAAACTTTTTTTTTTTCAATTCGCTATGAATTGTTTCCCAATACTCTTTTACCCATTTACAGATCCACCACATATGACAGAATGTACCCTCAGTCTCATTGCATCTCCAGCAGTTCTAGAGCTTCAGCTGGGCTTTGGGATTGCCATATAGTCTCAGATGGCAAATGTTGTTCATCTCTTCTTTTGTGTCAGTATCTTTTTCTTCACATTTATTCATGTTCAGCCTCAAATGGAGGAAGCAGATCTGGTTCCGTTCACATAGCAGGGAAATCAGTGCTTCATGTGCTCAGACAGACTAGTAGGGAAGGGCCAGTATCACCATAACCAGCTTCATGCATTTTATATCCCATATACACTTTCCTGGGAGTAAGGGCCCCTCCAGACATCTGTTTTATTCCTTCTCCTTGAGGCACTGCCTTCTCAGGTTGACAAGCCCCCTCTGCCCCTCACTTCCCTTTACAATACATGCAGAAACCACCTTCTGGACTATTGGACCTTCTATTTTTTAAAAAAAGATATTTATTAAAATTTTATAGACAGAAAAAGGTTACAGAATAAAAAAGAGAAAAAATAGAAATAAAAAAGATACAAAAACACAAATTAAAAAATACAAAATACATTTAAAAAGTTGAAAAATAAAGAACAATTAAAAACAGATCAATCTTTTCATGTCTTATATTTCATTTACTTATTTTCCTGACCTCCTCACGCCTCCCTTTTTTGTATTCCAGTTCACATGGTTAATTCAGAAAATCCTTACCCTCTTTGTTTTTATCTTAATTTTATATCTTAACATATTGAGCTTCATATTTTCATCTAATTATCAATCCATTTTTACATATTCTTTTAACTATGTTGCTAAAGCCGTCTCATTTCAATCCTACATCATTTTAACATTCATTAATTTTACAATGTTTCTGCAAATAATCTTTAAATTTCTTCCAAACTTCTTCCACCAACCCTTCTCCCTGGTCTCAGATTCTGCCAGTCATTTCCGCCAATTCCATATAGTCTATCACTTTCATGGACTATTAGACCTTCTAGGGGGTCTCGTCTGCTCAATCCACTAGAGCCTGTCTTTGCATGCAGGTAACGTCCCTTAGTCACTGAAGGTTTGGAACCCATTGGGACCCACACCTGGTTTAGCCAGCCAGCTGAAGACATTGGCTCCCAGACTGTTTCCAAGCACAATTCAAAGTGTTGGTGCTGACCTTTAAAGCCCTAAACGGCCTCGGCCCAGTATACCTGAAGGAGCATCTCCTCCCCCATCATTCTGCCTGGATGCTGAGGTCCAGCGCCGAGGGCCTTCTGGCGGTTCCCTCCCTGCGAGAAGTGAGGTTACAGGGAACCAGGCAGAGGGCCTTCTCGGTAGTGGCGCCTGCCCTGTGGAACGCCCTCCCATCAGATGTCAAGGAAATAAACAACTATCTGACTTTTAGAAAACATCTGAAGGCAGCCCTGTTTAGGGAAGTTTTTGATGTTTTATCATTTTTTAAAAAATATTCTGTTGGGAGCCGCCCAGAGTGGCTGGGGAAACCCAGTCAAATGGGTGGGGTAGAAATAAATTGTTGTTGTTGCTGCTGCTGCTGTAGTTATTTCCTGGGATGTGGTCTCTGTCACAGGTTGACAGCTTCTAGGAGCCACAGGTGATAGCTGAGTGCAGGATGGGGACCATAGGTGAACGAACTACCCTAGAAAGGGCAGGTTGTGTCCCCCACCAGAGGTACTACCCCTTCCCCAGTACCCCATAGTAAGCAAAGCCAAGCAAAACTGAAGCTGCAATCCTATATATACCTATTTGAGAGTAAGCCTCATTGTATAAAGGGGCTTCATTCCAATAGGATTGGAGTGTGCAAGTCTTTGCAAAATAGTCATAATACATTCGCAGGACGCAGGTGGCGCTGTGGTCTAAACCACCAAGCATCTTGGGCTTGCCGATTAGAAGTTCGGCAGTTTGAATCCACTCAACAGTGGTGAGCTCCTGTTGCTCTGTCCCAGCTTCTGCCAACCTAGCAGTTCAAAAGCACACCAGTGCAAGTAGATAATTAGGTACCGCTGCCGCAGGAAGGTAAACAGCATTTCCATGTGCTCTGGTTTCTGTCACGGTGTCCCATTGCACCACAAGTGGTTTAGTCATGCTGGCCACATGACCCAGAAAGCTGTCTGTGGACAAACACCGGCTCCCTCGACCTGAAAGCAAGATGAGTGCCACACCCCATAGTCACCTTTGACTGGACTTAACCATCCAGGGACCCTTTACCTTTTCCCCCTTACCATAATACAATACACTGATATATTCAATTGTCAGTGAAAGAAAATTGGGCTCTGCTTGTAGTTTGGCCTCAACATTTGTTTTTACTTCCTGCAGAGGGCTGCAATCCCTAGGTCATCAGAGAACCGGGGAGGATGGAGAGATTGAGCTTGCTCCATGAAATGCCCATATCTAAGATTGCGAGAAAATCAAAATGAGTTTTGAGAGCCTAATAGGCTGCACTCATTTTGAGAGAAACCATTTTATTGTGTATGAAATGAATGAAATGTTCTATGCCTGGGAAAGCATGCATTTACGAATCTATTAAATCAAGTGTTTTTTAAACAACGCCCGGGTGAGACTATAACAGGGCAAGGACTTTATCCCTCATCCCATATGACTGTGAATGTCTTCTGCACCTACACCCTGAATGGCATCATTACCTTGCCTCTGCCCTATTTTGGCATTTGGGCACACTACCATTTCCCAAAGAATCCCTTCCATACAGAGTGTTCCTTTAACTGACATACATGGGCATACATCTTGCCTACTCAGGCAGACTTCTGTACAGCGTTACCTCGGTTTCCAAACATCTCCGTTAACAAACATTTCAGTTTTCGAATGCGCCTCAGAAGCCGAACATGAAACGTGGCTTCTGTATTGAGTTTTCCGTTTTCAGGCTTCCGTACTGAGTTTTCCATACTGAGTTTTCTATATTGAGTTTTCCGATCTGATGCTTCAGTGCTGAGTTTTCAGGTTTCGAACGTTTCGGAACTCAAACGGTCTTCCGGAACGGATTACGCTCAAAAACAGTGGCGTAGCGTGGGGGGTGCAGGGGGGGCCGGCTGCACCGGGCGCAACATCTGGGGGTTAGGGTTAGGGGCGCAAATCCACAGGTTAGGGGGCGCAAATCCACGGGCTAGGGGGTGCAAATTACTTGCCTTGCCCCGGGTGCTGACAACCCATGCTACGCCACTGCTCGAAAATAAGACTGTGATGTGCCTAGAGTTACATCTAGCATTCCCTTTCCTTTTGCCACACAGTCTACATTTTTCCTCCAGCTTAACCCATTTCATGCATCTGGTGCCATTAGCTCCAGATCACACAAAAGCTGATGGCACCATAATGCAGGGGTTTGTACTTGCCGGTCTTTGCTCATTTGTCCCATGTCCAGCATGGAAATCAACCCAGCAAATATGATCTGCATTCGCTGTTGCCGCTTTCAGTCTGCAAACGATAGGTAATCGATTACATTTCCTCCTCCTCCCCACCCCCCTCAATCTGCATTGCATTTCCTTTGCATTGAAATGAATGGGGTCGAATAATGTAATGATAATAAGGGACGCGGGTGGCGCTGTGGGTTAAACCACAGAGCCTAGGACTTGCCGATCAGAAGGTTGGCGGTTCGAATCCCTGTGACGGGGTGAGCTCCCGTTGCTCGGTCCCTGCTCCTGCCCACCTAGCAGTGCGAAAGCACATCAGAGTGCAAGTAGATAAATAGGTACTGCTCCGGCGGGAAGGTAAACGCCGTTTCCATGTGCTGCTCTGGTTCGCTAGAAGCAGCTTAGTCATGCTGGCCACTGGCCTGGAAGCTGTACGCCGGCTCCCTCAGCCAGTAAAGCGAGATGGGCGCCGCAACCCCAGAGTTGGTCACAACTGGACCTAGTGGTCAGGGGTCCCTTTACCTTTACCTTTCATGTAATGATAACATAACTTAGGTAACTAATTACGTAGGTTGTGTTAGGTGACATAATTTCGCCGCAGCAGACAGCAAGATGAATAACACAGCGTCTGGTGGGAAACAAACCGCAGTGGAGTGGAAACAGTGTTGCAGAGAGGAATGGGAAATGAGGCCTCCCTAACAGTGATTGACCAAAGGATACCAATATCACTTTCACATAATACCAGATGTCAAAGAGAAAAACAACTATAGACATTTAGAAGACAACCGAAAGGCAGACTATTGTATTTTAATATTTTGTTGGAAGCCACCCTGAGCGGCTGGGGAAACCCAGCCAGATGGGCAGGGTATAAATAGTTCAATTATTATTATTATTATTATTATTATTATTATTATTATTATTATTATTATTATTTTGTCTCAGACCACCGAGCAAGAGGGTCTGAGGTTGGAAACCCTAACGAAAAGCCACAATAACAATAAAAATATGCTATGATGTACCGTATTTATTATACTGAATTTCTCTGATCACTCCATCACTCCATTCGTTCTCCATACACACGAAACCCATAGATGCAGGTGTAGTTTGGATGGTCCCAGTTGCTCAAAATCTTCAAGAGCAGGTATTGAAATTTACCTGAATTTTCTCTCTGAAAATACAGGGACATAAATAAAAGGTTACTGTTTGCTTCCAGTAAAGTATATTTTGTTGCAGGAGTGCCAGCTTGGCACCACAACTGTGGGTGCCATGTAGCATGCACGAACCTGGCACAGAACCTGGCACTGTTGACCTCCTTTGTAATATTCTATTTTGAAATCTTTAAGATAAAAGTTTGGTTTTCTGTTAGTTATGTTGCTTTGACTCTATACTCCATATGTGACTTTCTTCAGAAATGTTTGATTCTGTATAGTTTCATTGATGTTTTAATATGCTGTAAACCACTTAGAGATTTTTCTTAAAAATATAAAGCAATATAGAAATGAAATATAATAATAATAATAATAATAATACCTCCAGCTTGAAAGTTTGCATAGGGAAACCATCAATTTTGTAAACAAATGACCCTAAAAAGCTCCCTTCCTCCTTCTCAAAATCATCTTTGAATCCCTGAGAAGAGACAAAGGGGGAAAGCCGAAGATATTTGATAAGAGGCTTCAAAGAAATGAACCAAAGGTTGTTATACAAACATTGATAAGTGTTCTTTTTTAAAAAAAAAACCTAAAACAACTTCCACCTTAAAAATTTCTCAATGCAAAGTCCTGAAAATCATAGGGAAATTACTCACGTAGATAGAGAAGTTCTTTGGAGCACTGGTTATTTCTTCTGTGTGAGAAATTTTCTTTGAAATGTGATCCAGGGTCACAGCAACCGGGCAGACGGCTTCGGACAATTTGATGACGACATAGCCTTGAGAGCCTTGCATGGCCCAGCAATTCCCAGGGGTGTTATCCCGCTGAAAAACAAAACAGTCTCATGCCTATCAAGAAGACAGCAGACACAAATCAGGAGAATTCAGAAAATTAGTGTCGTTTGTATGCGAATTACACTAAAGACTCAAGTAACTCTTTACAAGTCCCCAACAGTGGTGCTGCTGGGGGAAACAAGAGTTTATCCCTACTTTGGCAGCCAATACAAGACAGAGGTCAACGTGTCTGGACACCTTTATCTGGTTGTCACTGGGAAGCAAAACTATTGGAAGAGTGTTAAGAGGCTGCTTTTGGTACCTGGCGGTTTGAAAGCACATCAAAGTGCAAGGAGATAAATAGGTACCACTCCGGCGGGAAGGTAAACGGCATTTACGTGCACTGCTCTGGTTTCACCAGAAGCGGCTTAGTGTGCTGGTCACATGACCCGGAAAAACTGTCTGTGGACAAACATCGGCTCCCTCGGCCAGTAAAGCGAGATGAGCAGCACAACCCCAGAGTCGTTCGCGCTTGGACTTAACTGTCAGGGGTTCTTTACTTTTTAAACATCATGTTATGTTGATATATCACGATGTCTGAAATAAGGATGGAGCTATGTAGAGTCGAACCGTAGGGTTGGGTGATAACTGATTTTCAGCATTGTGCTATATCACCAGCTAAACATTGTGATATGCCAATACAGTGGTACTTCGGAAGTCGAACGAAATCCATTCCGGAAGTCCATTTGACTTCCAAACTGTTCTGAAACCAAGGCGTGGCTTCCAATTGGCTGCAGGAAGCTCCTGCAGTCAATCAGAAGCTGCAGAAGCCACATCGGATGTTCAGGTTCCAAAGAACGTTCGCAAACCAGAACACTCAATTCCGCATTTGTGGCATTCGGGAGCCAAAGCGTTCAACTTGCAAGGTGTTCAGGATCCAAGCTATGACTGTATATCACAATGTCTGAAATGAGGATGAAGCTATGTAGAGGCATTGGCTGGCTTCACAGTTTTTCTATGTGTTTTTTGCATAGCACACAAACATCATTATTCACAATATATTGCCAGGTCAAAAATTATGAAAACAATATCATGATATGGACTTCAAACAGGTTTTGGATGATATATCAGAGGGACATTCCATTTCACCCGCATTATGTTGGCTGTTGAAAATCCTGCCACTATTTTATATCATTTTGTTTCATGTGTTGTGCTTTTACTGTATATTTCTTTTGTCTTAATGTGTATTAGTGTTTCCTGCTTGGGGGAGGGGGCTCTTGGCTAAATAGGGGTGTACAAATAATCCATGCCATCGAGACTGGAGGGTAGATGGATTTCTCTGCTGGGTGCTTGAGAGGTAGTGGTAGGGAGTCAAAAAAATTGAGAAGGACCCCAAACATTGCTTTCCAAGATTCCTACCTCAAGAATCATCTCTGGCGCTCGTGAATAATCCCAGCACAGCCCCAACATGCAAACCTGCGCTCCCGTTTCATAGCTTTTGCTGAATTTTACGATCGATGCACCTACAGATATTAGGGCATTAAATAGGGAGGGTTCCCCACACACACAAAATCAAAAATAAGTAAGAGAAACATAGAGAATCCAATCAGAATTAAATTATCACAGTTGGCAAGTGCTAACTGCAAGTCTATCGGGGTTTCCCAGTTCAAGTCAAACAGCCTCCAATATGGATTTGTTTCATTGCTTCCACCACAACTCCTAGAATGAACATTTGGCAATGGAATGTCGCGTTATTCGTTTTTTAAAAATACATTGCTACAGGGTTCATCCCTCTCATTTTCCTTTGTTGAGTGTATCAGTAGCTGCCACAATGTGTGATCGTCAAGCAAATCCTATAGGGCTTTTTTTAAAAAAACCTGCCGGTACTCACCATGAAATTGTTACAGTAAGTACCACACTTTAAATATTTGGGGGTGACGGTACTGCATACCCTTGAGTATCCCCGGGGGGGGGAGCACTGCCTGTTTCTCTCCTCTTTCTACCATCCCTTCTCCTTCTCTCTCTCCCTCTCTGATAACTCAATCATCTTTCTCTCTTCCCATTCCTTTTCCTCCCCACCAAATTGGTTCCTGGGGGAGGGACAGATTGGTCTGGTCCTGAGGGATTCTCCTCCCCCCCCGCACCCGCCTTCCATCACGTTTGGGCTTCCTTTCCCCCCACCCTCCTTTCCCTTCCGAAATGTAATTTGGGGAAGAGCTACCTGAAATGCCCTACCTTTGCCGTAAAGCCTACACAGTAGAATGGTGCGATTGTATACCATATCAGACCCTCCAGGGACAGTCCCGGATTTATGGAAACCACCCCAGTTTCTGATCTGATCCTGGAATGTCCCACTTTTCCTTAAGGTAAAGGTAAAGGTACCCCTGACCATTAGGTCCAGTCGTGGAGGACTCTGGGATTGTGGCGCTCATCTCACTCTATAGGCCGAGGGAGCCGGCGTTTGTCTGCAGACAGCTTCTGGGTCATGTGGCCAGCATGACTAAGCCGTTTCTGGCGTAATGAAACACCGAAACCAGAGCAGCGCATGGAAACGCCGTTTACCTTCCTGCTGCAGCAGTACCTATTTATCTACTTGCACTTTGACGTGCTTTTGAACTGCTAGGTGGGCAGGAGCTGGGACCGAGCAACGGGAGCTCACCCCGTCGCAGGGATTCGAACCGCCGACCTCCTGATTGGCAAGCCCAAAGCTCTGTGGTTTAGACCACAGCGCCACCCGCGTCCCTATGACTTTTCCTTAGGACGTCCCTATTTCCCTTGGAGAAATGTTGGAGGGTATTCCATATTAATATGAAGTTAGAAGCCTGCAGCCAATATTCTAGTGGATAAATATTTGCACACACCAGAAATCAACAGATTCAAGAGAGGAGTTACTCCCCTCATACTATATCACTACTGCTTCCACCCCAACACCACCTCTCTTCCCCGCTTGCTCCGTCTGTCTCACTGTTCCCTTGAAGCTCTGCTGCCTCCTAGTGTTTGTCTACCACTCCATCTATACCCTCTTCTTACCTGCAGATTTCAGGGCAAAGTCTTCTTTTTCAATCTGATTGCTTTCCACTGCAGTGCCCCCCAATTGCTTGAAGAGATGCTGTCACAAAAAAATATACAATTGAGGTGTAGGAGAGAGAGCCAACCTGCAGCTATGCAAACACATGCCCATTACTGCAGGTTATAGAAATAATTTCTCTTCTCCCATCCTGAGTCTTTCCCCCTGGTTGATGTGGCCAAGTGAGGAATATACAATGTCTGGAAGTGGGGGTTGTGGTGAGGGAGAAGCTTCAACAAAGCAGCCAGGGATCAGTGGAGGAAGTAGAGGAGGAACGTTATGACTTTGGTGCATCCATACCAGAAGTATTGAGTTATTTTCTTCATAAGCAGAGACATCACCTTGCCAACAAAGGTCCGTATAGTTAAAGCTATGGTTTTCCCAGTAGTGATGTATGGAAGTGACAGCTGGACCATAAAGAAGGCTGATTCCCGAAGAATTGATGCTTTTGAATTCTGGTGCTGGAGGAGACTCTTGAGAGTCCCATGGACTGCAAGAAGATCACACCTCTCCATTCTTAAGGAAATCAGCCCTGAGTGCTCATTGGAAGGACAGATCCTGAAGCTGAGGCTCCAACACTTTGGCCACCTCATGAGAAGAGAAGACTCCCTGGAAAAGACCCTGATGTTGGGAAAGATTGAGGGCACAAGGAGAAGGGGACGACAGAGGACGAGATGGTGGGACAGTGTTCTCGAAGCTACCAGCATGAGTTTGACCAAACTGCGGGAGGCAGTGGAAGACAGGAGTGCCTGGCGTGCTCTGGTCCATGGGGTCACGAAGAGTCGGACACGACTAAACGACTAAACAACAACAACAACAAATTTAACTTTCATCCCACCATGAGTGGGGCCAAGAACTTAACAACCAGCAGAGCTGACTTAGAATAGATGGATGGCAACCCAGCCAGATCAGTGAGGTATTAATTCTTCTTCTTCTTCTTCCCCTTCTTCTTCCTCTACCAGCATTGATAGCCCTATAGCCCTCTTTATGGCTGACTGTGGAGAGAAGGCATTTTGCAAAAATCTTCATAAGAGTAGCACAAGGCTCTCCTCTTTGGGTGATTTCTTAGGACTGTGAAGGATTCATTTATTTATTAAACTCATATCCCACCTTTCCACAAGGACACAGGCAGCTAACACTGACACTATAAATACAAAAAGACCATCATATCAATTATATCACAAAGTATTCATTTTTATTATCCCTGATTGTATGTGATTCTCAGTAGGCTATGTACACCAATATGATCTGTGTGGGAAATATTTGGATTTTGAAGATTTTCTAGTAAATACTGTTTTTATAAACACCATCAAAATATTATTGCCTCTGCAGATTTTTTCTGAGATGGTCAAATTGAATGTCTTTTTTCATGACTAAAACTGTTACAAGACATTTTAATCAACATATTGTGCCCGTCTTGGCTTACGTGGGCAAATTTATTTGATTGGTCAGTTCACTTTCAGAGGGATGTATTACCTGATTGACTGCTAGCCAGTGATAACTGATAATTAGTTATTATAAATCAGAAGCATAAATAAATTGTAGCTCAGGTGACCCTCACCTTCTGGGACTCCCAGTGTCCATGGACACTTCCGAGGGCATCTACGAGACTCTGGAGACCAACGACGTTCTGACGGAAAGTACTGATTTGTTTCTGAAGATTCTGCTGAAGGGCCTCATTCTGGCGACTAAGCAGAAATGTGCAAAACAATCAAAATATCCACAGTATTGCTTACGCCTAAGCAAAATAGTTCACCATGGGGTCAGAGGATGGATTGTGTGGCTGTAGGGTCCTGTGGGGTGGGGGTGGGGAATTTACTCTTTTTTAAAAAAGAATAAATCAGAATATCATCAAATTTTAGAAGCAGAAAGGGACAGATATTAGACTTATTTTTCCAGGGGTCACACATCATAGGGAATTTGTATCTGAATTTCCAGATCTATATATTGGACGTATCAAAATGGTCATTTGCCTTGTGCCAGTGATTGGAGAGCCGTATTAATTCCTTGTTTTACCATCGATTTCCTCTTGCTTCCTGACACCTTTCCTTGCAAGTGAGGGATGAGGGCCTTTTCTGCCAAACAACACCTACTACAAACCAGTTTTCTTTTTCATTCACACTGACAGGTAGGTCAGTGCTAAAATATTCTTTCGGTGTGCAGCCTGCCCAAGGTTGCAGACACATCAATCTCTCTTCCTACTATATTTTAACAAACTTGCTGTTGAGTTGCCAGCCGGGACCTGAGTTGCATCTTTATCAGAGTATAATCATGCTTCTTTCTTATGGGGTGTGTGTGTGTAGAAATCACCAGACTTTTACAAGAACCACCTTCTGCCTTGCTGAGCAATTATCAGCTTGCGTTTTAGGAGGTACAAATATCGCCATTCAAATCTAACCCATGGGTTATGGCAGAGCTGGGAAACCCCTGGCCCTCTAGAGAGCACTGGACTTCAAATTTCCATCAGGCCTAGACTGTAGGGCCAATAGTAAGGAACAATGCAATATCTGGAGGCCCACAGGTCCCCCATACTGGCCTTATCCAAGGGTGGTGAACATCTGGCCCTACAGATGTGGCTGGCCTACATCTCCCATCATCCCTGATCATGGACCATTCTGGTTGCAGCTGATGCTGGTTGGAGACCAACAAGAACTGAAGAGCCACATGCCCCCATCTTTGGAGCATGGGTTTTCATCTTTGCCTCTGCTAAGCTCATCCAAGAGAATCGAAATGCATTTGCGTGTTTTTGCCTCGGGCTGAATGCAAAATGACGGTGTGCCGTACATCCACTGAGAAAGCTATTTTACCTCAGCTGTACCTTCATCACCTGCTTGAAGGTATCAGAGGGGTTGCACAAGCCGTACAGAAATCCTAGAAGGAAACATGAACCACATTAATGGCTTTCTGAACCAATCAGAAAAGGCTTCTCCTCCTCAAGGAGGGGAGGTGTTGTGGGCGGGACGCGATTTCATGCATCACGCAGGGGCGTTATGCCCCCTGGCCCACTCTCCTGGCTGGCGCACCACGCCCACAGGTAAGCGCCCAACCGGGCGGCTTGGAGGGGACGTGGAGTGCGGTTTAAGATACCGTGGCGCCAGCCATTCCGCCTCACTTTTCGCCTTCCCGTCGCGAGTCACCCACCCACCACTCCCTTAGGGCTTAGCTTTTCGCTTGACCTTGCTATGGACCTTTGGTTGGTCGCCCAGGTTGCCCAGGGGGCCTGGTAGGAATTTTTCCAACTGGCATTAGGCCTTTTGGTTTTCTCGCCTGCCTCGTAGCAATCGTCACAACTTTCTTGGTATTTGGCGGTTAGGCATTGGAATGTGTTGTTGGTGTGTGGAAGAGCTAGATGTGGCCATCGCCTACCCCTTCAAATTTGGGTATTCCGTTAAAGGACTCCGGCGGTCGTGGATCCTGTCCAATGCCTGTGTGGCGGGGGGCCATGGCACGACCCTCAGTGACATCAGGGGAGAGCTTATAGTTGTATTAGCATCAACAGGCTTCACCTTCTGGTGAATAACCCCTCTTTAGGCTCACCCCTCTCCGAGTGAGTGGAGTCAATCTGTCATGGTCCAATGCCTAAGCCAATACCTTCTCACTTGATGTAATCAATAAAGTTGTGGCCTTTTCTTGCCCATTAACCTTATACACTATGTCCGTGTGTCTTCATTCCACAAAGCGGGGATCGGGTCCTCGAACCACAACCCATACACTTTTATCAGAATTAATCAGCAGAACATTGTATTATGTCTCTTCTCTTGGGTAGCACAGTTGAAAATACGTTTATCCACCGAATTCAGTAAAGCATGCTTATTGTAGTGGAACAAAAATTGGCAAGATCCAAATCATTTGGAAATCTGGGTTCATCTCATGGCTATCCACTGGGCAGCTGAAAAATTAATCCAAATCTGACTGTTGGTTGGTGATAGGCCTCAGGGGCAAGATGGCAATAGTAGACTTGTTCACGTTATGCTGAACACAGGTACAAGTGTTTGTGTGAAAAAGGATATCCTTGTTGATTTGTAAAACTCTACGATTTGTGTACACAGACTACATACCCATTGAATGTTAACATAGCCAAATTCACTCTTGTGTGTGCATGCACATAGACATACAGCACACATAAGTGTGACTTAGTAGAAGTCAAGGTCTCAATGGATCCGTTTTTAGCAGTCTATATTTGATACACATTACAAATAAATGCACATCACAAATATATTCTGCAGGTTATATAACAACAACAAAATGTGCTTAGGCTAGCTCTTTGAGGAACATACCAGAAAAGATGCCCAACAAGAATATTAGGGTCAGAAAAGCCAACATCTTCATGACAGGCCTTGGATGGTCTCCTGAGAAGATATAAATTCAAGTGGAAATCATGGAAATATATGATTTCTGAGCAATTGTAAATGGAGCATGTATATGCCTGAAAAAGGCAAACATTAGCAAGCAAGTCTATGTATGCTGTCTTCCTGTATCAACATTGCTGCAGATTTTGGCTTTATTTATTTATCTAGGATTTGTTTACTTAGGAAAGGAAGGGTCCCATCCTTTATAGGTAGAAAGGAGATGGGTGGAACAGTTTTGCTTGTTTTTATAATTGCGACTAGGGGTCTAAGAGGGCATCACTTTTTGTTCAGTCCTGTAGTTGTCACACGCAGCACTGTTTCTGCTCTGCTGCAATTTGTCTTCTGCTAAGAAGTACATTATTTGTCTTGTTGCCCACTATGACAAAATTACATAATTTATGTGATTTGTGTAGATATTAGATAATGTAATAAATTATGTCTCATTTGTGGGCTGATAGCAACTACGGAAAATATGGATCATATTCACTGGATATATTACCGTTCCAGATGTGGGACCAATGAGCAAGCACTGGCAATTTCTGCTCCCATTCCCGTTTTTATCTGACTTGGCCAATATCCCTAACTGAGATTGATTTACCTGTTTCTATAACTATATGTTATGGATTGTATCCATATATATAAATTCGATAAATAATAATAATAATAACAAAAAGTTGTCCTGTTCACACAAGGACCTCTGCTTGTGCAAAGGAATCTGCTCTGAAGGGTTGGGGTGAAACCCAAAACAGATTTGGGGGAGCACAGAGGGAAGAGAGGAAATGAAAGTTCAGTCACATAAGCAGAAGTTCTTGCACAATTGGGATGACTTCCCTGGATTCAATCCTATGTTGCTATAACGCACCCAGGGACCTTAAGGCGAAGAGCAAGCCAGAATTCTTGTAGATAGGTCTAGAAATCATTCTCCTTAATTCTCTATTTCTGTTCTCCAAGTGAAAATATTTCATCTTAGTTCAAAGCTTGTTCTTTGAAGCCTGTTCTGATAATAATTTTATTAATTTTCAATTACCGTTCAATAATAGCCCCATTATAGCAATGCCAAATTATAATACAATTACTAATACCAATCATTCAAATACCGAATTATATAATTTAGATGCACAAACCCCCACCCCACCCCCCGCCGTGTGCTAGATTTGATGGTGTGATTATTTTCTTTATTTCTGCATTGCAAAATCTGACTAATTTCAACGACATTCTGGTCAAAATAAGAATCCCTTGTACAACAACTGCAATATTAACAACTTCCATTCGTATAGACGCATTCTATACCCTTGTTCTTCCTGTGTGTGGCAATTATTCTGTCCGTGATGTTTCTTCCTGTCCTTGTAAAATTTTATGTCTCTCTTTTCCTGGTTGTTGCTGTTCTCCATCATGCCTTGGGCGGAGCCAATAGCCCATTGTTGTTTCATAAATTTCTCCATCTCTCCATCCCATGCTGCTTTGTTTTGCAACTTTAACAACAGCTGCAGAAATCACCATCCCAATAAATAACCTGTTTTCACCATCTTCCCTCTGAGCCTGGGAAGAAGCGTGGTCTGTCGAACTGAAGATGAATCAGTAATGAACCTTATCAGTTCCTTCTCAAGTTCACAGACTTCTTTCATCCTTTCGTCCAGCTGAAGATAAATGAGCGTTTATACTTCCAATTAAAGCCTGTTGAAGCCTGTTCACACAAACAGTTTACTGTTGATGGTTCTCATATACATCCACCAATGCATGCAATATTCGTCTTTTGGGAAGGTTGTGGTCCTTCCAGTGAGCTGATTTCCTTCAGAATGGATAGGTTTGATCTTCTTGCAGTCCATGGGACTCTCAAGAGTCTCCTCCAGCACCAGAATTCAAAAGCATCAATTCTTCGGCGATCAACCTTCTTTATGGTCCAGCTCTCACTTTCATACATCACTACTGGGAAAACCATAGCTTTAACTATATGGACCTTTGTTGGCAAGGTGATGTCTCTGCTTTTTAAGATGCTGTCTAGGTTTGTCATTGCTTTTCTCCCAAGAAGCAGGCGTCTTTTAATTTTGTGACTGCTGTCACCATCTGCAGTGATCATGGAGCCCAAGAAAGTAAAATCTCTCACTGCCTCCATTTCTTCCCCTTCTATTTGCCAGGAGGTGATGGGACCAGTGGCCATGATCTTCATTGTTGTTTTTTTTCAAATTAGAGAACTTGATTAAGGGCAGAACATTGAGAAGATGCATGCTCTCCCTGTTTCCCTAAACCAGGGGTAGGGAATTTGTGGCCCCAACTCCTATCTATCCCAACCAGCAAATGGTCCATAATCAGGGATGGTGGCAAAGGAGTTATCACCCAACAACATCCAGCTGGACCAAGGTTCCCCCACTTCTTCTCTAAAACTACTCAGTTAACCTACCTGCATGTTGGAAGGCAAGAGAAACTGGGTTGGTTCTCACTTGTGTCCCGGCTCCGAGGAGAGATGGGCTGCTGTAGCTCTTCATCTGCTGCACTTCTATAACTATCAAAAATAAAACGTCACCTCAATAAATGTAAAGGTAAAGGAACCCCTGACCACTAGGTCCAGTCGTGACCAACTCTGGGGTTGCGGCACTCATCTCGCTTTATTGGCCAAGGGAGCAGCTTCCGGGTCATGTGGCCAGCATGACTAAGCCGCTTCTGGAGAACCAGAGCAGTGCACGGAAATGCCGTTTACCTTCCTGCCAGAGTGGTACCTATTTATCTACTTGCACTGGTGTGCTTTCGAACTGCTAGGTTGGTAGGAGCAGGGACCGAGCAACGGGAGCTCACCCCGTCACGGGGATTCACACCGCCGACCTTCTGATCAGCAAGCCCTAGGCTCTGTGGTTTAACCCACAGTGCCAGCCGCGTCCCCACCTCAATAAGCATCTCTATTAAAGGCCAAGGGTAGCTCAGCGTCAGAGAACATGCTCTGCACACAAGAGGAGTGCGGCTCAGTCTCTGGCACCTTCCATTTAAAAGGATCAGAGATCAGGTGATGAGAGAGGCTCTTCTTCATCCGAGACCCTGGAGAGATGCTGTCAATCAGAGTATACATTACTGGGCCTGAGGGGCAAAGTAGCTTCCTAAGGCTGGCTTGCAATTTCTTACTTTCCCATTTTCTATATTTCCTCCATTTATTTTTTTTAGCAATATTTATAGACCACCCTAGAACCAAGTTCTCAGGATGAGAGAGAGAGAGAGAGAGAGAGAGAGAGAGAGAGAGAGAGAGAGAGAGAGAGAACAGGGTAGGAATTGTTAAAAGAATTTAAAGGTCTCAAATGTCGAGTAAGTATTTGGGCAAAATAGGTCAAGGTAAATGTGAAAGCAACTTACATGCTGCTCTTTGCAATCATCGTACTAGAAAAACACTTTAAAACGTTCAGCTAACTGAAATAAAACACAGTTTCCCAAACTGCACTTACAATGCACATATACTTACATCTCACACATCTATTTTAAAAATATATATAATAATGTATAAATGCAGTCATTTTAATGTTTGCAGACTGCCAACTATATATAAAGGCAAGGTTTTCTGAAGAAAATTTAAAATACCTTAGATACTTGGAAAATAAATAAAGGGATGTTAGTTATTATTATTTCACAATATCACTATTTTGAAACGAAAGGGAGGGGAGAAAAGAACTGTCAGCCCATAGCATGAATCTCTGGAATAACTGAAATGACAACAGTGTTGTTGTTGTTTAGTCGTGTCCGACTCTTTTTGACCCCATGGACCAGAGCACGCCAGGCACTCCTGTCTTCCACTGCCTCCCGCAGTTTGGTCAAACTCATGTTAGTAGCTTCAAGAACACTGTCCAACCATCTCATCCTCTGTCGTCCCCTTCTCCTTGTGCCCTCCATCTTTCCCAGCATCAGGGTCTTTTCCAGGGAGTCTTCTCTTCTCATGAGGTGGCCAAAGTATTGGAGCCTCAGCTTCAGGATCTGTCCTTCCAGTGAGCACTCAGGGCTGATTTCCTTCAGAATGGATCGGTTTGATCTTCTTGCAGTCCATGGGACTCTCAAGTGTACACTGCCAACAGTGTAGGCCCCAGTTAATGCTCTCTAGAAAGGGCATTCTATACCTGGGGTGCCACCACATATCCAGGAACTACAGCAGGTAAGACTGAGAAACACGCTCACTTACTCGCTTTACGCTCTCTGAGGCCCCAAAAGGTACTAGCTCCTTCCATTTCGCCAACTTCAGTTCCACAATTAGAAGAGAACAGCTATACATTTGATGTATTCTATTTTAGAGTAAAAGTTTGAATAATACTTTTATGGGTCCGGACAATGATTTATTCCAAAAGGAGTCAGTTCTCATGCTTCCAGTTGCTTCAAATGGAGCAATATTAATTTCGGCAACAAGCCCATCAGTAATATTGGAGGATGCCCTCCATGGAGAAAACACCATGCTGAGGACACCCTCAAAGCTGAAGTCATCCTTGACTGCAATGCTCAACAGCTACCGCATGGAGGACTGTGTCTCTGACTGCCTCATGCAGAGTCCTCTTCCATCATGGACCTCTGTGCCTCTTCTCAACAGGTCATGTGCCCCATCTCCAAATGGAGCTTAAAATGGTAAAGGACCCCTGACAGTTAAGTCCAATCGCAGACGACTCTGGGGTTGCGGCGCACACCTCGCTTTACAGGACCGAGGGAGCCAGCCTTTGTCCACAGACAGTTTTTCTGGGTCATGTGGCCAGCATGACTAAGCCGCTTCTGGTGCAATGGAACACCAAAACCAGAGCAGCGCACGGAAACACCATTTACCTTCCCACCACAGCAGTACCTATTTATCTACTTGCACTGGTGTGCTTTCAAAGTGCTAGGTTGGCAGGAGCTGGGACCGAGCAACGGGACCTCACCCCGTCACGGGGATTCGAACCTCCAACCTTCTGATCAGCAATCCCAAGAGGCTCAGCGGTTTAGACTACAGCGCCACCCGCATCCCTAAATGGAGCTTAGAGGGAGCCATATTGCTGCTGCTGCTAGCTAGCTTACTTTTCAAGATAAAATGCACCCAAGATCCAAACATACCTAGAACAAGTGGCTTCTGATCAGGGCACATCACGATGTTAGCATTGGGTTCCATCGGTGGAGGAGTTTCAAAACAACGTCGTGCAATTAGAGGATTTTGATCAGGCAAGTCTTTACCTATTAGAGACAGATGACATTGTTAGCACAGAGGTCCAGAGGAATCAAGGAAGAGCTTGATGCTTTGGATTTGTATAACATGCACTATCAAGTTGATAAGAAATGAGTTGTCCTCCCCAGACACGGGTTAAAGGTCTGCCGTGGGAAAAGCAGGAGAAAGACTGCATTCCTTGTGGACTCACATGCTCAAGGCAGATAGACCACCGAAAGTGCAGTGGGACGGTTTTTCCCCACATAGAGAACGAAAGCAAGACCAAGTGCTGTTCTCAGAACAGTCTCACCACCACAACCACATGGCTTTTAAAAAGTAATGGACTACATGGAATTTACAAAGCTGACAGCAGTATTAAGGGATCAAAATAACGAACATTTTATAGAAGAATGGATGCCCGTTGTGGACTATTTGAAAAAACACTATAGTCAAATGAAATCATGGGCAGGATTCGAGATAGGAGCTGCAGAAGGAAAACAAGACAGTACAGTCGTACCTCGGAAGTCGAACGCCTTGCAACTCAATCGTTTTGGCTCCCGAACACCACAAACCCGGAAGTGAGTGTTCCAGTTTGCGAACGTTCTTTGGAACCCAAACCAGAAAGGTCTCCCACCCAAGGTTTAGCGTTACATGTGAACTCGACCACTTCATTTTTCAGAAAACGCACCCTGATCTGCACATGGCAGGGAGGTTGAACCCTTTCCCCAATCCCCTTACTGTTTTCCAAGCCCTGCCCTCCTAGCAATCACTTTTTCCAGCTGTAATTTGACCATGAAAGCAAATGCATTGGTTCTCAAACGCCTTGATTCCCAAATGCCGAAAACCTGGAAGTAAGTGTTCTGGTTTTTGAATGCTTCTCGGAAGCCGAATGTCCATTGTGGCTGTTGGTTATTGTTTCCAGGGCGTCTGCACCAATCAGAAGCTGTGCCTTGGTTTTCAAACATTTCGGAAGTCAAACAGACTTCCAGAACGGATTAAGTTTGGCACTTTTGTTTCTGCTATTTATTTTGTGTTTTTGTTTTTGAGGCTTTTTCGGTTAATTTGTTTTTGTGACTGTGTAGAACACAGTTCAGCTACTGATTAATTGATTGATTGTGTGACTGCAGAAATGGACAATGACTATCATCAATGCAGGTAAGAAAAAAAATAATTTTAATTTTTATCATCTACAATACTGTCTTATTTATTTTATAGTACAGTACATTGATTATTGCTTTCATTTTATGGATCAATGACCTTGTTGGATAGTAAAATTCATGTTAAATTGCTGTTTTAGGGGTTGTTTTTTAAAAACTGGAACGGATTAATCTGTTTTGCATTACTTTCTATGGGAAAGGGCGCCTTGGTTTTGGAACGCTTTGGTTTTGGAACGGACTTCCAGAACAGCTTAAGTTTGAGAACCCAGATGCCACTGTAATGTTTGCAGTAAAAAAAATTTAAATTAACCGCCTTCTTATAATTTGAGAATAAAGAGAATAAAAAAAGAGAATAAAGCTATAGAGACTAGTATGGCACAGCATTTGAGCTAACTCACTCAAGATACCATATTGCACATTCCGCTTCCCACAGTGTTTACTTTAGGCCTTATCTCCTTCACCCCATAAAGCAAGTGTTGTGGGAAGCTGAACTCAATTCCAAATGCCGATTTGAGGATTATGTCCTAAGCACACCCACCAAACATCACTGTAATATCTCAGCGCTCAGTGGAAATGTTGCATTATGGTACATTTTTGTATCTTTCATAGCCCCTCTGAAAACCCGGACAGGAATCAAACTCGGGTCTGGAATGCAAAGCTGCATTGTGGGTTTATGCATACCGGTTTTTATTCTGGAATCTCAATCTGCAAGGGGGATGCTGTTTTACAATATCATTCTTACCACTTTGAAGCAAGGAATTAGAGACCAGGGGTTTGGTTTTTTTGCTTTGCTTTTAATGTTCCGATATTAATGGTATCGAACCTTTGGCATTAGGCTTGATTTTGCAGCCCTGCATTTTATGACTCCTGAGCTGCATTCCCTTTCCTATCTGACCCTGAAAGTGGCACAAACGGCAAGATGTTTTGCTATGTCTGCCGTGAGTTAGCCCCGCAATCGCCTTGAGAGCTTCCAAGGAACAGATAAGGACAGGAATGTCAACAACCCTCTAAAAGGCTTGGCTGCTGAGGAAACAGTGATAAAGGAGGACATCTGAGACCCCAATGGCCTGAGCAGATAAGGGGCACCTCAAGGTAATTGTGGGGGTGAGGTTGCCAGTATGGAGCCATGCGTGTTTTACTTCTCATGACCTGTAGCCTTTCTCAATGTATGTAGAAGAATGCTTGACTCTTTGTGTGCTGTATTTGAGCCACTATATAAGCTTTGATCGGGACAGAGCTTTTTTTAACTGGTGGTTCAGCCAGAACAACCAGTTGCTAGAGCACGAGACCCTTCATCCCAGGATCATGGGTTTGAGCTGCATGTTGGGTGAAAGATTCCTGCATTGCAGTGCTCTTTTCCAACTCAACAAGTCTGTGATTCTGTGACATTCAGTGTTATGTACTGAAGTTCTCACCCTGGGCCAGCAGGGGGATACTGTAGATAGTTATGCAAATAAGGGATCGAAAGTGACGTTGAGTAATTGGATAGTTTTAGAAAATTGTTACAGTTACATTGTACTGGAGTTCTATATAAGCAGGCTGACTGAACCCTTCAGTTCAGTTCTGTCCTGGCCTGTGAATAAACAAGAGCTGTTTGAAGAATCGCTGTGTCGTCTGATATGTTCACCCACAACGTAACATTCAGAATATGTCAAAACCCCATTAAACTGGGCTCTGTCCTATAGCAATACAGTGGTACCTCAGGCTAAGTACTTAATTCGTAACGGAGGTCTGTACTTAACCTGAAACTATTCTTAACCTGAAGCACCACTTTAGCTAATGGGGCCTCCTGCTGCCGCTGCACCACCGGAGCTCGATTTCTGTTCTCATCCTGAAGCAAAGTTCTTAACCTGAAGCACCATTTCTGGGTTAGCGGAGTCTGTAACCTGAAGCGTATGTAACCTGAAGCATATGTTACTCAAGATACCACTGTACATTCATACCTCATGTTACGTCCGCTTCATGTTATGTTCTTTCTGGTTACATCCCACGCGACCCGGAAGTACCGAAAAGGGTTACTTCCGGGTTTCGCTGCTTGCGCATGTGCAGAAGTGTGAAATGACATGATGCGCATGCGCAGAAGCAGCGAATCACAACCACGTATGCGCAGACGCACCGCTGCGGGTTGTGCTCTTTTCATGTTGCAAATGGGCCTCCGGAACGGATCCCGTTCTCAACCAGAGGTACCACTGTAGTTAATAAACTGGATCCCTAAGAGGATCTGCTGAAGCTTGCTGCAATTCACGTGGTCCAGTTTTTATTTAAGCTCAGCTACGATTTAAAGTGACATGCCCGTGTCTCGCTTGGCCACTGAGGGAGCAGAATTAAATGTCGCGATGTCCGAATAATGCCATGTGTGCTACACACAAACAAACAAAACTGCAGTTCGGTTGGTTCAAGCATGGTGCTGATAACGGCGAGGTTGCAGGTTCGACCCCCTATGAGACAACCACACATTCTTGAGTCGCAGGGGGTTGGACTAGATGACCCTTGGGGTCCCTTCCAACTCTACGATGCTATGATACACACTGAACATGCACAAGGCAAGCTAAACCAAAGGCCTCACTTCACTTAGCCAATGAGCACACTCACTACAGCAAGGCTGCATCAGGTCTTCCGATCCACTGCTTTTCGCCCCCCAACTCTTCTGGGAGCAAGTCTCCTTCCAGGTTTTGGAATCCCATTTTGCTTCTGAGGCAAGAGAGTTGCGCTTTCTGCGGATTCTTTTGAAAACCCTGAGAAAAGAAAGCTCAAAGGTTTTTTTGTGGCGAGAGAGGGGACCTTACAGGGAGGAGAACCCATGGCTCAGCAGTACATGACTGCATTGCCAAAGGAAGCGGGTTCAAATCCTGGTGTTTCCAGGTAGGGCTGCCAAGGACCCCCTGCCTGAAACCCCAAAGAGCCACTGCGAGTCCGGTAAAGTAAAGGTACCCCTGACCATTAGGTCCAGTCGTGGCTGACTCTGGGGTTGTGGCTCTGATCTCGCTTTATTGGCCGAGGGAGCTGGCGTGCAGCTTCCTGGTCATGTGGCCAGCATGACTAAGCCGCTTCTGGTGAACCAGAGCAGCACACGGAATGCTGTTTACCTTCCCGCCGGAGCGGTACCTATTTATCTACTTGCACTTGACGTGCTTTTGAACTGCTAGGTTGGCAGGAGCAGGGACCGAGCAACGGGAGCTCACCCCGTCATAGGGATTTGAACTGCCGACCTTCTGATCAGCAAGCCCTAGGCTCTGTGGTTTAACACACAGCGCCACCCGTGTCCCTTGCGAGTCAGTTAGGGAGGAAATGCCAAAATGGACAGATTTGCTCATCCACTGCGAGTCCGTTAGGGATGAGCAAATCTGTCCATTTTGGCATTTCCTCACTTTTTCTGTATCTTCCAAAAAAACCGAAACGAAAACCCACCCAACTGCAACCTGCCTCTAAGATGATTCCATCATGCAGTGCCAGCTCTGGTGCATTGCTTGTATAAGCAGAATCCTGAACCAAAGAGCAATGGGAAGAACACGAACCGTTTCCACATAGCCTGAAATGCTAGCATGCTACCGCACAATGTTATTCTTACATAAACCAGGTCACAACATGTTACCCAAGCTCCCTTGTACCTCCTCACTCCCGTTTCGCGGTACGAAATGGGTTTCAGCCTTTGGAGAATGGCCAATCTTTCACTGCGCCGTTCCAGTATAATCCTTTCGCTGTGGCATTCCATGGTCATCCTGCTCAACATGATCAATTATATTTATTTATTTATTTATTTATTTATTTATACTCCACCCATCTGGCTGGGTTTCCCCAGCTACTCTGGGCAGCTCACGACAGAACATTAAAAACAAAATAAAACATCAAACATTAAAAACTTCCCTGAACAGGGCTACCTTCAGATGTCTTCTAAAGGTCAGATAGTTTCCTTGACATCTGGTGGGAGGACCCTTAGAGATGGACCTCAGTGTCTGGGCAGAATGATGGGGGTGGAGACGCTCCTTCAGGTATATTGGGCCAAGGCCGTTTAGGGCTTTAAAGGTCATCATCAGCCATATCACACATGAAATGTGATTTCACGCATCCAGAACTGCGATCCAACTGAATCACATTATGGGCAGCGACAAACCACAGCGAAGGATATTCACCTTTTGTGGGCCTGCTGTGCCACAGCAGGGAATAGTGCCGTGTGCAGAAATCAACACCCCAATATATCTCACCTTTAACTTCGTTGGAAAAGCCAGTTTCTGGTCCTTACTGCTACGGAGATGGGCTTGGAATGGTGAGGGAAACGTATGGTGAAATCTCAGAATTGAGCAGAGCAACAAAATGTTCTTCACCGACTCCCTGCAAACGAGAACCAAGCAATAAATAAATCATTTCAACCTTCACTGTGAACCAAAATCAATGAAATGGGCTGAAGGAATTCCATGGGTTCATTTGGAGTTGGTGCACGTCGCACAGCTTCCTGCTGAAATCATGCAAATTTTTATACCCCCCCCCAAAAAAAAGTTTCAGGAGGGGCAGGTGCCCCTCTTTCATTGTGCTAAAGCGCAAGATTACCCTCTGGGTGGCAAAACTGGAGAAGCAGAACGACTAATAAAGCAGAATTCTGTGTGGATAGTATAAACCCATCACTAACACACTATTATTGCAGAATAGGTAAGGATAAAGGGTCCAGTCGTGACCGACTCTGGGATTGCGGCACTCATCTTGCTTTATTGGCCAAGGAAGCCGGCGTACAGCTTCCTGGTCATGTGGCCAGCATGACTAAGCCGCTTCTGGCAAACAAGAGCAGTGCACAGAAACACCGATAACTTTGCTGCCTGAGTGGTACCTATTTATCTACTTGCACTTTGATGTGCTTTCGAACTGCTAGGTTGGCAGGAGCAGGGACCAAGCAACGGGAGCTCACCCCATCGAGGGGATTCGAACCACCGACCTTCTGATTGGCAAGTCCTAGGCTCTGTGGTTTAACCCACAGCACCACCCGTGTCCCATTATTGCAGAATACAACTGCATAAAAACCCCCAACCCACCCAAGTCCAGGGGGACCCGCCTATAACCCATTACAGTTTCATTGCACTATCACAAGGAACATTACAAATAATTCTATAAGACGTATTACTGACCTTACAATGGCCTAATCCTTCATCTCCTGACCTCAGTAACATCAATCAAGGAGATCCGAATGTGGTACTTCTATGTCCTGAAAGGGAAGTGATTCCAATGTATCTGATTGGATACAAACTGCATGTATTTCATCCCTGAGAGGCAGCATATATAGAGGCCTCCTATGAAACAGTTTGAAAGTAAAACAAAATGACCTCATAAACGACTTCACTTTGGTAACACTGCACCAGGTGTGAGGTCATGCAGGAACCCCAAGAGCTGCACTGTGTCATTGACACTTAGGAAGAAAATCCTTCATCATATATATCTGGAAATCAATATTGGCTCTTGGCTCTCCTATCATTGGTACCCTGGACACACCATGGCAACTTTTCCATTTAGTATTCATTAAACTTCGGGTGCCTTTTATTTACTTAATTTGTTTCCTCTCTTCTTCGGCCTCTTCCCAACACTCAGGGCAGTTAACAACAGGTTTGGTAGAGTGAACTATAATAAGAACAGGCATATCCCATTGGAAGATGTTAAAAATAACCTCCCAGCCATCAGGTGTTAACTATCAGCCCGGACAAGAAAGAGTAGACCGTGTATCGTCAACTATGATGGAGTACTAAGGAAAAGGAGATCCAGCACTGAGAGACAACTGACTAAGGACACATTATGTTGTGTTTTTGTTGTTTGAAGGTGTTGCACAGACGGTACATTCATGATGGTCCTATTGATTAATCATCGTGTCATGAGGCAGCGGAAAGAAGAAAGCACCCTCTACAATACGGAGGACCCAAGCTATTGGAATTGATGGAAGCTGGAAAGAGATTTATTAAATAAGGTGTCCTCTACTTCTGTAAAGCTGGCTCCTATTGAAATAACCGACTACAACTAACATGGTTTACATTCAAGTGAGATGTTTGATGGCTACCGGGAATGCGGGTGGGAGGCGGTCAGTGGCCTTAGATTTCACGTTTCAAGTATTGCGTGTATTAATGTGGCCCATAAACCACAGAGATCACATTGGGGAGAATTCCATAGGCAGTGGAGGTGTGTTTTTCAGAAACACAAAAGGCTGAGAAATAATTTCTCACCTATCAATAGGAGCCAATTGACAGCTACAAATGGGAGGTGGCTCTGAGACAAATAGGGATTGGATGAAGGAAGTCTGGCAACTTACACAACTATCTAAATTAACTGGAAGGTTTAGGTGAAGAGGTGGAAGACAGCAAAAACCAAGACTTGAGGAAGGATGTGTGCAGAGTGAAAAACAGGAAAACCAAGAATCATGTGGATACTTCCAGGATCAGATGCAGCCTGCCTCAAAATACTAGTAGCTGAGGGACAGCAGTAGGAGATGACTGTTGCCCTCGGGTGAGTTTGTGGACTTCCCATAGACATCTGGTTCTCCAGTCAAGGAATCTGGCACTAGACTTGATAGACCTCTTGTCTGATCCAACAGGACTCTGATGTTCTGATAAACAAAGGCTAGGATAAGCCCATATTATTTTATTTTATTTTATTTATACCCTGCCCTCCTCGGCCAAGACTGGGTTCAGGGCAGCTAACATCAGGTATAAAAACAATTGATTAGAATACAACTTAAAAACAAGAGTAAAATACTACTTAAAATGCAGCCTCATTTCAGTAGAAACCCAGATCAAAAACTGTTTGGGGGGAGAAAACGTCAAATCTTCACCAAGGCCAACTATCCAGACTGGTCCTACTTGGGCCAGAAAAGCCAGGGAAGTCCCCAAATAGGGGTTCCAGCTCTTCTTCCTTCCCGAGCTCAGCAGAGGCGGCATTGGCAGAGGGAGTGGAGATATTCCGGGATCAAACCAGAAGTTGGGATGGCTTTCATAATTCTGGGGCTGTCCCTGGAAAAGTAGGGATACTTGGAGGGTATGAAGCAGTCCAGATGAGAACATTAAAAGAGCAACAGGTTTTTTTCATGGTTTAGAAAGGAGAATTTGACATAGACAACACAACCTTCTTCAAAGCAGAGAGCGCAGCATTGTAGCTGCACAGCAAATTAGTCTACAAGAGAAATCTGCTGTTTGTTTTTGATTCGGCCATCCTTTCAGACAACCGTATAAAATATATTCTTGTGATTATACTCCAGTGTTTAAAAGGGGAGGGAGAGACATTATCTCTGTAGGAGTTCTTACTGCACATCATTGAATAACTTTGTGTGTAATAAGATTGTTTTTTAAGCTGTGCATTCCCAGGCTGAATGGACCAACATTATAAAAAACTTCAATTATCTCTTAACGGTGTTTTAGGAATCTTTTCTTTGAACTCACCAGCAACAGATCTGTTGTGAGTCACGCCAAAATTCCAATATATTGCCTTATAATGAGAGTAACCAAATATAGAGAAAATCTCATTTGAAACACCCAGACAAACAGCTGTAGAAATATGCCTCAAAGCTAGTTTTATGCTTTAATTAACGGCACACTTATTTAATGTTTAATTGTCTCAAACAGCCAGCCATTCCAATTCAAGAGGGAAAATAGAACCCAATAAGCGAGATAACCAGGAGCACAAAGGAACCGCAGCAGGCTTGATTTTGTGGAGGAATTTTTTTTTAAATAATATTTATTGAAGTTTCAAAAAATTACAAAAAATAAATGAAAATAAAACAAAAAATACAAAATACAGAGAAATAAAAACAATTAAAAACAAGCCAATTTTTCCATATCTTATCTTTCATTTGCTTATTCCTTGACCTCCTCACACCTCCCTTTTTTGTATTCTAGTTCAGTTAGTTAATTCAGCAAATCCTTTCCATCTTTATTTTTATCTTAATAATTTATCTTAATATGTTGTAACTTTACATTCTCACCTGTCAACAATCCATTTTTACATACTCCTTTGTAACATTACTGCTAAAACCACATAACTTCATTCCAGCATCCTTCTAACATTCCTTAATTTTACAATGTTTCTGTAGATAGTCTTTAAACTTCTTCCAATCTTCTTCTACCGACTCTTCTCCCTGGTCACGGATTCTGCCCGTCATTTCCGCCAGTTCCATGTAATCCATCACCTTCATCTGCCATTCTTCCCGGGTGGGTAGATCTTGTGTCTTCCAATACTTTGCGATGAGTATTCTTGCTGCTGCTGTAGCATACATAAAAAAAAATTCTATCCTTCTTTAACACCGATTGGCCGACCATGCCCAGGAGAAAGGCCTCTGGTTTCTTCAAGAAGGTATATTTAAATATCTTTTTCATTTCATTATAAATCATCTCCCAGAAAGCCTTAATCCTTGGGCACGTCCACCAAAGGTGAAAGAATGTACCTTCAGTCTCTTTACATTCCCAGCATTTATTATCAGGCAAATGATATATTTTTGCAAGCTTGACTGGTGTCATGTACCACCTGTATATCATTTTCATAATATTCTCTCTTAAGGCATTACATGCCGTAAACTTCATACCTGTGGTCCATAACTGTTCCCAGTCAGCCAACATAATGTTGTGTCTATCATCTTGTGCCCATTTAATCATAGCGGATTTCACCGTTTTATCCTGAGTATTCCATTTCAGCAGCAGATTATACATCCTTGACAGAGTCTTAATTTTGGGATCTAACAGTTCTGTTTCCAATTTTGATTTTTCCACCTGGAAGCCAATTTTCTTGTCCAAATTATATGCCTCCATTATTTGATAATAAGATTTTGTGGAGGAAATTAGGCCTCTACGTAGAAGTGTGGAAGTGCTCCTGGGTTCAGCTTTACATCCAGTACTATTTTTCTCCACACAAAAAAAGAGGTTCAGGAACTCACCATGAACACCTCCCTCGTTCTCTGAGAATGGCAAGGGCGCCCACCAGAGAGGTGCCAGAACTGAGGTCCCACAACTTCCAGCTGAAAAAAAAGCCCTCTTTACATCTGAATGACCCAGTGGAACCGAGCACTTTTCTACAAGTTCAACTGGTGCGCCACAGTGTCTCACACTAGATGTAAATGAATAGTGAAAGAGACTCTATGAATTGAAAGTGGAGACACCCTACGTACTTTGTTTGTTTTGTTTGTTCCACGAGAAAACCTTTAATAAAAAAACTAATTAAAAATAATGAGTGTGCCATCTGCTCTTGTTTATGAGCACGTCAGGCCTGGCTATGGGGACATGTCAATTTCTATCCTGTCAATTTCCTTCTCAGCCCAATTCATAATACTGGCAATTAAATCGTTTTTGTCCAGGACCACTTCCTCCTGTAGGGACATGGGTGGCGCTGTGGGTTAAACCACAGAGCCTAGGGCTTGCCGATCAGAAGGTCGGCGGTTCAAATCCCCACGATGGGATGAGCTCCCGTTGCTCGGTCCCTGCTCCTGCCAACCTAGCAGTTCAAAAACATGTCCAAGTGCAAGTAGATAAATAGGTACCGCTCCAGCAGGAAGGTAAACGGCGTTTCCGTGTGCTGCTCTGGTTCGCCAGAAGCGGCTTAGTCCTGCTGGCCACATTACCCAGAAGCTGTACGCCGGCTCCCTCGGCCAATAAAGCAAGATGAGCGCCGCAACCCCAGAGTCGGTCGCGACTGGACCTAATGGTCAGGGGTCCCTTTACCTTTACCTTTACCTCCTCCTGTACCTCCCCCTGCCTCATCTCTAAGGTCAGAATGACCACTCCCCACATTAAATGGGGGGCGCCCTTCACGTGGTCGTGCACATCCCCTGGACCCTATGCGGCACCATTAGCACAGGCTTGGCTTCGCCTTCCCCAGGTGGGATACCTGGAGGTCTCCGCCTACCTCAGCCAGTTGCCCAATCCTGCGTGGGGAGGCGTTGCCAAGGTGATCAGGCCAGGTAGGGGGAGGGACTACCTGCCCACACAGTAGGGGGAAGATCTCACCTGGGAATCGTCAGTTGGATCCAGAGCTTCTCCCACCCTCCCCTCTCTCCGTTAATACTTCTTTTGCAGGTTAACCTCTTCTCCACAGATACGCGGGCGCTGCTACATCAAGGTCGCTGTCGAAGGAATTCTCCTGCATTGGCAGGTTTGCCTTTGCGGCAGCGATCCCAGGGTTCCCCGTTAAAGGGGTTGTTTGAGGGGAGGCTTTGGCCGTACGCCTAGAGGTCGTCATTGCTCTCCCCTGTGACGGTGGTGTAACGGGAGCAGGCTCTCTCTGCTTGAACATATGTTCTCCAGAGCCAGCCCAATCCCCACACATTCTGGATAACCCTGATGTTCCCCAAATCCCCGGCGGGGGACTGGGAGGGATAAACGCCCAATGCCTGAGCCAAGGTCTACCCACATCTGAAACATAATAAAGTTGTGGCCAATTTTAATCCCATGGCACATTGTCTTGAGTCGTTATTCCACATGGGGGGCGCCCTGGGTTTGGGGGACTCCGCCTGTCCACACAATGAAAATAACTTCTCTGTGTCCCAGCCAGAGGGTAGGCGCAGTTGCTGACAGAAAGAGCCAATATCTTTTCAGTGGCTGCAGCAATATTATGGAACACCTTGCCCTATTAAGCACAGTCGCTTCCCCCCACCCCACCCCACCTGGTGGTCTTTCACTGGTGGATAAATACATATTTATTCCAGTAGTTTTTCACCTGCTAAATATATGCTGTTTTACATGCAGGTTATCTTTTTATCTGTGCTTTCTGCAGGGAAAGTATTTTTATTGCATTAATAAATATTTTTATTGTCATAGGTTAATATGCAATTTTATTAATGAATTTTAGCATATTCATCTGCAGCATTTTATTACTATAGTTTTAGAACCACATTTGCTCTGGATTTGTTTCCAAGCCCAGTCCAAAGTACTGATTGTGGTCTTTGAAAGCACTAAGCAGTGAAGTTATCTGAAGGATGGCTTATCTTCATAGAAGACTGCCCATCATTTGAGAACTTGAGCGAGTCTCTGCCTTGTGTCCCATTATTGTTCAAAACCAGGCTGGTGGGGATTGTAAGGCTGAGTGTCTCTGTGCAGTGACACCCAGGTGGAATCTAGACACATATAAAAAAAAGTAAAAATATATAAAAATTCTTTTTTAAAAAAAGTTTTGAAAAACATGTTGAATCTGCCATAGCGCACCATTGCCATCTAGTGTCACATTTGTATAATGCACTTTACAATGTTTTATCGGCAGAGTCCCCAGTCTTTGGAACGCTCCTTCTGAATGCCTCCTCTCGTTTTCCTTTCTGATGACAGGTTAAGGTCGTTCCTTTTTTTTTTTTTTTTTGGCAAGCATTTTGCAGTGGTTGAGTCTGATGTTGTATCTCTTTGGATGTCTAAAGTATTTTCTTAAATTGTGCATGCATGTTTCAACCTGTGAGATTCTTTTCAGCAAAAATGCCACACAGAACTAAAATAAGAACACCTCCTTTTCTATACTTTCTGGTTTTCCTAAAGATAGGTCCCCGACTTCTCATTCCTTGCCTACACAAAATATTCTGAATGTATAAAATGTGCTTTTATGATAGAAATCCTCAAAGCATTGCAGAGACACAATGTGCCAGAAGTTTCTGTTCTTCACAGACTGTATTTTCACACTGGGTGACTAGCAACAGATTCCCATTTTGTCTAAAATAACCAAGAACTGGGCTGCTGTCTTCTCTTTGAAGCTGCATTTCAAAAGAACCATGTCAGCTTCATATTCCAAGAACTGTTTCCATAGATGTATAGGACAAATTACCATTTTGCACACCATTTCTCTCTCTCTCTCTCTCTCTTTCTTTTTTGAGAAATAATTAAGTTATGACGTTTCTCAAAAGACCTGATTTCCCTCAGATTAGGTCTCCAAATTACTTCCACCACCCAAAATAAGCTCATATAGATTGAATCTCTTGCAGCCGTATTATTTACTTACTTAAAGGTAAAGGTAAAGGGACCCCTGACCATTAGGTCCAGTCGTGGCCGACACTGGGGTTGTGGCGCTCATCTCGCTTTATTGGCCGAGGGAGCCGGCGTACAGCTTCCGGGTTGTGTGGCCAGCAGGACTAAGCCGCTTATGGCAAGAGCAGTGCACGGAAACACCGTTTACCTTCCCACCAGAGTGGTACCTATTTATCTACTTGCACTTTGACGTGCTTTTGAACTGCTAGGTGGGCAGGATTACTTACTTATAGCATTCATAATTTATAATTCCTCTTATATAAAAATTTATAATTCCTCTTATAATTTATAATTCCTCTTTTGGCTAAGAGGAAGGCACGTGATCAACTCCCACTCAGAAACCAATGTCCCCACTATGGAAGGATGTGTGGATCTAGAATTGGCCTCCACAGTCACTTACGGACCCACTGTTAAAGACCATATCCATGGAAGACAATCTTACTTGGCTACGAGTGATCACCAATGTTAAGTTGTGGGTGAACATATCAGACGACACAGCGATTCTTCAAACAGCTCTTGTTTATTCTCAGGCCAGGACAGAACTGAACTGAAGGGTTCAGCGAGGCTGCTTATATAGAGCTCCAGTACAACGTTACTGTAACAACTTTCTAAAACTATCCAATCACCGAACGTCACTTTCAATCCCTTATTTGCATAACTATCTACAGTATCCCCCTGCTGGCCCAGGGTGAGAACTTCAGTACATAACAACCAAAGAAGAAAGAGCATTTATATGTCACACTTTAGCTTAGCAAAAAAGGCCCCAGCTGACCTAATTGATCACAAGATGCAGTGTGCACACACCATTTGAATAGCAATGTCCATTAACTTGGGGGGGGGGACCCAGCGCCCTCAAATATTTTATTAGTGGACCAAAGGGACCTTGGCCTCTGGGACTTGGCTCCTATGTGTCATATGGTTCTTCCCTCAGACAGCTGATTTACTTCATTTATATGCCGTATTTAAATAAATCTTTAAGAGGTTTGCAACATATGTGAAACCATCTCAAGTATTTAAAAAATGCAAAAAACAAAAATCCCCAGAAAATGTCACCTTAAATATAAAAAAATGAAACACTAAATAAAGCATTCTGTGTCAAAATAAGCATTGCATATATAAATCAGCTACAAAAAAAGAGAAAGAAAACCCCGTATTGTAAAACAGTAAACAGCTAGACACAATATCTTATCAACATCCAGAAATGAAATATTACAGATGAAAATTAACTTAACAAATATAAATTACTCATTTTTAAATAATATAACTGGTGACAAGGCAAAAGAAAAATCAACTCCAAAGTATTTTTTAAATTTTTTTTTTTGAGAAATAAATTGGTTTTCTCTTATTTCATTGCATTTCTCTTACACAATTGTTTGATGCTGATGGAATACTGTTCAAAGACTTAATTCAACCAGCTGTACCCCACACTGAAATTTGTACTATACCACAGTAGCAGAGGAAGGATCTATTTTGTGTACACACAAAGTTTCTGTTTGAACCGCAAAAGAGAGAATGGAACAGATCAAACTTTAAAGTTAAAGTGTTTATAAGTTTCACAATCTTCAGATCCCCTCATTTCTCCTAGATTCTTTTTTTCTTTGAGCAAGACTAAGGTGAGCAACGCAGCCTTCATATCATGTTGACCCCTCTGGAATTATTCTGAAATAAAGCAGTCTGTCATGTGAAGCAGTCTCTCCCTCATCCATGCGCCGCTTGATTTATCAATAGCTGAAGCATGAATGCCTGGCATCACCACAGACTATCATTTGTTCAAGAATCTGTTGCCATTCTCCAGCTAGGTTGCAAAAGAGCCAAATCAAGGATGGCAAAGTCGTTACATTTGTAAAGTACATTCTAATGGATGCTTTTCATCACTTCAGGGTTTTCCCCAGCATTTATTCATACAGCTAGCAGATGCGAAGTGCTTGAACACGTTGTCCCGTTTAAGCTACATGTTGTTATTTACGTACTTACCTCTTAATGGAGCATACATATCTTAAAACTCAGACCCTAACATTCATTTCATACATTCACTGCCAACCTAGCAGTTTGAAAGCACGCCAGCGCAAGTAGATAAATAGGTACCGCTGCAGAGGGAAGGTAAACAGCGTTTCTGTGCGCTCTGGTTTCTGTTGCAGTGTCCTGTTGTGCCAGAAGTGGTTTAGCTATTCTGGCCACATGACCCGGAAAGCTGTCTGTGGACAAATGCTGGTTCCCTCGGCCTGAAAGCGAGATGAACGCCGCAACCTCATAGTCGCCTTTGACTGGACTTAACCATCCAGTGGTCCTTTACCTTTACCTTTTTACATTCACGTACATGTTCAGCTTAGGATAGTTCCTTACCTTACCTCCAAAGCTCACTGTTGTGTATATAAGCAATAAAATACCTTTAGCCACATTTGTGGGTTGTTTTTTAATCATACGTTTTTATTGAATTTCATAAAATTTAACAAATTAAATTCCGTTTCCACACAATATTCCCTGAGCATTTTGACTTCCCACCATGATGTTTCTGTTCAAATAATTTTATCCACTGCCTAATATAATATAATATAATATAATATAATATAATATAATATAAAAGACATATATCCTACTTTACATCAAAAAAACGAAGATAATGGCCACTGGTCCCATCACCTCCTGGTAAATAGAAGGGGAAGAAATGGAGGCAGTGAGAGATTTTACTTTCTTGGGCTCCATGATCACTGCTGATGGTGACAGCAGCCACAAAATTAAAAGACGCCTGCTTCTTGGGAGAAAAGCAGTGACAAACCTAGACAGCATCTTAAAAAGCAGAGACATCACCTTGCCAACAAAGGTCCGTATAGTTAAAGCTATGGTTTTCCCAGTAGTGATGTATGAAAGTGAGAGCTGGACCATAAAGAAGGCTGATTGCCGAAGAATTGATGCTTTTGAATTCTGGTGCTGAAGGAGACTCTTGAGAGTCCCATGGACTGCAAGAAGATCAAATCTATCTATTCTGAAGGAAATCAGCC